>NC_037593.1:18441168-18750811 GCF_003073045.1 Pomacea canaliculata
TTTTTATTTTTATTTTTTTTTTATCCTCTTCCTGTCTCTGAATCCAATCTACATCTCGACATCCATGTAGCGATGTACGTATTGTCATCGATCATCCGTTTAGGCAAGTAATCATATTATTTCACGAATCATCCATTTGCTCTCCCATCATTCATTCGGTTTCTCACGTGGGTGAGCTTCAGTCTGTCCTCGCCGCACTCGCCACCATCATCAGTGAGGCAGTGAGGAGGGGAGACATGCATCAGCGCTGTGGGCATTCGGCTCACCACGTGACTTGCCCGCCGCACACTGCAGCCATTAAGGACCACCAGGAGACCAGTCGAGGTGAAAATATGTGCTAAACAGCTCAGGTGGCCGGTCCTTTCAGGTAGTCTCCATCCTCCACGAGGCTGTTAATGAAATATGGTTAGGGTCACCCGTGCACAGCGCCGTCACCTCCGACAGGATCAGCGCCATCGACGGCCACGTGACCAATACGCTTCCTGTACATAAACTCCGATGAGCTGGTCACGTGAGCACACGTCGACACTCATGGCTGACAGTCTCAAAAACTGCCATCACAGACAGAAATTCAATAATAGGGAGAATACAGAAGCCAGAATACATCACCGACATAAATCAGATACTAGAGAGAACACACTAGTCAGAATACATTAAGACATAAATCAAATAAGAGGGAAAATCCAGGAGTCAGAATACATCACACATAGAAATCAGAGGGAGACTATAGTAGTCAGAATAAATTAAAGAAAGAAATAAAATAAGAGGGAGAGCACAGTAGGTGGGAATACAATAGGGACAGAACAGCGAGGAGAGTACAAAGAACACGTTTGCCACCAACACTGGAGACAGAAGCCGTGGAATACGAACACGAACTGACAGACTATTTATTCTATGAATTACTAACAAAGAGAAATTTGAACAAGAATCTGTTGTACCACAGGCTGTAAGCACCCTGAATTAAAAAAAAAAAGTCGTAAGACTGTAAAGGTTAAACCAAGAAATGTTTAAGAATACCGACACAGAGTGTATGCTCTTTCCCTTAATCTTTCCTGGCAGAGTTTAATTTTATGTATTTTTATTTTGTTTGTATGTTGGGGTTTACACTGGGGGTGTTTTGAGTATGTCTGAAGTGTGATGTAGCAAAGTTTTTGTCGCACACCTGCATACTTTATTTGTCTGAGATTATCCGCCCTTGCATTAATTGGTGTTTTAATTGAGTCTACACATAATAATAATTCCGACAAGGAGCAGTTTAAGAAGCCAACCAAGAAAGAACGGGGGAGGGGAACGGAAGGAGGGGCGTGTAGTGCTATTTAATTGTCCCTATCTGAATACAGTACTCTGTGTCCACCAAGTCTATGAAATTAAAATAAATTATGGACAGAAAATCGCGGAGACAGAAGAAAACTGCGAACCAGGTGTGTGTGTGTGCTGCCTGGCGTTTCGTCCATGTAAGCAAGAACATTGTGGTTTTTGTCGATTCCCGGAATGTTTTTAATTTTTATTTTTATTGACTTTTATTTTTCTTTTTGGTCTAGGTCTTGAATTTCTTTATATATAAATTTTTGCGTTTCCCTTTTTCTCAAACATGGGGTCGGGCAGGTCAACTTTTACTCGCCGGGCCAGGTAGGCGCCGAGAAAGTGTTGCTGTCTGGGCTGGATGTAGACAGTTGCTGTTCTAACGCCATAAATATCTCCAAATCCACTCACATGAAAGAATAAGCAAATGATAAAGTCCTTGATGTTGTTCACAGAATTTTAAGAGAGTTCTCAGAGATAAGAAAACCGTCTGAGATGACACCTCGTATCTTAATGACCTGAGTACATGAAGGCGGATCCCACTTGCCTTTATATCTTTGTGAATTTTGTAGTTTAGTGGAATTTTTAATGATTTTATGACAGAAGAAAACGAATAAAGAAAATTAACAGCCGCAGCAGATGCAGTTGTTGTTGTTGTTGTTGTTGTTGTTGTTGTTGTTGTTGTTGTTGCAATGCTGCTGCTGTTGGTTTTAATTTTGTTTCTGCTTTTGTTCTGCCATGTGTTAGCGCAGATTAGCATGCGAAAACTAACGAAAGAAAGAAAGAAAGAAAAAGAAAGAAAGAAAATCAAGCTTAATTCAAAAGAGCGCTGAGATAGTTGATTGCAGCCTACTCTGTTGTTCACACTAAAATGAACTGTTTAGCTCTATTCTAACCAAGACCAGTGTATTTTTCGAAGTTTACTTGTTTGCATCTTCTTCTTTGTTTAATTAATGGCTCCGCATTTTTTCAGAAGTAAAAACAAATAGAACCTAATTCTCGTAGCTAATATGTTCGTTACCCCTCGCGGAAATTCATTTCTTTCTGCAGATCGCCTGCCTGGGTCAGGACCACTCCTTATTAGCTCACATTTGAAAGCCATTTTTGTGCCGAGGGTTTGTCGGAGAGACTAGGTTTCGACTGCTGAGAGAAGATTCGCAACGTCTGTTTTAAACTAATACGCCCGGGGCGGCAAACTTGACATCAAAGAGTTCATGCAACGGGACTCTAACGGAACTGCGTCAGCAGAGGCCCTATAGCCGGTGCTTGTGTGCGTCGGGAGGAATAGGGTATGGTGTATGTGGGGTATGCTGTATGTGGGGTATGCTGTATGTGGGGTATGCTGTATGCAGGGTATGCTGTATGCAGGGTATGCTGTATGCGGGGTAGGGTGTATGTGGGGTATGTTGTATGCAGGGTGTGCTGTATGCGGGGTGTGCTGTATGTGGGGTATGCTGTATGCGGGGTGTGCTGTATGTGGGGTATGCTGTATGCGGGGTATGGTTTATGCAGGGTATGCTGTATGCGGGGTAGGGTGTATGTGGGGTATGTTGTATGCAGGGTATGCTGTATGCAGGGTATGCTGTAT
The DNA here is from genome assembly GCF_003073045.1 of Pomacea canaliculata. Taxonomy (NCBI): domain Eukaryota; kingdom Metazoa; phylum Mollusca; class Gastropoda; order Architaenioglossa; family Ampullariidae; genus Pomacea; species Pomacea canaliculata. Next base: position 18,444,059 of record NC_037593.1, read on the forward strand.
GGGTGGTATGCTGTATGCAGGGTATGCTTGAGGGAGGAAAGAAGTCTGTTAGCGAGGCAGGAAGAGAAAGGATTTAACTGAATTTTCTTCTGATTGCCCATTCATCTCTATTTTTTTCTCTTCAGTTCAATCTTCAACTGTGGTGCTGTAAATATTTTTTTTTTGTGCGAAGGGAGTTGGGAGGGAGTAAGGGGGGAACTGAGAGCCGGATGGGGGAGAGGAACGTTTAGAAATGCTAAATTAAATGCTAGTGGAAAATGCGATTCACGCTGGCACGTACTCATCTGCGTGCTTGCTTGAAACGTATTCAGTAATTATCATTAGCTTTTCTTTTTTCTTTCTTTTTTGTTTTGTGTTTTTCTGGGTTGGAGGTTGTGGGTGGGGGGTAGTTGTGATAAGTATGTGAGCCTAGATCAAGTTTATAACCAAATGGTATGTAGACAAGTATGTTTGCGTGTTTATCTGTGCAGCTGTGTGTGCATGTGTGAGTATTTATGTGTACACGTGTGCGTGTGGACCTGTTCTTGTTTATGGGTGAGTACGACTGTGTGTGTATGTGTGTTTGTTCTCGAGTGCGTTCGTGTTTGTGAACTTATCGTTATACTCATGCGTGCGCGTGCCTGTGTGTGTGAGAGAGAGGGGGGTAGAATGTAGACCGTGCTGAGGCGGTACTTCACGTGTACTCGGCTCCGATCTACATACCGTGAGTGTCGGAGGGAACGAGCACTCCGATAACTGGTGAACACACTCACCAACAAAACCCACGCGCTTGATTCTGTGTAAGCGATGCTCTCCTACGTTTTTGGCCCCCCGAAATAGTAACAGAGAGAGAGAGAGAAGAAGAAAGAAACCCCCAGTGAAATGCAATGCTCCACCCATGACTGTTGACTTCACCACCATTTCCCGACCTCGAGTTACTGCGGGGTGCACTGTGCCTACGTCACTAGGCGGCGCTCCACAGGGTAGATCACTCCCTAGAGACGTACTTACCTCTCGCTCCACCCTGCTCCTGCAGAAATCTGTTTCTGACACGTCTGACCTCCGTGATTACAACACCTTCCTGCGCACTGCGAGTTGTGAACCTAATTTCCTCCCATTCCGATTGCCATCTTTCTTCTATATGCATTATGTATGTCTGCACAGCAAGTAAGAAAAAAAAGGTATAAAAATACTTGTGTTGTCTATTTTGGTTCAAAGTTGTTTTTTCAAGCGATGAGATTTCCAGAAATCACCTAGACTAGAAAGACTAGAACATAAAGGACTAAAAATAAAGAGATAAAAGACGTTATCTCCACGGCAACATATCCCGCTAGTCAGCATTAAAAGAGTGAAGGACCAGAGGGTCTGGTACTGAATGTAACGGATGTAACACTTTATCACATTTCATCGTTTCACACCGTCTAACCAAAAATAGAATGAAATCGTTTCTCTCCCACCCCACTCACAAAAAATAAATAAATAAAAAAAGAAAGGAAAGATAGGAATAAAAAAGTGATTGAAAATGAAGGGCGCGGATGTAAGACAGACATTTGCACGAGAAGCAGAGAGACTAAACAGACAGATGAAACCTGAGCGAGAGAGAGAGGAAATGTGGGTGGAGGAGAGGAAGGGAGAGGGTGAGGGAAGGGGAAGTGGAGGAAGAAAAAACGTTTATGGCTCCGATAATTTGTTTTTCTTTACTTTATTACCTAGTGTAAAAGGCCATAGCAGGCAGGTAATATGCGACACTTCTTACCATCGTGTCTTATCTGTCTTGTGCATCTCACAGCGCGTGTTGCGTCTGTCTCGTCGTCTACTTCACTTCCACATCTTCGCTCCTTAAAATAACGGGTACACTTGTGATTACGAGCGTTGGGTTTACCCGAGTGTCAGCAATGAGTGCTTGGGGCCGCGTGTTTATGCTCTTCATCTTGATGGCGATTTGCGATAGATCCTCTGAAGTACCGCTCAAATCTTTTGACAGACAAAACGCCCTTCCAGAAATAGCAAGCAGAGGGTTTTTTTTATAAATATAAAAATAAAACAGACATTTGCTCCTTGGAAAACCTATTGCAGTACAAGTGTTGATGATAGTTCCTGCTTCAAAGGTGATACCTAGATTGGTCTTGATGTGCATCATTTCGAGTAAACTCACTTGTTTGAGAAATAACATCGAATCACATTATTTTACAGTGAAATCTTGCTCTCATGACCAGACTGCACATAAACACCCCTTCAGAAACGGGTGGGGTGGTGGTGGTGAGGGAGGAGTAAAGAAGTATGAGATCTGTGTGAACATGAAGACCAGTGCCTACAGGTGCTACCGCTTGTTGCAGGTCCTGCCAGGCTAGAGGGACCCACGATCCAGAAAAGTTTCTAGAAGAGGCGGGGCAGATCTACACAACGATATTCCACAAGTACAACAAACGGGTGAGGCCCCCGGATGACTACCCCAGTAAGGTTAAAGTCAACGTTCAAGCCGTCCTCATCCACATACGGCAGCTCGACCTGCTCAAACAGGAGCTGGAGTCGGTCCTAGCCCTCAACATAGTGAGTAGAACTCTTACATTCACCGCCATTACACTTCTTCCGCCATCTCTCGCCTTCCTTCCTTTGTAGCGCCCATCGTCTCTTCCTTGCTTCGTGCTTCTTGTTCCGTGGAGGTTAAAAAAGTTTTAAAGAAAGTGGAGATGATTCATTGCAAGATATCAATTACCAACATGGGAGCAGAATGTTTTTCTCGTGCCTTTGAACCGCACAGTTCTCACCTGGGTTCACTTTCATTTTTTTACTGTGACGTCACAAAAGTATACTCGCCGAGTAGCTAACACTTCACACGCTCGAAGCTTTCAAGTTGGTTGAGATTGTTCAGAGAATTAATTTTTTTGGAAATTAAAATTCAGGCCAATCCAGATATGTTCTTCTCTTAAAAAAAAAACCCAACAACAAACAACAAACAAAAAACAACAACAACAAAACAAAAAACAAAAAACAGCAACAAATATAATGATTGAAATTATCCAACGCATTTTGTAACAATATTGTGTTCTTCACAGAAACTTTAAATTTAACTCTAAGAAGGACTCCAGCTACAGCTTTTATTTGCTCCAGTTTCACATTTTTTGCATCTTACTTTTTCTCCTGATTACTTCTGCTAGGTAATGAAGAAACTTCGCCTATGAATGAACCTGTAAATTTGGAATGAGGTTTGGCTGTTTTGGTGTCTTGTCTCTAGACATGGGATGACAAGCGGCTGGCCTGGTACGCCTACCAGGTGTACAACATAACGGAAGGTGTGGATCAGGTATGGAGCCCTTCCATCATCTACCTGAACAGGTAACATTTACCAGGGGCTAGAAGTTTACTTTTTGCGCGTCAGTGACGAAGTAGGTAATTTCTTTGCTGGCGAATATTTTACAGTTGCTTTCTGTCTTCGTTCTGCTTTTAGAAATCATTTTTTTTTTACCAGAGTCTGTACCGTTTCGTTCCCGGCTGATTTAAATGAGCTTGTCATTTGAGACCAGATGATAAGTGTGAAATGGCTAAAAATAATTCTGTAATCAGGATGAAAAAGGAACAAGTTGAACCGTTCAGGAAAAGGGGTCAGATTATAGTCTTCACCGCGAAATAGATGTTCAGGTTGTCAATGGTAGCGCTAGAGAAGTTATCATAAAGACCAGTCGTGGGTTCATGCTGTCAAAAGTATGATATGTGAAGATAATGAAATAGAATAAAGAATATCAATAATGATTGTGACGACAACGACGACGATGATGATAAGGATGATGATGTAAAACTGGCTATCTTTTTCAGTGCTGTTCCGCCAAATCCGTTGTTCTTTTCCAAAGTGACCATCAGCTCAGAGGGACTGATCACGTGGTTTAGACAAGAAGTAGTCACCACAGTGTGCCGCACGAATCCCAAGGAGGCAACCCAGACGTGCGCCATCAGCCTCGGCTTCACCTCGCCGCATGCTGACGAAGAGTTTGGCAATGTAACGACATTTGAGTTAAGTGAAGAGTTCTCCAATCACGCCTGGGAAGTGCAGCCGGGAGAAACGGAAGTAGACAACTCCCGCAAAATCAACTTTGTCCTTTTTCTAGAACAGCTAGAGCCAATGGCCGACAGACCAGAAGACAAAAACCAGACAGATGCTATGGATGTCGTGAGCAACGGAAACGCCAGCAAAGCGAGTTCCGTTCTCGTTGTCATGGCTACTAACTGTTTGGTAGTCACTGTGTTCCTGTGCAATTGTATGCTTTTGTACTTTAACTTGTATTGAAGGATTTAGATGATTTTTTTCCTAGCTGCATTGTCTTTTTCTCTCATTTCTACGCCCCACCATTCATACACTCTCATGCAACAAAAACATCGTTATTTCTTTATGCAACTTTATGTTATGTCACATTTTCGAGGGTTTTTTCCATCCTTATATATCATAATTCTGCCTTATACGAACCATAATACTGCAAATGTGAAATTGTATTTATTTTGATAAACTGCCCACATCGATTTCAAACTACTCTCTCACGCACATTAACAACACGCTGATGATCTGTCTTGGAAATACTAAAACAAAAGTGTTTTACAGATGCAGTCTCCTTCGAGCAGGATTTTTTATGGATCTTTATTTTGATGCAATAAATGGAATATGGCGAATATTAAAATGTGCACGAAAGAAACCAAGGGAGCATGAATGTTGGCTGTGTTCTCGTCAAACTTCATTGATATTTTATTTCTTTAACGTGCTGACCATTGAAATAGAGGTGGCCAGGGATGAAAGCTATTTTGTCTGCACCCAAAGTCTAGTTACAAGAGTAAGAGATTTCCATGTACATACTTACCAGCCATATTGCTATATTGCGTGTTTTTGCTGGAGAACTAGGATCCGAACTACATATTTTCAAGGCCAGCCCGAGTCAAACACGAAATGAACCTTGAAGTTGCAATCAGGTTAACAGGACATAAAGCAGTCGTTACTTTTACACCAAATGCATTTTATATATTTGAAGAAATGAAAGCAGTCGTACATTACCCTTTCATTTCTCACGCCTCTGAAAGGCGCAACTACAATGCGAGAGCTTTGACCTCTCGGTAATGAGACGTTGCCATGACAGTTAACCGACTTCTGTGACGTCCAGGGAAAATTGGGTCTTGACATCTTTGCAAAAGGCAGATGAAAATTTCAAAGTTCAAGATCTCTCATCTTGTGATCGAACAGATTTGTTTATAATTTAGGGAATCAGTATGTGTGATGAATGAGTCCAGGCCAATAATTTTGCACTCGAATTCATCTGTAACACCAAGTAAATCTAGAGACCAAAAAAAATAAAAATAAAAAAATAATAATAATAATTCATGCAATCCTATTACTTGACCAGCATGGTCAAAATATATCCAAAATGCAGTTTCACCACTTTCCTCCTGATCATCTTCTGCATAGTTATTATCAAATTTCATAGTTAAATCATAAATACCTTCATAGGCTGAAGATTGTAAATGATAAAACAATGGGAAAAAATGTAGCACGATCCTATGAAAAATGCGAGTGGTGGTGTTTTACACAGCTCTTCATAATAAAATTCATTTCTGAACACGTCTACCTCATTTATACGTTATGCATGAGTTATCACAGTTGCACATCCCGCATCTGACCCAAGTAAAGCAGCAAAATGCAACAGTTTGTGAAGGACGACACCTTAGTGTGCAAGTGAATGATCTGTCAGCGATCTTCCGGTTGTAGGTGTGATAAATCACGTGCTTCTTCATTGAGTTTACAGACGCATTATCACGATTGACCAAAATGTCATAATCATCGTTAGACAAGTATGCCTTCGATTTAAAAGACTGCAAAAATTAAACTTTCCGGAAACAGTTTTCTGCAACAGCAGATTTTCGTTTCTTTTTTTTTTTTCTGTTCATTTCAAATCGCTTTTCTCGTTTTTTTTCTGTTGTTATTGAATGTGATATGAAATAAATACGTATGAGTATATTTTAAGGAATATGTCACTCACACTTTATATACTATACCATTATTATTATTTATACACCTTCAAAGGTGGGCTTATTTATGGCGATTTACATGCGTGCACTTACGTGACGACACACCAGCACACGACGAACAGGCATCGAATACGTCTTACAAATCATCACACCTTTCCCTTTCACACACAGCTGGGTAGAGGAAACCTGGAGTACCTGGAGAAAAACTACCGACGTTAACCGTGTAAACAGGTGTCACATCAAGAGAAATGTGTGTCAGACCCGAGTTCTGAACCCTAGACACCCAATTCTTATTGTAGTGCTTTACCTACTGCGCCACTAGCCGCGCGCGCACAAGAAGTGTGTCGATCTGTGTGTGTGTACGTGTGTTTTAGTATATGTGCTTTCTGTTTGGTGGACTGGAGCAGGAATAGGTTATACTTGGATGGGATGTCAGGAACAGATTTTAGAATATTTAATCCAGAATATAGTGGCAGGAACGTCTGTAAACTTTCAACAATAAATTTAAAAAAAAGAAATTTCATTAAAATGACTTATGCAAACATAATTAGATGCGACCTTTCTGTCGAAAAACCCTGGCACACATATGTGCTACTCTATAGTGACCTGTATCTGTTTAGACTCATTTATTGGCCTAATTGATATAAAAAGGCTTCCGTCTACTCTAAAGGGTTTTGGTGAAAAGGTGATGAAGTCAATACTGAATGTTTAGCGCGCATTTCCCTCATTGGATGCGAGTTCAGTGTGCTTCACACGAAAATCAAAAACGAAACGAAAATGGTAGAGAAAATAAACTACATTTTAACCCTGGCTCTTATAATAATCCTCACCGAACTCGAGAGTATTAAGGAACATAAGAAGAGCAATTTTAACGGTTAATAGTCGCAGAGTAGCGGTTGCGCCATTTGTAGCGAGACTAATAAAGGGAAGCTATCAACAATAAGGATTGGCTGCTTACTTCCCTTTACGTTTGTAGCGAAGTTTAGCGAAAATGGCGCTAACAATGAAAAGATGACAATCCGTCGATTTTGATTAGCATAGACTGACGTGAATATTGGAAACAAGCATTGTGTACCAGACACAAAAGCTTCCCTGTAACTTACATCAATTGTGTGGCATGCACACCTGAGACAAGAGTAAGTTAATTTAGGATGTCAGAAGTTGAGCTTTGTCGTACAGTTTGTTGATGTTGACATATCGTTTTATTGCTTACGAAGAAGTACAAATAAAAAAATAATACATTTTGCGTTGTCGGTAGCACATACTGGACTTGTTCATTTTTAAAAGTAGGATCAGATCAGCAGATTAATTTGACTTGAAGCATGCAGCGAAGGTTAATAGACATTCTTGCATCTGCTTAATGATTAATTGTTCTCCTTATCGTACACTACTGTTTTTAACGTTTACTTTCCAAGTTTAGCGAAGCAGCCACTTTACCTTCATTTTAATTACTTTGTATGCCGGGAGTAGAACAATGTGATAACTTATTATTTTATGTATAAGTTTAGGCTTTTTTTTTAATTTGAAAGAAAATTAAATTAGTAAGGAGACTTGTAGTTTTAAACTGTTAGAGATCCAGTGAAACAGTTTAAGGGAGTTTCTGAAAGTAATTTGAAAAAGGTGAGTCAAGCTGCTGATTAAAACTAGTTATGCAGCTTGGTGGAAGAGAAAGGGAAGAGTGTTCAAAGCAAAGGGACTAGTGTATGCAAAGGTTTTCTGACTAGTGAAGCAGAGTATTGTTCAGAATAATGTGGAACCAAAGGTATCAGATGCTGATCAAAGCATGCAGGATGTGGTCTGGATGGTGAGGCAGGAAGAAAGTAGCACGGTGGTGGAAATATAACAAATACCAACATGTAAACAGATGCATCAACAAATGTGGCTATATTTAAATTTTACTTTGATGATGTGTCTGACTTTTGCAGTGCTTGGTTCACTGTCAGCACTTGGATCTCTTCAGTCTGCTGCCACTGCCAAACAACAAAGTGAAAAAGAGGTAGCTATCAAACAGCAGATAAAGCAAGCACAGCTGCAAAGAATTGAAGAGTTGAAAAAGAAACGTGAAAAGCTGAAGGAACTGTTGCAGACTGCGGCAGCTGAAGCTGACGAATTACACGCTGTGGAAGAAAATGGCAGTGGCTCAGAGCTAAGGCGTGCAGAGGCATATTGCAAGAAGCTTCGTGAACAATTAAATGTCTACAAATTAACAGGTATGCAGCCTGAAGGTTATTTTTGTGGAACATAAAGCTAAAATTAGATTGCAAAAAGGAAGATATAGAGATTTCTCTGGAGCTGGAGTCAATGTGTTAATGGCTTATGGAGTCCAATTCCAGTTGTGTTGGTGCATTTATTATGGTGAAGCAATATTGGCTCATATAAATTGCTACTAAGAGGAATAAAATGCCTCAAGGTCATGAAGCCTGTCCTTAAGGTCAGGAAAATGATCTGTGATTGCATGGGTTTTGTCTGGTGTGATAGATGTAAATGTGATGGTATGAATGTGTGATGGTGGTTTTGATTGATCTTGTTGTGTTGTGTGTGTGGTTGTCACCCTTTCTTCCTTATAGAGGTGCTTAGTAATTGGATAAATAAAGTCGTATCTTACATATTTGCAATGGTTACATTTCAAACAGTTGTTTACATGGAAATTCTCAGCCATTCAACTTAATCCTGTGATGTTATTAAATCAACAGGTGTTGCAATTACTGAATCAGACCATGTCAGCAAACTTCTCTGCTTCACTACATCTTTTAAAGGTATCTATCTGGAGTCATACCATGTGAAATTGCAGCGTTTGTCTTCAGGACACTTCAAAATTGCCCACCATGACCTCCCTGCTTTCATTGTTTTCTCAAAGCTGCCAGAAAATCTTGAAGTGAAAGATCTGCAATCATTTGTGCAGCCTGTCAGAGAGTTATTAGCAATGTATATCATTCGTCGAGAAGAAGTAAAGCAAGCTGAGGTGAGAGCAAATGTCAAAATTTAATCTGGGTGTCACCATCTTTATGTTATCAGCTCAGTTTGTTTGTCAGAGAAGACTGAAGGAAGATAGTAACATAGCAGTACTGAAATATTGCAGAAATCAGTCCTTTTATTGTTAAGCAGATGAATTAATTCAGTGCTGACCAAATATATCACTACTTTTAGTAGCAGATGAAGAAGGAAAATATTTCGTGCATCATATATCAGCTAAGAACATTACATTAATGTTGACAGTTATATAAATTTCTTTTGGGGTTTTTTCCAGACCAAATTCTCCTCAGTCCTGTATGTGGCTGAAAAAAGTGGGCCAGTTGATTTCTTATGTTTTCGTCTTGACATTCAGCCAAACCTGCAAGCAGAAATCACTTTGAAGTATGCAGATCTATGTACTGCCACACCAACAACAGTTACTGTGGTCCCAGTTAAGAAAGGTGTGTAATTCAATCAATTCTGTCAAACTGTTTTCCTGTACAGCTTCAGATTCTGTTACAAATATGAAAGAGTACTTAACATTTTCTGTGCCTATGTACATTTTGGGATATCTTACATCATTTGTTAGTTCATCGAAAAATTTAAAGCGTGACTAAACTCATTTTTGTGTAATTTGCCCATCTTTGCACCATCAAAAACATGACTTACTAAAAAAAAAAACCCCCAAAAAACAAAAAATCAAATGCGGCTTTCATCCTCAAGCTAGGGTAGGTAGGTGATGCATGTTTTTTGGTTGGTACCAATTAGGGAATTGCCTAATTCAGTATTTTATTGCTTGTCCAATTGAAATATACTCCATTTCTATAATTTGAGTTTAGTCACACTTAAAAGTGTAGGGAGGTGGCAGGTAATTTTGGGGATGGTGTATATGTGGAAATGTATTATAATGTAGATATTTTATTACTTTAGAATGTATTTTGCAAAAATGTGATCCTAGACCTTGTGGTCAATAAATTTACTGAGTTCTCATTCATCATGAAAGGTGAACATAATACACTATATAATTTTTTGTTATTGTAGGTAATCTTGTGCATCAAAAGGGACTGCCTGATTCTGTCAGCTTAGAGCTTCAGCATGTTTTCTCAGAGAACAGATTAACTGCTGCCATTGGCTTAGCATTGGAACTCTTGGTAGCTCACTTTAGGAACCAGACAGAGGCAAGCATCACATGAAGACCACACATGAGACCAATGGAATGGACTGGCATGTAATGCTGAATCCAAGGAAATAGTGCTGTCAAGGGAGTCATGCTAGAAGAACTGTTGCTTGAGGAACCTAAGTTGCAGAATCTCAGGAAACTTGTCAGACTGCTGAACCCATGAGCCAAGATAAGTCAGGAATGGGAACTGCAGTCCTGTTGTACCATAGAGATACCAGTGCAAAGATGAAAATTTCCCATATGGATAGAGACCTATAGGTGAGAACAGCATAGAAACTAGGTTTCTTTTAGTACTTCAGTGGTGAGTCGGCAAACATTAATGAAAGAGCTCGAAGATGCTAGGGTGGTTGCTGTTTCAGGAAGACTAATACAGGCACACCTTTAAGAACTATAGAACTTTTATATTCATTAGTCAGATCACAGGAGACTTATCTTTTTATTGCATCTAACCTAGTGCTAACTTGTGACCCTCCAGATTTCTCTGATTAACTGGCTAAACAATGGAATGCGGTGTGATAGCATGCCCAATGGCAGCAGTAGCCTTACATGATATGTAAATAATTAAAAACAGGAAGTAGCAGCCTTGTGTTGACTGTAGTCTTGTTTACAGGTGGTAACTACTTTGAGATCACAATAAATGTAATATGCAAGTAGTAAAACTGGTTTCTCCAGCAGTGTCATTTCACAGAACTGGAAATCTTATTCAATAATTCCAGTGATACTGAGCATGGCAAAGATTAAGGAAATCTAGGCTTTCCAAAATGCATACTTGTTTAGCAATGATTATGGTAGGGCATGCTAAGTATTTTCTTTAACAGCTCTGACTGCTGATGTATTTAAGGGCATGACAGTTTGTTTTACCACGAAAAAGGGTTGAAGAGGGCTACTAAGGTTCCTTCACAACCAAGCACCTGAGCATGAAAACAGGTATCACTGAAGAAGAACAGTGTACCAAGGAGAAAATCTAAATCTGGAACACCTGATTTTCATGGCATATGTGAAAAGCACCTAATGTTGTGCCACCAGCATGTAGGAAAGACAGTGCACATCAGTTATTAGGATAGTTTAGGTATCATGTGCATCTGGTCTCTTTAAAGTGAAAACCTTCAGATATAGTTGTTCTGGCTATAACATTTTAAAATATAAAATTTTGATTTGAATAACATGCCTAGAAGCAGTATGCATAGAATCCAACATAAAAACTGCTTTGACAAGAGATAAGATAATGAAGGGTGAATGCCTTGAGTGTTTCAGGCAATCTGTGTGTTGTCACACATCACACTCATTATAGTTGAGGAAAAAAGTGAGGAACTGTGACAACAAAATAAGAGTATCTCAAAGCTTTCTTTACATGCTTGTAATAAAGTCGTTGAGTGAACTGGCTGTTCACTGGGGGACCTTCTTGCGCTGACATGAGTTCATTGCATCTTCCATATGATTGGTACCAGTTACAGGATAAAGTGAATGAATAACAAAGTCAGTAGGCAGCTTGTGGCATTTATTTCTGAGTTTGTAACTCATTGAGATCTTTTACCATACTGTTTACTTGAAAATGTACATGCCAGACAACAGTCCACTTAGCTTGATCACAACATTATTAAAAAAAGTGAATGTTTCCACATCTTTGTTAGCAGAATGCCAACATATTTAGATCTAACAGTCTTTGTAACATTTATCAACAGTATATTCTCTTACTTACATAAGCATTATATAGGTTATAACCATCTATACCTGAGGCTCAAATCAAATATATTTAATATTTTACTTTCTTTAAATGCCATCTGCAACAAAAGATGAAGTCTGCCTGGCAACAGTTTTCTTGATATTCACGTGGAATAGCAAAGCAGTAGGGTCCAACTAAGCATGACAAAGATATATGTGAAACGAATCTATTGACTGGAGCATGATGTTCATGTGCTGGTTTAATATTGCTTTCAAAACAAATCAGAGTTGCTCTGCCATTCAAATATTTTAGTGAAACTATCAAAGCCTGCACTTGTTGATCAATGAAAAAAGAGATTTGGGAAAACAGGTAGACCTAACTACATTAAAATGTGCTTTCAAAAGGAATAAATTAGGCTATTATTACTTAATTCCCTTTAACTCACTGGACACTGGGAGATTTACTGCATAATTCTGACCTTTCTTGCAGTAACATGGAGAGATTCAAAAGTGCACAACTATAGGACCTGGTATGTGAAAGGCTAAACCAAGAACATTATTATTTTGAAGTCAGTGTGTTCATTTTCTCACAAGATACTATACAGACCATGTAATCTAAATGTAAACTCTTCCATTCACAAGCTTTTAAACATTGCAGTCCTCTCCTCAGTTTTAAGGTAACAAAATGAGGCTAAATTATTAGACAGTGTATCATTAGCACATGCTCAAAGCTCATGTAATTAATGCTGCAATTAGTGAAATCAAGTGATCAGAATTTACATCAATTCACATGTTCACTCACACTAAAAGCCCTGAAAAAATATGGAATAGGCTAACGACAGCAACATGTTCTGTTAATATGCCAGTACATTGAACTCAACTGATCATAAGTGACTTGGCTTACCCTTTAATATTTGCCCGAAATGACTGTCTCGTACAATAAAACTAAGAAACAATACATGTATCTATATATAGATATGTGTGTGTATATATACATATATAGTTCTAGACATAATACTTTTTTGGAATTGCTGAAAGGTTCTCACTGCACTTGATTATATGACCTCATTCTACAAGCATAAATAAACTGTCTAAAATAATACTTTAATTGCAAAAACACATCTGTTAAAAACTGTTTTTGAGACCAGCATTCTAGTACTCACAGGAATGATAACACTATATATATAAAAACAGAATAACACAACAGATTTAAGCAAACTTTGACACAAACACACATGCTTAAAACTAATCCTATTTTGCTCTCTTAGAGAAATGCTAGAGGCAACAGGAAACCAGCAAATAGTACTCTCTTTTAAAATATTTACATCCTTATATGCAGACATACAGCTTAAGTAAAAACACGTACACACTCAGCTATTCTTAATGATTCCTCAGTTCTTGCACTTTATGAACTAGTTTAAACATGGGATCCTTATACACATGCCATGCCTCTTATCTCGCTCCACTTAAGCAAAGGATAACCAACATACATCATGCTGAATGATCTTTAGTGCTACCCTCAATTTTTACCAGAATACACAAGTTTCTTATATTTCACAACCACATCAAAAGTAGCAATGGCAACAAAGGGAAGTGTTTCTTAACCACACACCCCCCCCCCCCCAACCTCAAAACTAAAATAGTAAAATCTGTTCTTAATAATGCTTTTACTTCTTAATGCATTGATTCAATTGAACACTCAAGGAAGGGGATCCGCAAGATTCATATTTTGATTTCGCCTCTGGCAAAAGTGATTAAACAACTCTTAAAGTGAGCTTTTGAAAACTGCTAGAAGATCAAGACTACAAACAATGCAGGTTTTTTACACCTGAGAATAGAAATCTAATTGTCAACTTACACTACCAGTAGCCAGTGTTTATGTAGGGGTTGTCAGACCAGCCCTCATCACAATTAAAATTGTTGGCAAGTTTAGACACACCTCCCATGAATATATTGCAAGTTTTATCACCAGCTGCACAAAATAGTGTACAAGTAATAATATCTTGATTCCTCCTGTCACGAAACTATTAGTATCATATTTTAATGTAAATCAGCATAACTAATATTATTTAATAACTAGTAATAATGAAAGAGCAGCTATTGGATCAAGTTTATTACAAAATATATTATGCCACGAGACATTTTACCTAAACTTGCTAAAAGGGTGTGGAAATGTTAATAATGCAAAATCAGAAGACAGCTACAAGAAAACAACCCAATTCCTAACAATGTGTACTAAAGTTTGATACAATCCATGCTTCTAAACTAATAATATCAAATATCACAATAATTCTTCCTTAAGCTTCCATGCTCTTTGGATTCAGTTTTACTTTTGAATATCTGTACATCCCACCGAATTCCATTTAGTTGCTTCTGCAAAATATTTTATCTGAAAAAAAAATATATCCTAACAGAATTAGGCATGAGTATGAATCCAAGCACTTTTCCTGCTCTTGGACATGAAGATGCACTGTAGCTGAGTATCTATAATATAACACATAATGTATAGCAAACCTGTAAGACACCATGATAATAATCTCTTTGCAATATAATGCACAGTCAAATCCGAAAGAACAAACTAGAAGAATACAACTACAGCATGAAACAACAGGTTAAACTGTTCAACATTCAAAGTTAATATATTTTTTTCTTTTTGGATGACTTCAGGCACAATAAAGCCAGAAGTTCCAGCACAGCAATCTTTGTTTTAGAGACACTGCATGGATTAATGAGAATTCAGTGAAGTTATGAGCAAGTAGACCCACAAAAGATACAGAGAACTGGCCTCATGCTAAGAACATTTTTCCCTCTATTTTATGATGAGGTAGAAACTAGAGTACCGATTGAATAGAAACAAACAAAAAAAAAGTTAAGGAAATACAGAAATGGTCCTTTTTAAAATAATGCTTAGAAATCTTTTCTACTTCTTTTGATTTAAACAATCCTTTAGATGAAAATTCATCTTTTTATAAATACAAAACTGGCGTTTTCTTCATTCATGTCCATTCTTATGTTCATACTTGGTAAGCTTGAGATAAAATATAACATCATACACACACACACACACACAAAGAATGAAGTATAAATGTTTTCAAAAATGAAAAAAAAAAAAACAAAAACAAAAAACCAACACTGCAAAGCCAGTTATTTGCTCCTACTTTCCAATCAACTTCAATTATTATAAAAGACCAAAGTGAATTTGAGACCCATTAAAGTGAAAACAAAACTAGCTTATACACCTGTCTTTTTAAAATCAAGATTAAGATAATCATCATTATGGCAATATATTTTCGCACAATCCAATCTTTTAATCTGGTACTGAATACATTTTTTGAGACAAAGTTATTTCCTTCGTTGTAAAATGTTCAGGCATGTAATGAAAGTGTCAAATCAACAACCATCGTTCAACAGCAGGGGCACCCTTTTAGAGTGGCAAGCGAGGCAACCGCCCCAGGCCCCACGACAGGAGATTCTTGTGGTACGGTTATGCTTATGGCTCTTGACTTTGAATATGACACTCCCCCAGGGCCCCGCAAGCTGCCTGTTCGACAGTCTAGGCATCTCTTGCCTTACATTCCATAAAATAGGCATGTCAGGTCCACTTTCCTAACATCAATCCTGACATGAATCTATAGAGAAATGATTTCACATTTGAAATGAAGAAGTTTCTTCCCCAAAGTGTTTCTTAAAAGTATAGCTGTTGATTGGCAGGAAAAGGTGAGAACTTTTAAAAATCCATTTTAACCTATCAGAATTTTAAATAAAAACAATATTAAAAGAAGAGTATAAATGACAAGTCTTGACATGTTAAAATATATTTGGTTTAAGATACCTGATTATCGTCAGGTAATTATGCATAATTAACAGCCATGTTAGTTCTTTATATTTCTAAACAGTCTTTGAAAATGTACTCCCTCCTATCAGCTAATTTTCTGCAAAAATTGTGACAAACAAAAACACCTGCATGTAGCTTTTTTGAATGAATCCATGTCACTAGGAAAAGTACAAAAAATTGCAATATCTGAGGCTACCTTGTTCACACATGCTCTCTATGGCAGGATCGTCTACACCAGCTTCATCTCACTATTACAAAAAATATCACTTTGCTAGTACAGATGCTGCGACATGCATTCTGCAAATAAATATAGGTTTTGATGCCTATTTCTGAGTAAAAATCTATCAGATCCAAAGCCTTAGCAAATACAACAATAAAATGTGCTATCGCTGCACAGTGACAAAAATAAAGGGTGAAATGCAGTGCATCTGTCACTTCTCCGCCACATGAACAATTGACGAACGGAAACGTGAAGAGAGATGCACTTTTAGTCTTGTGAAAACTATTTTTAGTCTTGTTTCACTGGTGGCCGTCCACTGGGCTTGGACGGTGAAATGAAAGTAAAATACACAACGACAGCAATTCCCAGCAGATGTAACCAGCAGTATAGTGATCTGAAACACAAATTATTTTTCTTAGTAAACCATGTGTAAGTCCTATAAGACACAAGAACAATTTTTCAGATTCAATTATTTTTTTCTTTTTAGCAAGACAGTTAAGCATGTCTGCAAGAAATTAATAAAAATAAAAGTGGAATGTTTCATTAACATGTAAATTTATCTTGCTTCGCTGTCAACATCATCTTCAGAAGTATGAACATAAGTGTTTTGCAAAATGAGAAAACTTACAGATAAATGCTTAGGGATGGAATAAACTCCAGGGTTAGAAAGTTGAAGGTTATATAGGCATTAACCAGGCGCGTGAAAACAAATGTTCCAACATCATACAGTTTCTTCATGTTGTCACTAGTTTGGAAGAATGGTCGCACCCTTCGTCGCACCTAAATCAATGAGTGTATGTATAAAGGCACAGAGTTTTTTTTAAAAAAAAAACTAAATACCTGTGCTATGAAATAAACAAACAAAAAAAATCAGAAAATTGTTGTTCAGATTCATTCAGATCACAGACCTGCCTATCAGGTCATTCTTGACTAAATGCAGTTTTAAAGCTAAAGATCTAAGAAAAACCAATGAAAAGTGTTCAAAACTGTTAAATAACAGTTAAAGAATGCAATCTTGATTGAAAGAATGAAAAGTAGTTGAAAATGTGGCAAAAGATAAGATTTCACACATCATTTTCACAAATACATTTAAGAGATAAATAGCTATTGTATCTAATATTCAATTAAATTTAAATTTCAGTTAAAAGTATGAATAAAATGAAGTAATATAATAACAGTACTACAGTAATAGCTACCAAACAGTTTTAAGGATTGGTGTCTACAGAACTTGTAGCTGTGTATGCAAAGAGATCATAACCCACACAGCCTTTACTTTCTAACAAAAATTTGAAAGACTCCAATGCTTTTTAAAGTACATGCATTCTTTGTTTTAAAAATGCTGTAGATCTTACCAGCCTAGCTGCCACTGTAAACAGGGCTGCACTGCCAAAGGTGAGGTAATACCCTGGATAGAAGCCATGCCAAATGGCACTGATAGCAAAGACAGCAAAAGTCTGGTATTTTGGGGCACGATCATACACAACTCGACGAAGCCATACCAAAGTCTTCTGGTTCCATCCATCTATATTCACCTTCAGACTGTCACCAAACTGAGTAAATAACATGAAATTTCAATTAAAATCACTTCAAGCACTTTTACTAAGCAATATCATGAAGCTAACGATAAAAGAAATACACACTTTGAAAAGTACAGACACTTTATTTCCACACATCTGCAACTAATCAGCATAATCAAAAAGTTCTCAGAGTCCTATAAACACAAGGAGAAAAATTAGTTAAATTTGGGTGCTGCAGTATGGCAAATAGAGACTGAGTTATTTTATAAGATGTGAAACGTATACTCAGAGAGCTGATCATACACAATAAATAAGAAGCAACTGAAACCTGCATGATGTTCTCCCCACTCAAACCCCATCCCCACCCTCCTTCATCAAACAGACAAATCTTTACTGACCTCAACAACCCACACATTAACATTGTCAACCAAGTCCCACTTCGCCTTGCCATTTTCATCATAGCCATTGAATCCAAAGCCCGCAGCTACATTGATGGCTTCTCCTGAATAGCAAAAACAAACTTGTATTAATGATGGGTTCACTGGCCAGAAATTTCCTGCAATACTTGTAATCACAGCTGGGACTGTTATGCTTTAACTCTCAAATGTTTCCTATCAGAATAACTCTCTTTTCTCTACTTAAAATTTCATAACATACTTAAGCTTCTTTGACATTTCATTTGCCTTTCACAAAAAAAAGAAAGTACAGGTAAAATCAGAAAGTCATAATGTTATATGTAAAAAGCTAAACTTGGTTTATACAAATTTAATCAATCTAGATGTCATCATGCTTAAGATCCACCATAGATTAGTTCATAATAAAAATCCCAGTATCTCTATTATTAAACCTTACCTAAAATCCAGGCAAAGTAATATTTGTATCTGGCACATGTCATGCAAACCAAAATATAGAGGTTTTTCTCAAGGAAGGATTTCTCATAGAATTCTTGAGCTGCACAAATATTTCAAACAGTCATTTTAAAACTACCATAAAATGACTATTTTAGGACATATAATTTAATTGAATTTCAAATTATGTTTTGTGCTTTTAAGTGCTCTTTCCAATTCCTACATAACCTACTGGAACAATCATCTATAGGTATTTAGATTTGTCAAATAAGATATTTAGCAGTTCCATGATAAAATTTCAAAGTACCAAAAGAATAACTTACAAAGAAGACTTTCTGGTGGACAAAGCAAAGGTGGCAGAACTACCATCAGGATTCCACTCACAGCAGCAGTGATGAGCTTCTTGATTAAAACTGCCTGATTGTTCAAAACACATCTACATGCATCAGATTAAAACAATGCAATTATCAAGAAAAATCAACATCACTCGCAATTATTAAGTTTAGCAAAAAACGCTCTATACAATAAATTAACAAAAAATGCTTTGTACGTAATCCTATTTGACAAATATTGTATTAATTTTGTAAAATAAACAGGCATAATATGAGTATAAACACCAACATAATAGATCCAAATATGTCCTGAAATTATATTATTAGCATTTATTTATTATTAACCTCCCTTTCCTTTTTTTTAATTTGGAAAAAAATGTATTCACTGTTATTGTAGATGCAAGCAGTTTCTCTTACTGTATCCAGAAACAGAATTTAGCTGAAGTCACAGATATTAAAATTTGGACAACCTGAAAGTTAAATATTGTTTGAGTAGCTGCAACACATTCACAAAACCCTCAGAACTTTCTACTATCCTTTTGAGAACTCAAAGGAATTTTTTTATGAACATTTAATTGTTATTTTTTATTTTTAGTGGGGTGAGGACGCAGTTGTTCCAACACTTTGTAAAACAGTAATGCACCAAAAAACCCCACATCAAAAATGACAACTTATCTAAAAGAGAACAGCTAGACAGTCAGATAGTCAAGTTCTCACCATATGACCATCCCAAGGATCAGGCTGACCAACTTCCTTCTTAAGAGCAGTCTGAAAAGTTGAATTAAATAAGCTTAATACTTAAGTAATACTCAGTGTGGGGTAATACACTATATCTTATTATTCTAATACTTAGAATATACTTAGAATAATAAGATATAGTGTATTACCCCACACTGAGGCGAGCTCAATGTGTTTTACAAGAGAAAGAGGGCAGTAGAGAATGAGGTCGTGTGATAGAAATAGACATCACAATCAAGCAGAGCATACCTACACTCATATATCAGTCAACTAGGTCAGGAACAAGAAGGAACAGAAAGATAGGAGAATGGTGGAGAAAGGAACGGTAAGGGTAGATCAATTACAGTATTTCTGAATGAGGTAGATGTTAGGACCAGACTGGAAAGCATGTAGCATTCCCATTGTACAGAGAGAATGAGACAAGTCATTCCAAATACTTGGACCAGAGAAAGTGAATGAGTAACAGTCAAACTTTTCTAGTCTGATACACAGGACAATAAAAACACTTGTATGAGCAGAGCAAACTGACCTGCCAGGCTGGTAGGGCAACACAAGCTCAGACAGAATGGAGCAAGACTATCATCAACATGAATGCAATGCATAGCAATAATGAATTTAATGCAAACACAAACGGAAAGCCAGTGCAGATTGTGCAGAAGTGGTGTGATATGATCGGCCTTCTGCAATGTCAGTAGCATTATGCTAAGCTCTTGGATCTTGTTGAGCAGGCAATCAGGGAGATCAACAAAGAGAGAGTTAAAATAGTCAAGTCTGAACGATACAAATTCTGACATAGGCTGCTGCTTGATGAAAGCACTAAATTGGAGATGTCTGATGCAGCTGATCCTGCACAGTTTAAGTAAGATAGCCATCTGCAGAATAAGTTAACATGATGGTCAAAAAACAATGATAGGTTAAAAAATAACTCTACTGTCAGACTGATAAAGAATAATTGTGGATCCAGACCAAGTGAGTGATGTGGATGAAGGCAGATGTTTAAGTGTATGTTCAAAGGCTATCATAAGCTTTTAATTTATCATCTTGAACCATTCATAACAATTAGACACAAAATGCAATTCAATAAAATTCCAAAATTCAAACAAGAAAACAAAAACACACACTGAGAAAGGGAAAGATGACAAAATCTAAAAGTAAAATATTGTTCACTGAGCTTCACTTTATCCTACTATAAGTCATACAACATACAACAGATACATTTTCAAAATTGCAAACCTGCGGGGGTGGAGTGTGCAAGTAACTGCCATCAATAAAGGACATATAATCAGAGTAAAAAGAAAGAGGACCACACATGATGCCATGGAAGTAGAACATAAAACTGTAGAAGCTCAACACATTAGGCACAGCTCTGAAATACAAAGAAAATGAGAACAGTGTAATGCCAAGTTCTACTGTCACCTTTCTACCCAACTAAAATATGGGAGTATTATCAAATCACATAGATTTAGCAATTAAAATCAAACAAGCTTTAATATGATGCAGAAACTATTGATAAACATGGTCACACACCTTTATTAGCCAAATGTAAACAGATGTAGGGAGTTACATTGATCGTTGTGGAGACTAGGCAGGGGAGGCTACTATTAAAAGCACTGTCTGGAGAGGATGATGCAAAAGGGAGATTCTGAGAATGAATATGGATTGTTCCACTTTATGGTTACTGGTATTTTAAAATATTCTGCAAAACCACCTTATAATGTGTGACATTATACACTTAAGCTACAACACACACCTGATAGCCTGTGAACGTTGATCCGGAGTTAATTTGCTCTGGTCCTTATGTCCATCTGCTAATGCAAAGGCTAAACTGGTTAACTTTTGTGTTTGAATCATCATGGGACTGAAACATTTGTGATTTTTTGTACAAAAAAAAAAGCATATTAGAATGATGAGCTATGTTATAAAAAAAAATCTCTAAGGAATCTATACCATCTACTCCTACAGAAGGAAAAAAACCCCAAAGTTACAGACATTGCATATTTTCTGCCCAAATCTTTTAAACTTTTTTTTCAGATCATTTGGCCTGCAGTGTCATTTATTCCAGTTAAAAATGTCAAAATATTTCTCTCGTCAAATAACTATTTTGTTCTGTATATTTGTATATAGAAAAGCCTATAGCCTGTTCTAAACTGGAAACCATTAGAATCTAATGCTCACAGTCAGTCCAATGCATACAAATATTCAACCTACTACAATGCACACTTACAGCAGACAATTTTTTCCTAAAGAAGGGAAGGAACATACCCTGTGATATCCAGTGTGTATCCACCATAATCATATATCTGTCGATAAATGTGGGCAACAGAGAGATAGATGATGCAGAAGACAAACACTACTTTGTGTGACCACTGGGGACTGCCAAACATCATGACAAAGTAGCTGATGGTAGACTGCACAATTAGGTACCATACCTGACTGTAAAGTACAAAGGAAAAAAAAAAGTACTTAAAAGGAAATTTGTTTAAAATTGACAATGACAGTCTGTTCTTACAATACAACTTTGTCTATTTCTGTGCTATGGAGAATTTTTCTTTGTTGGGAGCTCATGAAATAAACAAACTAAGCAATGAACTAAACAACAAACAGCTGCATTCCACACACCAATACAATTACTACATTTTAACTACCTCCCTCCTAGCGATAATTATCAGAGGCACACATTCACACTCTTGATAGGTACACTAGGACTTTCAGTAATAATTTTTTTTTTTTAAAGCACATATGCCTGTGTCTGATATATGCAACCTGCACAATATACATGTTATCCATGAGGAATGAAAACATTCCATGGAGCTTAAATCACAAATTGCAGAAATTTTGCCAGCCTAAAAAAGTAGAATTAGCTTAAATCAGATTCTACATAAAGGGTATTCTCATTTCTTATATGATTAGTTATTTAGTATTTCAGTCAAGTGCCTCTATGTACTAATCTTCTGTCGTGGGCTTCTGCCCGTGATGAACAAATGTTTCTTTTTGTTCAGCAGTGCTTTTAGGCCCTTGGTCACCCAAGGTTTGTTGTTAGGATAAACATACACTGCTTTGATGGACTGGTGCAATCAACACTATTTTACTCCTCACTTTTACTCCTAACTGTGTGTTAAATGTCTGTATGGGTATGTGAGCAAAGACAAATTTCTGCCCTGGGTCTCCTGGGCAGACAATAAAGTCTGTTTTGATTTGATTTGATTTGATTTAAATAATAAATGAGTTTTATCTAAGAAGAAAATCAGGAAACACTATTGCAACAGAAAGCAAAAGTACAAAAGAACTTACTATCCAAAGCAGAAAAGAGCCAGAGCAAGACCAGCAACCAATTCCACAATAAGCCTTACTGAGGGCTTAGTTGTGGAAGGAGAAAGAACTTTGCGGAAAGGAATTGCCAAAGCCAAAGCAGCACATTGGCAAACAAGGAAGTTTAGCTGAAATATAGAGAAAATAAATTAAATATCCCAGTTTTTAAATATGAATATATTTCTTATAATCTCAAGTACAGTGATCTTGTTTAAAGTAAAACAGAACCAACAATTTTTTTACCTTTAGATGACAGGTGGAATTTCCATTTGCACATAAAAGATAATGGAATCAATATACAGTCAACAAACAAACAAGAAACAAGCATGTTATCTAAAACCTATCTTTTTAATGCATTCTACCCTAAAATTATTTTTTTAAATGGATAATAGTCTATCATATTTCATTATTCCCTAGAATGCTTTTAAAGCAGAGTGTTCTTGGTTCTATTAATCTGCAGGTTTTGATTTCAGTTGCTGCACAACATAGTTCAGCTGAATAGCATTGTTCTGTCCTCATGTCCTCTCGCCTCTGACTCATCATGTCAGTTCATTCTGTACCAGCCTGACTGGAGTGGGACTAACAATGTGACAGATTCTGTCAACGAACACCCAGTAATGACATGTGCACAAAAATGCTTTGATAAAAGAAGTCAGATTTGGGAATGTTTTTCTATTATTGCAGACCTCCAAAAACATCAACATTTTCCCTTCCAGTTTTTTCAAATTTGAATCAGATGTATATTTCAATAAGAAAAAGCATATAATTATTGTGGTTTGATCACATTTGCTTATTTAACAGCATTAAATATATATCTAAGACATGCGAGTCGCTTTCAAGTAATTTGCTTAATCAAATTTCAATTTGCTGACATAAGCTCTTAGATGAGGCTGAAGATTATTTTATTTCTGGCTGAAATCTATACTTTTCAGCTTTTAAAAAACTGGTTAACTGGTTGAAAATTGTGGGACCGAGAAGAATGCTAGGGAAAGGTAGCCTCGTACAATCGTCCGATCAACCTCAGCGGTGCATCAGTCCACATGGCCTGATGCTACTGATGCAAGTCCTTGGAACTTTGCTAGTTCAAATTGGACTAGACACGCATTTTATCCTCACGCAAAATAAATGCAAAAAATATTTAATCTCCTAGAATGAAAAATACTTATGAACTGGAGGAGAAAGGCTAACTGTTAAGCTGAAATGAAATAAAATCACTAAAGTCACCTCGTGAGGTCTAATCCGTGCATGATTCATGTCACATTCATACCTGATCCAGTGGCAGTCCAACTACAGAAACTAAAGGCATCAAAAGTTGAGATCCTGCGTAGAATTGTCCTCGCGCAACCATCTTGTGTTATTTTTTCTCAAAAGATTTTTTTAAGAAGCACAAAACAACACACGAAGAATCCTTTGACAGCAGTCGTGGTCTTAAAATGATAATGAAGACGGTATCGTGTGTGGATGCTGTCGACTGCTTTGAAACTTCCCACAATGCACTAGTAGCTTGGCTACATTAAAACAATGTCAGCTTCCGGTTAAGGGAGGCTATTCGGCAAGCCTCAAATCACAAGCGTCATGGAGATCATAGTCGTCTGCTTTAAATCATCCTCCTGCAGTTCGTAGCTTTACTGCTTGCAGCTTACAGGATTTCCGCTTGTGTCAGCTGACTTTCTGCCATACTTAAGACTCGTTGGAGTTCACTGCAGTCAAGTGTGTGCGTGTTCTGGCCGCCGTCCTGGTAATATTATTTCCTGGATAAATAATTGCGATTTGATCATTGTGTACTGTGGGCTATCCATAGTAGTGTGACACTGATAAGTAAGATGTCACGGCCATCAACCAGAGATAAGACTATCAATTTACTTATGTAAGCTTATCGTCCTGATATCAAGTGACCCTCAGGACCGTAGATTTACTGCGCTTCGCGTCATCTAAAGATAGTTTACTGCATTGACAATGGCTTCTCACTATCTCATCGGAGTGTTACTAGTTGCCTGGTTCCATCTAGCAGTCACTGGTCAAGCACGGCCATCTGATCCACAGCCGGTAAAAACGTACAATGTGAGTTTCGACGATGATCCTTCTGTGAGGTGGAATCAGGTGCTGGACGACCACAGGGTATATCTGCCGGACATATTCCAATTTATTAGGTAAGATATCTCGACCTTGCGATCATTCACCCACTCAGCTCTTTTGGGAACTGAACAGATTGAGTTTAGCTGCAGAAAAAATAATATAGATACTTAAGCAGATGTGTTCTCTGTGTATGTGCGTGCTAGAAGCATTAAAGTTTTTCTGTCTACTATATAGCCAGTCCATCGGTTTGTCTGTCTGTCTTCTTGGTTGGTGATCTGCTTATTAGCTGCATGGTCTCGCTGATTGC
Source organism: Pomacea canaliculata (assembly GCF_003073045.1). Taxonomy (NCBI): domain Eukaryota; kingdom Metazoa; phylum Mollusca; class Gastropoda; order Architaenioglossa; family Ampullariidae; genus Pomacea; species Pomacea canaliculata. The sequence goes on from NC_037593.1 coordinate 18,469,017, forward strand.
CTTTGCTTTCTAATTGCCCATACATCCATACTTTTATTTCCAATCACGTGTACGTTAACTATCAGTCTTTATAAAAGAATCGTTTTTATTCATACCGTTTGAATTAAATTACGTGATGTTTAGACGATCGAGTTGATGGGTGGGTGGAGCAGAAGTAGGAACATTAATTTATCCTCCTTCCTGTTTTCCATTTCCTGTGTATGTCTCACATACACACACATATATATATATCTTTGTTGTGTCTGCTTATGTTTTGCAGCGAATATGTGCCTTCAGAATACATCCCTATTCTCCGGCAGATCGCACTGGATATTGAAACATTGCTGCCAGATACTTATGCCAAGGAAATTATTGGTGAGAAATGTGTTATTCATATAGATCTTCTATTTTAATTGGTGATTAGATCCCAGCTGGTTGCTAGCCCATGTTTTACTGTGAAGGGTGCGATCAAACTTTAAAATAAACTTTGAGTGATAAGTATCTATACCAATATTGTAGTTCTTTGCACATTTTTATTTCCATAAGGATTATGTTAGACGATCTTCATATGACTTTACAATAATTTGTATTCATTTAAGATGGAAAGAAAAACATATGGTGCTGTAGCATTACTCACTGGAATCGGTCTTCCCTTTCTTCAGTTAAAATTTATTTAGAAGCTGTACTATGTTTATCCCTTTTAAACCGGCATTATTCGTCTATCCTTCAATCTGCCTGGCAGATTTGTCTGAGTATAACTTTGCATTCTCAATACCTTTCTGTAGATAGACCTGAACTAACTTAACAAAAGCAAACCAGATCGCAGTACGTCACAATGTAAAAGTATTTATTATCTCTCTTTTTGTGTTGTATCACGGGGGCTTGTATATCGAGACCAGAGGATGAGTATTTACAGAGACTGGGGAAAATAGTATTTTCGTAGTAAAATTATTAGAGTAGTAAAATTATTAGAGATAAAATTCACCCCCACTAGTCTTCTAGTCTTCTGAGACAAGAAACAATCCAATCCATAATCTTCACCATTTGATTTCTTATTTTGAATTGGATGAAGGAGTGGCACAGTACTGGGGTATGAACACAGCGGACGTCATCATGCTCAACATAGTCTACGATTTCACTGCGTAAGTTGACAACTGGATATTCCAGCGACTGACACTTGCAGTGCGCGCAGCTTAATGTGCATGCTAACTTTGATGTCACACGTTCCATGCAAGTAAATTTTTAAAAAGCGCTTTGCAAGTATCAGCGTGTGGAGACTCATTAAGAAAGTCTTTCTGACACAGGATTTTGAGTGTCAGTTGATTCAGGAAATGATGTAGGAAGTACTATGCAGTGTTATGGGAAGATGCTCGGCTTTGGAGGGTCGGGGGGCAAACTATGCTGAGAGTGAACGACAGAGCAACGCTCGACATTTTTGCCCCCCTGGTTTATACGCCACTACCACGGACACAAATAAATAAACAGTTATCAGAAACGTAAAACATGAAACACAAGGAAACCACTAGGCAGAACAAGTTTCCAAACGTGTTGTGGTATGTGTCACGTTCCAGGAGCTAAAACAGTGAAACAAAGGATTGTTTTAATGCCATGATGAAAAATGTGTTTTGGGAATACTGTGGCATAACACATCAATAATGAAGTCAGAATGCAAAAAGACGACGACAGCAATAATCTAGAAAATATTTAAAGAGTCTAAGTGTCTTTGCCAACTGTATTCGACGAAACCTCCCCAAGATGATGCAAAATAATGATTTCAATGATATATTCTTTGAATATTTGTCTAGATAGTACTTGTCTATATATATATATATCGATAGTATTGTGTATATGTTTAATCATGCTTTAGTCGTTTTCATGCGAAACCAAATAGCTTTCAACAACTGAGAGAGACTGCATAGTATGGCTTACATATTCTCCTAAAATTACTATGCAGAAGCCGTAGTTATGAAGCGAGGGTAAGTCGTTGCTTTGGGGCAATATGGGGAATATAAGGATAAGCGTCCTGTTTCTGAAGTGTCCAAATGCCGCAGATGGTTTTTACCCCTGGAGCCTTAGATAGAAAGTGAAGGAAAAGGTGGCCTAGGGTAAAGAAACATGAAGCAGTGTCCGCGGTGTCTGCATTTATTGGCAAAATCGAAAACAAGATGCTTTTCCTTAAGTTCCCCATGTTGCCCCGGAGCAGTTCTTTACCTTCGCTTCACAACTGCTGCCCTAAAAGGCTGGGATAGCATATTATTTCAGTCCCCCAGTATCCCAGCGACTTTGCAGGCGAGGGTGTCAGACTCTTTATTTATACCGAGACGTGAACATGCACACCGAGGCACAAGCTTAAGTCATAAGCTCAACGGTCAGGTCATTCTTATCAGTTACTGAATGTTACCCTTGTATATTCCCTTGTAAGTTACCTTATATCATTGTTTCTTTTCCCTCATATCAATCGCCATGCCAGTTATTGCACCAGCATCGTGGCACAGGACACGAACGGCACGATCTGGCATGCTCGGAACCTGGACTATGACGACCCGGACCTCCTACGCAATCTCACTGTGTCGGTCAACTTTCAGAGAGGCGGGCAGGTAATGAAACTAAAGTAGCTTATAATTATGGGCTGGTTACAAGTGTTTGACACTCTAGGCACGTGCAGGCGCACACACACACAATCGCGCGCGCGCATACACACACACACATTTTGTCTTTTTGTCTCTCAGGTTGTCCGTCTGTCCTTTTCTCTTTCTTCTGTCTCTCTGTTTCGTCCTCTCTTTTGGGCTCCAAGGAAGGTACGAATGTTTACACCCAGATAGCATGCAAACGTTTTAAAAACGTTTTAAAAACGTTTTAAAATGTTTACATAAAACATTTTAAAAAGGTTTGCAAAAAACGTTTTAAAAATGTTTATCATGCACATCAAAGTAATGTTTTAAAAACGTTTTCTGCAAACATTTGTAAAACATTTTAAAAATATTTTTAAAACGTTTTATAAACATTTTTCTGTGAAACATTTTAAAAACATTTAATAAATATTCGTATGTAAACATTTTTAAAACGTTTTTAAAATGTTTTCTAAACCTAATTTAAATGTTTCGCATGACACGTTTTTAAAACGTTTTTAAAATGTTTTTTAAACTAATTTAAATGTTCCACATTTCACACATACTTTCTGCAGTTTCACTTCAAACATGGCAAAAAGGATGTACAGAGAAGATTTTCATTTGTTTTAATTAAAACATATTTCGTTGGGAATAAACCCAGGAGACATTTACATTGTACAATAGCAAGTACAAAATGGTGACCATTTGTGATAAAAATGAATAAATGATACTCAAAAAAGAGAAAAAAGAATATAAATTAATTAAACACCGACAAATCAATGCATAGGATTTTTTCTTAAATTAATACTTTTAAATATTTCAATTTCAAATACTTAAAGGTGAGGTGGTGCGGCACTGTGCTCCGTGCAGAGTGCCAAGGAATAATTAAACTAAAACTAAACTTTTAGACCTTTAGATTTACAAAAAAACAGTGAATTGTAAATACATTTGGATGATGTACAAAATACACCAAAAAGTACAGTTACCCTGCTGTAGATAACAACATGCACATTATCATCTCTACCCTTCTACAAGGGACATATCATTCCAATTAATTAATAATATGAGAATTTCCATACCGTAAAATAAGGCTGAACAAATAAAAGTTCATGTATGTCTGGTAAAGCGGCTTTACGAAAAACGCACTTAGAACACTATCAGATCCACATGCCTTCATTTCAACATACTAAAACCTTCTAATATGTAATTATTATAGCATTGTTGCTAAATATCAGCAAGCGTCCCAATTAGGGTCAAGAGTGGCTTGGTGATAAGCCTGATGTTCCTTATGCAGCAAAGTTAGGCATACATGCCAGTGTAGAGGAGTAAAAGGAGGCAAAAGCACAGAAGTGTTCTATGTTGGAGACAGCTCTTGAGCGTGGGGGAGAGCCAGTGACAAAGGACTGTCAGGACTGCCTGCTGTTGCCGTTGGAAGCGAATGGCTATGTGACCAGTACTGGCATTCGGCGGCTGTAGTTGGCATTGCAGTCATCGTAGACATTACTTGTATATCTCTAGACTTCTCTGTCGCTGGGAGAGCAGTCGTCGCTCTCTGATGCGGATGGCAGCTCGGGCGGGAAGGACGACGGACAGGTGGAACAGCACTGTCTGGTGAAGCATTGGTCTCCACTCTGTGATGGCTCCTGCACTAACTTTATCGGAAGCCTCCATACACCCACGGTTCTTCCGTACAGCTTCTGCAGATAGCAAAAATGGGATTTGTAGATTAAAGAAGCGCTACAGGTTTATAGATTAAAGATGGATTAAAGAAGTCTCACACTATACATATTGTTTCACTTTTATGGTGCTTATGCTTGTTCCCCATGTCTTTCCGTTTTTACGCTAGTTTCACCCATAGAAGCACAAAGTTTTTCAAAAATGTCAAGCTATGCTTTAAAATTCCCCTAAATTATTACAGATTATCATTTCAATCATGGCTTTAACAATGACATCTGCTTTACGTACGAGTAATTCATGAAAGGAATCATCATCAAGGTGTCCATCCAGTTCCAACAGCTCTTGCTGTGTTCTAATCGGAAGGATCAAATCTTCTGGCAACATTCAGGCATCCTTTGCTGGAGCAGGCTGGTCTTTGCTTATCAGTGAATGAATCACCATATCTTTTACTTCCTGTAGCATCAATTTCAATTCTCTGTCTTGTTTCAGAATGAGCCAGGCAAATGCTGCAACAGTATGAACATAGCACTGTGAGCAAAAGTGGACAATTAAGTTTTATAGGTGAATGAATCCAATCACTGGTGGTTTGTGAGGCAGTAAGAAACTTGTATAACCAACACTATGTTCAACTTGAGATTGTGAAGGGAATTCACAACAAAATTAAATAGGCAAAACAAAAAGCAAGAAAAGTAACCCATAATATAAAATTGTCTGAATTACCTTCATTAGACACTCTCTGGGTACCGCCTTTTACTGCTGCAGTTGTGAGGTCTGTCCCCTCTTGTACTCCTTGCTGAGAGTCACTACGTTGGTCACTTGGGTGCTCATGTCGTGGGGGCAATATTCTGGTGGTTAGTGCATTTACCTGTGGGCATAAACGCTTGTTTTCCACTTGTGGTTGCAATGAGTCTGGCAATGGTCCTGCTGGCACTGCTGGATGCACTGATTTCCATCTAAAGTCGTCTTCTTCCTCCTCGTCTGGGCTCTCTAGCCCTAATCTAATTAACAAGCATACCTATTAATAAGTGTGCAGTGAAATGACAATTATGAAAATTTAAGAATTTCTGGAGTAAAAGATTTAAGAAATAAAATAATAAATAATTCCTAGGCTATACCTATCATAATATCAATATTACCCTCATGAAAAATTGAAATGAACTGCAATACTGAAATCTGTACTGATCTTGTAAGTTGTTCTCCAAACCTAGGGATTCCCTAATCCCTGTCATTCTATAACTCAAACAAGACACAATGTGACTACTTGTTTCTCTTCCTCTTCCAATCTTTTCAACCTTTAGTGCTGTCATCATCTGTTGTATCCAAGTTTGATGTATACTGGCTGTTATCCACTTTGCGTCTGGCAACCAAATACTCATCTGAAAGGGTTATTATTTTGTGAAGTTATCATAAACATCGAGAATAATGGCATGCAATGCTTTACCACACAATATGAATTTCACATGACAAAATCAGTTAACTGTCTGTTCGCTGAGATGTTAATGGTCATGTGGCTGTATGTTCCAGTCTGTAACCACAATAAACCCTAAGCACGGTCTGCGTGGACTAAAGACACTAACACTACCTTAAAACCTTTTACAAAATAAATATGAACAATACTTTTAAACTTTATCAAGAGACTGACCCCAAAAATATTAACCAGGCTGATGAAGTCATCAAACATCCAATCTCTATAATATACATATATATGACAATGAGTAAACAGTATAAAAGTACCCTTTGAACCCAAAATGCAAACAGCTTGAAGAGTCCAGGTATGTCTATCTGGCAGAGCTCCCTCCTTAAGGTGTTTTGTCAGCTCACTTGGTGGATAAGTATGCTAACCGTTTAGCGTGCTGAAAAATAAACAATCCTCTATGAACTCTTACCAGGAAGGCTAACTGTGTGTCTTTATGGGAGTGTTGGACGTTTTACGTCATCTGTCATATTTCTGTCAGAGATTATGATTGCATATATTTTTATACACTGTTATACTCAAGGAACTATGGTAAATACAGGGAGGATAGCATGAATCTTGTTCAGCTGAGATATGATTGTATTGACTGCAGTTTGCTTCTGTGGCATGCAATGTTATAATGTCACGTTAGTTAATGTTATTAAAAACTCTATCATCCTTAACGTAAATTTTAAAAACATGTAACACAAATTTACACCATAATGAGAAATGATTACACAATACCAGTGGTACCATTTCAGCCACAGATAACGGTTTAGCAATGAATTCAAGCAAGCAGTTATTACAGGATGCTTTTGTCGCAACAAGGCAAGAAGTACTGAAAGTGAACTGTTGGAAATGTTAAATGTTGCGACCCAATATGCCAACTGTGTGGCCAAATCTGTGTCTGTTTCACTGTCGCTGTCTGAAGATATCGCTGAATCAAACTGATCATCAATATAATCTTCAAATTCACTAAAATTAGATTTCACAACATCATCATCATTATTTTCATCCAAATTGTATTTAGTCGGTAAATATTGCTGGCGTGATGTTATCGCTGAGAGTTCTGGTGTCTGCTGGTTCGAACTGTTATTAATTTGACTCTGTAGATCTAAAACTGTGAGCACTTTCTCTACGACAGTGGATCGTGGATGTTTGTATCAGTGTGTATTGAATACATCTTTCTTCTTTCAGTTCTGCCAACTCTGCTTCTACAAGTTTTATTAACTTTTCTCCGCTTCGTCCAGTAGGACGACATGATGTGAACTATCAGCTGCCTTAACGTATTAGATTATGTACGAGCGCTCAATTCAGAAAGTAAACTTTGACACATCACACCCAATAAGCAGACATTAAATGTGTGTTGTACTAGAACACGGTATATAGCGTTTTATAATTAAGAACCTGCAGTACGTGTGTGGTAAACAAAGAGAAAAGATTACAACCTTGGTTTTCAAACATACAGTACATCAGCAGAGAAAATGTCGCGCCGCGTGGAATCATGGGAGTACGTGCATCCACAAGAAGAATAGCAAATATTTAGTTACGTAGCATTGATGTTTTAAAAACTGCAATGATTTTAAACTATCAAACCTAGTCATAAGACAAATATAACAAAGTCTTTAAAAAAGCTTTTTGGTGAGGATTTTCAGTATCTACACCGTGGACTGGCTCTAAAATTCCGTAGGAAAAGTGAATGCCGGCGAATCAAATAGTGACGTCTTTTAAAAAATTACGTCATGACGCGCAGCCATAAAGGTTAACATTGTAAACGTTTATAAAACATTTATTTAACATTTTTGTTTTAAATGTTTTATTTTCAAACATTTTAAAAATGTTTTTAAAATGTTTTACTTAAAAATGTTTTTTTGGTAAATGTTTTTAAAATGTTTTTAAAACGTTTTATCTAAAACGTAAACCTTATTACAACCATGTAAACGTTTTTAAAACGTTTTTAAAATGTTTTCATGCTATCTGGGCAGTGCTTTTTCACGATGACTTCTTATCTGTGTCTGCTGTTTCTTTCTTTTGTGTGTCTGAATTGTTCGCACGTGTATTTATGTCTGGGAATCATTCATATCTTTTTTTACTTGTGTCTGCAGACACTGTACACCGCCACGACATACGCCGGATATGTTGGGGTGCTCACCGGTCAAAAACCAAATGCTTTTACCATCACAATAGACCAGCGTGGAGTTCCAAGTAAATATTTGTATTTCTTTTCTTTTTTTTTTTTTCTTAAGTAATGTCCTGTCTCTCTGTCTGTTCGTTAAGAATATGCGTCTTTAAGAACTAAGGAGGGTATTTCAAGTACACGTCCTACGTCAGTCATCATATATTTGTTTTATGACAGGAATGCACCAGGGCTACTGGTGGGAGAACATACTGGTGGCCATTTTGGACAAGTCTGCTTCTTTTGTTAGCTTCCTTGTCAGACAGGTCTGTTTTTGTCTCCCAAAAACTATTGTTAAGAAGGCAGCAATCCACTCGTTCCTTCTGACGGTCTGTCTGTCGGTCCGACCCTCCACGCATATCCTTGCGTTCCGTTTTGATTATCCCGTCCGCTCACTGACGTTGTTTCCAATTGCAGACGCTGGAGGAAAGTCCAGACTTTAACAGCGCCGTGGACCATCTTTCTACTACCGTCATCCACGCTCCAGCCTACATCATTGTCGGCGGTAATAAATTGTCAACCTCACAGACAAATTACAGTCGGACCTCGATAAGTCGAACTCAAAGGGACCCGAAAAAAAAAATACGACTTACTTAGTTTTCGAGTTAGGGAAAATGGCGTAATAGGCGCAGGTATTTGGCCGAGAACTAACAATTAATTCGATATAGGGAGGTTTTCGACTTAGGGAAGGTGGACTTAAACTTCAGTGACTTCTTCAACATGTTGCTGTCATTAGGAGCTATGGAGTTTTGTCATTATTTCTTTCTGTTCGAGTTTTTAAAACTTTAGTAAGAATTATAGCATGTGCCCTTTTGCCTGCTTGGATTTTAATAAAAAAAATTTGTTAACACCAGAAGCGTTATTATCTGACAATTTATTTGTTTAATTTTTTTTATTTTTTTTTTGTGCAATGCTGACCATTCTAGGCACACAAAAAGGAGAAGGCGTAATTATAACGCGAGATCGACTGGCTGCCGTTGATAGATATTACCTGAATCTTCTTGAAGGCAGGTGAGAAGGTATTCTAGAAGTTTTCTGAAGTATGAGTGGTCTATAACGTGTTGTCTAGAGCAATAATCAGAAGGCAGTAAACCCTACCTTGGTAACTTCATGGGGCTATCGAAGAACTATTGAAAACAATAAAAGCAGCGAGGATGCGGAAAAGGATATGGAGATGAAAAAAGAGCGGAGGACGACAAAAAGAACACATAGACAAGCACACTGGCAAACTCGACTTAACGTCTATACAATGACAGTGATGACGCTTAACAATGATAACACCATGCGAATAGTAATGGACTGGGAAATTTGATTTTCAGGTGGTATGTTCTAGAAACTAACTACGACCACTGGACCACGCCTCCTCCAGATGACGACAGAAGGTAATGAGAGCAATATTCAGCACTGGCTCCATAGGGTTTTATAGGTCGTCAGAACATTGATGAGTTTGTATGAAGCTTACTGACCGAGACAGGGTAGGCAGTAGACTGTACATGACGTCATATCGGTAGCTGATTGTAGAGCGGTATATAACCCCCGACTGTAATACTGATTGTAGAGCAGTATGTAGACCCTAATAGTAGAGCAGTACATAGCCCCTGACTGTGATAATGATTGTAGAGCAGTATGTAGCCACGTCTGTGATACTGATTGTAGAGCAGTATATAGTTCCTTAAATGTGGACAGCATTTGGTCTGTGTGTGTGTGAGAGAGAGAGAGAGTGGGGTTACTATGTAAGCATGTAGAACGGATATTATGAAAATCTCACTACCTCGAGCGAAAGAATAAAGCATCTTGCATCGTGTAATATTAATGCATGAAAAAGATACGAGGACACATATGCTGATGTTAAAATTATTAACACCTAGTCGATCGAGCAGATTACAGAGAAAGAAGTGAACTTGATGTGTGTGTGTGTGTAGAACTGCTGGAGAAGGAGCAATGAACAAGCTGGGACAGGCTGGCATTAACGTGGTATCGTTATTCAATGTGCTGAGCACTCCGCTAGTCCTAAACAGGTATTCTTTTTTTTCTGAAACTTCCCTTCTCTCACTCTGCATCTCTCCGTCTGTCAGCCTTCCTGATATTCTAAGTCTCTCTTGACATATACACACATACACAATACGCAGTTGTACGTGTGTTGTGAAAATATTGAAAACGCTATAATCTTATAATAAGTTCAGATGCCGTTGAAGTACTGGATAAATAAGAAGAAAACGCTACTTGCGAGAATATTAAACAGTCTTTAAATACAATAAAACATAGCTTATTTCAACTTCTTTTGGGTCTGGGACAAAAGGAAGGACGCATCGTAGAATGAGACGCGCGCGTGTCTGATTCTGTGTGCGCGCTTGTATGTGTGTGTGCGCGCGCGCGCCCGCGTGTGCATAAATACTGTTTGTAGCATTAATAGTGTATAGAAAGGACAGATGTTCTCACAGCTAAATGACAATAAGCTTTATGCCGAATGGCGTTTGCTCTATCAGCAGCTAGTTTAAAGTAGAACATTCGTGTTCGCAGCAACACCACCTATTCGATTGTGATGAGTGCTGTCAATCCACAAGTGTACAAGGCTCAAGTCCGCTGGACACCTGCCAAGTGGCCAGCATCAGGTATCAACAACTTCAGATAAGTCTGCCCTTTCCCGCCGACTCGGTTCCGAGAACACGACTACACGACATCTGATTACTGACCTAAATTGCTGCAGCAGTGAAATATACATTACATTAACATGAAATCCTTTCTGATATTTTCTTGCGTGAAAGCCGATTTTACAAGGCATTTCCTTTTTTTTTTTATGTTTATTGGGTTGACTGAATAGAAATCGTGCATTTTTTTCCCGCTTCGTTTTTATTTCTTTAAATTTGTATTTCTTTCAGTTTCAGCTTTCATTTACAGTAATAACTCGATTTTTATTTCTCAAGGGACCTCCAAAAAAAAACAATAATAAACGCTAAATCTAGGAAAACGTTACATCAAGGAAACATTTGTTTCAGATTACATCCAGACACGGAGAAAGTATGATAGACACCGCATATCACAATCTTGTTTAAATATATTACATTGTAAAAGGGGAACAGTATCGACTCCATCACCGCTGAGTCACAGCCGCAGTATCCTCGCATATTTCGTCGGTAGAAAGCACACCGCAAGTTTCCAAGCTCTCGTCACAAGTAACGAAATCGTCAAAGTTAGAGGTTAGTTTCTCCCTATCATCTCGTTGAAAATTCACCATTTTCTTAGTGAACACGTTAAATCCGAGTCAGATTACATGCGATATACATTGGACGGGCCAGGAAAAATGAACGTTATACTTGAGGAAAACGATAATGCAAGGAACATATAATCGAGGATCGAAAACTATTGGGTATGTGGGGTTTTCTCCTGGGCAGCCGAAAACGAACGTTATTTTGAGGAAATCGATACATCAAGGATCGCAAAATCGAGGTTTTACTGTAATCTCTTACCAATATTCTTTATTGTGTTACCCTCTAAGGGGTATTGAGATATTACAAATCCACACATATTCACACACATTCCTCTCTTTATAAATATTATCTCTTATTCACATATACTCACTGGTCAGTTTATTGCAGCTTATATATATAAAAAAAGGAAAAACAACAACCAAAACAAAGTCTTTGTATCATCCACTCATTCTTTCCTTCTTCCAGCCTTTTCATGTATACCTGCATATATTGTCAAGTAAATTAAAGCATATGAATACATGTAAACAAAGGATAAACACACTCTTGCTCTGTCTCTCTCCTTCACATACATTCTGTATTCTTAACTATTTCTTTACCTTCTAGGGGTACTGTATATACTAACACACTCCCATCCGTCCCAATATACAATATCTCACTTAAATCCACCCACCCACTTTATAAATGCATCTAGTTCACCATCCTTAGTAAAATCTTCACGAATCGAGCTAATCTGCTAAGGGTCTTTTTATTTTTTTTTTTTAAGTTAGCAATTTATAGGCAGTTAGAATTTATAGGCATTTAGATTGTGAATAAAGTAAAATAAAATAAACAATTTTTACGATAGTCATCCCATTTTTTACAGTTAGATAATGGAATTCCTCCCATATATCTTTAATATTACAGAATCTACAGAATCTTTCATTTCTAGGAATATCTGTTTGCCTACATTTGTTCGCTGGAAAATGGTTATTCAATGACCTAAACTAATATAAATAATATAAGAAGTACATAAGTTTCTTGAGAAATAAGGTTATTTGGTGCCAATTTGGCTAATTCTGAGAGACCACTAACAGTCTGCTAAGAAATGTGTTTTCAAGTCATTGAGATAAATTGCTCCCCTTGCCTGCCATCGTGACTATGTCACAGACACGTAGACGCCTGGACATTTGTTCGTTCGTTTCTTTACAAAACAGCTCAGCCTCTCTTGCAGGCCTGTATTCAATTAAGGATGTCAACTAAATTGAAAGTATATTAACTAATAAAAATACACAATAAATGTTAAAATTAATTATCCCAATTACAAACATCTGTCAATAATATTATCTAGGATGTCTAATTTTAACACAGTTCTGAAAGAAAGTTGTTTTTCTAGGCTGAAGATCAAACATAAAAATAATTTAGGCTTCATACCTTTTTGATTATATTAGGATTATTTTTTTCCTGTAAATTTTTTCTTATTATAGATAGTTTTTTTCAAATTTAATGCAACAAAACAGTCATAACATTTTACATTGTCAGCTATCATGTATGCAAACTTACTTTCTTAAAATATTGTAATATGACTAACAAAACATTATTTGATAAAACTCAAAATTCCCCTGATTTTCTATGAAATTTACCCTGGTTTTGTGGAATGAGACGCAACCAGGAACATCAATAGAATCAGTGTCATTTAGTTTACTCTCACTAATATACATCACATAATAATTTGATAAAAGCAAACAAAATCGATGCATCAAATCTGACTGAATTCGCCACATCCCGGTATGGCTAACGGTCCTCCCTGTTCTAAAAGTCATGTGACTGGTTCAGGTCATCCTCGCGGTTTGAAACTTGTACCGGACGTTTCATGTTGTCATGCACGCTTGTGCTGTTTCTTGTGTTCGGCAAAACATGTGAACACAGTTCTTCTTGGGGCTGTAATGGCTGACACATCCCAGGCTGTTCTTTGGGATGGGTACTACTTGAAGGCTGTTCTTCCATGGGACTGACAGCGCCTGGGCAGACGATAAGATTTTGAACATTTTCGATCTCTAACTTGTTAAGTGAAGGTGATCGAACGACGCCCTGACCTGATTGCTTGTAGTGATGACATTCTGAGGGAGACAGCACAGAGTCGAACGAAATCGAAGATTGCCTCGAAGGGATATGATGAGTCTGCCAAGAACCGCTAAAAAAAAAAAATCCTCTTTTTTTTTAATGGCCTGAACAGGAAACATCCAAAAACTTAGGTATCTAAATCCCAACACAAAAAGAGTTCATCTTTAGAAAACTTAAATGATACTAACATTTCTTCATTAACATATTATTTGAAGTAATGCAAGTTTATCTTTCAAAATTTTCTCCTAAAGACCATTTATGTATGCATAATTTCATCTACTACTTCGAAGAAAGTTTGGCAAAAGATATGAATACACTCTCTGTCCCATCAAATAGCGCAGACCAGTGCGACAACACATTAAACACGAACCAAGGAAGTTCATAGAAGGAGAGGTGCAATTCCTTCAATTATGTGACTCACTTAGACTCAACCTAAAAGAAAAATCTGTAAATATAGCCTTAGGGAAAGGGTTAATATTACTAGTCACTTATAAGCCTTAAAATGAACCAACCTGGTACCATCCGGCATGAGTGAGCAGCGATAGTCAGCGTCAAACTCCTGCACAAAAATAACGGCATGACTTTTAATAAACGTTTTGGCGTTTTTCTACTTTGATCATCTTATATAATCATTATCCAGTCTGTTTGATACTATTCTATTCATTTGAATAACAACAACAACAACAACAATAATAATACTACAGTGAAATTACATTGTCAATTGTCCTATGGACAGACTCATGGTACTTTACAAAACAAAAAGAAGACAACACATGTTGTCTAAAGAATGCAAGATAATATGAGTAATATCCAACAAGATGCTGCTCCAGCAAATCACTGGTAAAACTGTGATCCAGGCTACAAATTTTCCAAGTCCAGTCCTAGACACAAATGTATATATGTACTTTTCCCCACTGTTTTGCTTATGTAAACGACATTTATTGTAATATAGATCTAAAAACAAGTTTTATACAGTTTATTTCAATACAGATGTTTTAGACGCAGCAGTCTTACGGAAAAGTTTAAAATGTTTCAAGAGTGAACAAATGTACATAGTAAATCCCGATAATTTCTTGAATTCTTTAGCCTTGTTAACCCTCCCCTATAAATGCAACTTTGCACATGATGTCTTTGAACACCCCAATGATAACATAATCTCACGATGACCACAGTCCCTATGACCCCAATCACCACAATCACCACAAGCAAACTACAAAGCAAAATTTTGTGTTAGTAAAGTCCAACCACATGAACGCAAACAGATTCCATCTACAACACCTTCACATTCAACTTTTTTTGTGAAGCAAACAATATCATGCGCCAAGAACAGTGGTTTTAAGGAGAAAAAAAAGCAGAACAATGAACTATATTGCCTTATAGCAGGAAATAATTATGGGTTGAAGAGGTATCGCTTGATAATGGAGTCCCACAGGGGAGAGTTCGAAGTCTCTTACTATTTAGCATAATAGTTGTAAACCCCTCCAAAAATGTAAAACGTGTGAAGGCAAACAATATGCACATAATGCCTTTCTCTTGTGAGAGGGAAACATGTAAAACATTCCTCAGGCTTTCGTGATTTCTAAATACAGCAAAGAACACCAGAACCAAATCACTTCAGAAACAAAGCTCCAACTAAGCACCATCTACAAAAATTATGCACAGATATACCAATGGATCTCATGATCAAAAGACACAAGCGACTGGACTGGGAGTGTACTCTTTTGCCAACATGTCCATCTCGATCAGACTCGCGACGCCTACTCGTCCACAGCCGAGCTGACTGCCATACAGACAGGTCTTCATCCAGTCCAACCTAAACTGAAGGACATGGCACAAGACAATACCTTGCAATGTTAGACTTGCTGTCAGCACCCCAGGCGCTAAAAAATAAATCATCTATAGTATATGTTTATCATAAATAAGAGTCACAAAAATTGGAAATATTGGATTCTTAGGATTCCAGGACATATTGTAATAAAAGGGATTAAAGAGGCTGATAAACTAGCTAGACTGGCAGTAAAACAAGGTCTAAAGTCGACAATCTAAACATTTACCAGCAGAGAGAAGAATATTCATAAAGTAAGCAATACACAAATAGGGGGGCAAGAGAAATACAGAAGTGAAGGTAATGGACTAGGAGACTGATAGAGGGCGAACCTAGTAATCCTGTACCTTTCTTCAAATTAACAGGTCAGTACACAACAACTGCGGACACTACCACCTTAGGGATTTCAAGTCCAAGAGACCACAATTGGAAAAGAGCACCAGCAACATTGACCAACATCTGCGGCGTCTCGAAGCTGCGATCTCAACCTCTGTACACCTACCCGAACCCCTTTCCCTCCGCGCCCCTTTCATCCTCAGCTCCCTTATTTATCCCCACCCCCTCAGTGCGAAATTGCCTTTATGTGGAAACACTTTCCCTTCGAAATATAACAAGAAGAATTACTACTACAACTCCCTCAGTACTATCCTCTCGTCGTGGTTACATTGTATGTAATTCACTGTCACCTTGGCACGCCTGACTGTGATGCCCACGGGAGGAACATCTGTCATGAAGATGTTGGTGTCATCGGCAGTACGTGCCCGTTCTTTGGGTGAGATATAACCAACATAAACAAAACATTCGAATTCCATCTGCGGGAGTATGTCCGTTTGGTTCTGAAGTTCCCAGCTAAAGCAGCAAGGAAAGTCCATGGTGTGACATCGGGAAGGGTAAAATCTGTTGAGCTCCATTGTCTGAAATGGAGAAAATGAAGGCAAACTTCAAAATAAAATAAAAACAAGTCCATCCCTCGTTAAAACGAGGTAAATTGGAGACACGAAATGTACTATAGTTTCTTAGTGTCTAAGGTACCTACTCACCTGCAGCACGGGCTTAAGGACAGTGGCGCCGTCAGTGACGTGAGTCCAGAGATCCTTCTGGGTGTCTCCCATGCCAAGGCGCCCCCCGACTTCAATTCCTTCCACCTCTACTCCAGCGGGTAGACGAGGCAGCTTTTCGCGGGTAATTAGAAGCATCTGACGATTTTTGGTGCTGTTTTCTGGTGGCTTTGATCATTTGTTTATGGCAAAGTGTCAGTAAAACTTCAAAATATTCTCTCTAGCAGTCTATCAGTTAAATAAATCTTCCTTAAATACATTTAAAAGAAGCATCGGATGTAATCTGGAAAAAAGCAATTTTATTTTTTTTTCTTTCTTCCTTCCTTTCCTCTTGCCACTGGTATTGTATGTATATGAATATCTTGCCTGTTGATAAGTGTTTGTAAATGAGAGAGTACAAGGACAAAATAGATGAAGAGATAAAGAAATACCTTTTGAAAGTCTTTGATGGAAAATCGAGCGTCCCACATGTCCAGTCTCACTATCACCTCTCTGGTGTTATCATCCCTCAGCACGTGCTTAGCATAGACTTGAAGAGTGATGTCATGCGGCTTGGTGTAGTCCGCACACGCCTTCTCACAAACCGTGCACAGATACCCGCTAAAATGATGAGTCACAATGTGGATTTGTCTTCCGTAGGTGTCGACTTCAAAGTGTTCCATGTTTGTGTTTAAAGTCTGAAGACGATAGCAGTGTACCTTGTTGTTTTCAGAATGGAACTGATAAACGTGAATGTGTTCCAGGGAAACATTTGGAGGCATAAAAGAAGGCAGCACAATTTTGACAGCTTTTTGAAAGGTAAACCCCAAGCCCGCGAAGTACTCCACGATAGGGCTGACAATGACCTCATCTTTTGGCAGGTCCAGTTTACTGTAAGCTTTGTTCAGATCCGTCGACACCGCGCCATGAATGGTAACGACTTCGTCTTTCCCGATACCACCTACCGGAATTTCTAAGATAACATCTGAGTCATTCCCCTGCAATTTTCCTCCCATCACTGAAAACTCGTTTGAAAATTGCCAGTCCTCACTTAGCACGGGATCTGGCAGGATGTTTTTCAAAACCGTTTGTGTTGATTTCGAAGAGTGCAAAAAGTCTTGTTCCTCGGTGTAGTAGCTGTCGTGTGCATTTGTCAGACTTTCCCGAGAGCCACACTCTTCGGGTGAGTCAACGGACCCGACACTCTGGTCCTTTAGACTGGATAAGTCACCATCGTCGTTTGCTACCCAGCTTTCCCGCGACGAGTAGATACCACTGTCGGCACTCTCTACGCTGTCTTTATAGGCTTTGATGGAATCATGCCAGCGTGAACGGCGGATAGGATGGTAGCTCTTGAACGATGATAACGGACCTTTCCCCTTATACATTTTATCTTTACTACTTTGACCTTCCTGTGGACATGGGTTTTCTGCAGATAGTTTTAACGGTAGATCTTTAGTGCTGGAATCAATAGATGTATTCAACACGCCAAGACTGTTGCATAAACCGCCCTTGTATATTAAGGTTTCTGAGTTAACGCCGCGTTGCGCCCCTTCTCTGCTCTCGTCTCTTTTGTCCGGCCAGCTGAGTTTCACGGCATCATTATCTCTGTACTCGTCACGATCTCTGTTTACTGGGGCACTTTCATTTGTATAATATGGCATCGATGGTCCTCTATGAAGTTCAACTTTTTTCCGGCATGTTTCGTCGGGTCTGATAGAGGACCCCGTAAAGACGGCCTGGTCGTCAATGTCATCGCCAATGACGATCTTGTTGGGCTGTAAATAATGGCAGGGATTTGTGAGAGTTTCCCCATTCGATGCTTGCTTTCTGGTGTGTGAAGACTGGGGAGACAAGGCAATTTCTTCATAGACTTCTGTAGTTTCTGTCTTGGAGTTGTTGCCTTTCGCGATGAAGACAATCGGGCGGCCCACATTTATTTTAACAAATCTTGAAAACGAGTGCCTGTTAATATCTTCTTCATAGCCAGGTCTTTGACTCAATCTGTTGTCTATTTCGTATGCATCTTTTCTACTCTGAAATAAAAAGTGTACACTTCTTGTATGTCCTATAAAATATGAAATGTGAATTCACCGACCGATTTCAATCAAGCGGACCTCTGACTCTCTCTCCCTCGCAAACGCACATCCATGCACCCATGCACCCACTCACCCACAAACCAACACACACACAAACACAAATAGACGCGCAGAAAACACATCCACACACGTAGACACAAACACATTCTCTGTATATGTGTGTGTGCTTCTAACAAACACTCTCTAACAAGCTCCCATAAATGGTAAACCTATGTCATTGTTTTGTGCCCATTTTAAGAACCATATGTCACAGCAGGACATTTTGTGTCAGATCAGCGAAAATTACAAAGTGGGATATGGACAGCTTTCTTTACTGTAATGCCTTGTCTGAGACCAGTCCACTGAAGCTGTGAAGCGTGCTTTGCTACCAATGCTGTCTGGACCTTCTTGAATCCTGAACAAAGATGGCTTTTAAGCTATTATATCACTCTACCTGCAGACGGTTGTTGATCTCTTGGATTCAATTACTTTGTTCACCACCTCCCACCCCTCACATTTTTCCCTGCCGACGGTTGATGTCAAAATTGTTCCCTTTCATTCTATAATGGATGTTTGAGATTAACTCCAACTAGATGGACCGTTGTTCCGATATTTAACTTGAAAAGTTTCTTCAGATTTTTTTAGTTTCGATAGTCGACAGTAAAACATGGGTAACTAATTTACGACTGCTTAGTCAGGTCTTGTAACATCTATAAAATCTG
Organism: Pomacea canaliculata; assembly: GCF_003073045.1. Lineage (NCBI taxonomy): Eukaryota > Metazoa > Mollusca > Gastropoda > Architaenioglossa > Ampullariidae > Pomacea > Pomacea canaliculata. Next base: position 18,487,882 of record NC_037593.1, read on the forward strand.
AGCAGTTGTTTACCGATGTATAGAAAATTACCTTTTTTCGTTTCCATATAACCAGAAAGGTGAAGAGTGCCAAGAGAATCAGACAACCAATCACGACGCCGGAAATAATAGGAATCGAGGTCTTGTGTTGGTCGTTTTCTGATTGGTTGGCAGTGCAGTTTATGCAGTCCTGACAGCACGTGACATACGCTGTCCCATTTGGCGTCGTTTCCTCACGGACCTCACCTGTCATCGTGAACCCTGCAGCAGTCATGGGCGAATTCTCAGATGATGTTGTGAGTGATGTCAGTGTAGATGGCATCTGACCTGACGTCACTTTTGTTGATGAAGTGTTCTGCACCATTTCCGATGTAGTTATCCGCGAAGACTCGCGTAACGATTCGGCAGTTACAGAAACTGACGCTGACGTTGTGGCCATTACTGTGGGGCTGTAGAACGCAGCAGTTTCTTCCTCTTGTTTTGTTGTCGTCTCTGCAAGTTTTGTGGATGATTTATTAGAAAGCAATTGAACACTTTAAGTAGTGGTAAATGCTTTAAGTCTGTCTATGATGCTTATCAGTTTCCAGCCGCCTTCTTTGGCTCATAAATCTGTCCTAGTTTTTGTCAGTAAAGGTTATGTCTAACCAGCGATACTTATAATAAAACTTCAGTAAAGAAACAATAAAAAATTGTGTCCTTTTTCTGGCTTATTGATGATTCTTTTTGTTCTCAAATCTTCGAGCACAGAGTAATAATTCAAAGATTTTTGCTGTTTTTTTTTTCTACCCTGCTTGAGCAGCTCAGGTGGAACATTGTCTACATGCATGGTTTTACCCCCTTCAGACTGTTTCTTTGGCTGGCTTCAGCTCCTCTTTCTTTGTCTCCTGTTGTTCCCAGTCTGTTAGTTATTACTTTGAAAAATCCACGATTTATGTTACCTTCCGAAGAGGTGCGGCAGAAACTGGTAAAGCTGACAAAATAACCAGTTGGACACATGTTCGCTGGACAACGCAGAACACCTGAAGACAGTGTGCAGCACTGTGTTAACTCGCCTTGCTGCTGGGGGCATGCTTCATACTCTTCCATCTGTACAGGCAAAGTGGGACAGAGTTACATTCGGGACAGAGTTACATTCGTTAAAAGAAAGAAAGCTAGACTGCTGCATAGTCATAGATTACTCATGAACTTGTATTACTGGACTGCTGGCAGACGATTTTTTTCCAGTTCGCTACTAAAACGAGGCAGGTGTGTATCAAGCCTCCGATTTAGACACATTCATTATGCTCCCCGAGACCACGAACTAATATCCCTATACACTATACACGTCCGTGGATTACTTGATGTACTCTGGCAGTATATCTACCTCTTCATTATGAGGTGTAAAACAGATGAATTGTTATTGGTCCTATACAACAAACCCCCACTTTCCCCATGTAAAGGGATGATAGCAATGCCCTGCGTCATATCTTGTGAAACGGTAGACCTACTTCTCCAAGAATGTGATACTCGTTCGTTAGGCTAGGGCTGCCGACGGGAGTTTTCGCAAGGTATTTTGGGTATTGTTCAACTTTATAGCCCCCAACGCGTCCTTTTCTCCATAGAGTGCAAAATGACCTCAATTACCTCTAGGTGCGAGCACCTTCTTTTGAAATAAACCAGTCAACCAGGCAGCTGACATTACATGATAAAAGAGACATCTCTCAGAAGAGTAAAAAATCACAAGCATACAGTCCTACACAGAGATGATCTCAATAGAATTAAAAAAAAAATAATTCTAAGGCTTATGCAGCATACGTAGCTTTCGGATAGGTAGAAACGCCTTGGTCAGTTAGCACTGAATGTTTATGTTTACATTGTAGCATACCTTAACTGCTGTAAGGTAAAATGTCCACAGCAGTCCAGCTCTTAAGAACATCCACATTTTGAAGTAGTTGGAGTCTTGGATATCACGGGTAGCTTAGCCTTCGTGCTGTTTACTGTGTCGCAGATCAAGTTACGAAGTGGAGGGTTTTTTCAGAACGAGGAAGTGGTGATAAGTCGACACACCTTCGCCCACGCCGTAAGTGCACACCTTCTGACCTGATGTCACATGGTGCCAGTTCATAATCGGTTGTTGTCAACAAAGATGGTAGTCTTTTTTTTTTTTTTTTTTTTTTTTTTGGCAATGCACCTTTTCCTGTATACTTTGCTATTTGTATCACAATTATCTTTATTGTTCGATAAATGCGCGCTTCAGTGCATAATTGCTGGTGAGCCAACAAATGAAGTTTGGATCGACCCAAAACAAAATCTGGAACACATGCAGTTACACAGATAGACACTCACATTTTTATCAACTGTCAAGCGATTTCAACCAGAACTAGTTTATGAAATGGAACTTCAAACGTAACTTTCTTATGTGAACAGGGATGCCTATCTCCTCCCTCTAATGATGCACTCCCCCATTTTCAACTGCTTGAAATACTTTACAAAAAATTAAACATAAATTTCAATGCGTGGTCTAATTTTAAATAATCATAAATGTTTTCTGGCAGATATACTTTTAAAAATATTACGACTTAACAAAACAAGTGTCCTGTTAGTACGTCTATATTGAATAAAGTATCAGCAAGGCAAGCGACAAACCAAGGATGTGTATAGGTGGACTGCTGTCTGTCTGCCAAGACCAACGCTTAGCCTCTTGCGAAGTGATCCGAAGTTAGTCTCGGCGAGCCGTAACAAAGAATGTGACTAAACCGGAAGCTTTCTTGGATCATGCCTCGTTTTAGTAGACAACTGGGAAAAAAGATCGTCGGCCAGCAGTCCAGGGACTAACAGTAGCAATACGAGTCGTTTGCTACTGCCGACTTTCTTCCGTCTGATACAACACAAGCAACCCAAAGAGATGGTCGCTTGGTTGTTTTGGCGAGAAAGTATTTCCACCTAGAGGTGATTTTGCACAATGAGGGTGAGAGGAAGGTAGAGGAAACCGCAGAAAACCCACGACATACACTGACCCAAAACGGGATGAAATCCAAAGAGCCAAGTATATTTGTGTGTGTGCATCGAAGTCATAAATACTTCAAACAGACGACAGTCAATTGCGTGCGAGAAAGATGTTTAATCGTAAGGTTAGGCAATGGTCAATCTATGTTCTTGTTCTACATCAAAGAAATTATTGCAAAACGTTTAAAAAAATTTCCATACAGTTCTTCGTAACGTTTGCTACGTGATGGATGGGACAAATCAGTCCTGAAAAAATAAACTTACAGCTCGATTACTATGCAAATACATGATGTCAATTAAATTTTAAGGAAGAAAAATAAAGATATCCGATGTAATGTTACTGTTACAGTAAGATTGTCAAAAAGACATTTAGGAATTTTTTTTTCGAATATTTTAAATCACGTAGACCTCTTATTTTTCCATCCTTCTTATGGAAAGGCTTTCATCTCACTGCAAAATAATCATCTGCAAGTCATTGTTACATTGCAACTTATCAGTGGATATTGACTTTTCTCTTTTTATTTGCTGAGCATTTTGCACTTGTAAACAATTTCAACACCTAAATTGCAAAATATTAAAGAAAAATAACAGAAACTTCTCTCTCAATGCAGTTTATTCCTTCATTAGCCATTACATAAATGTGCACATACACACCTCCACACAGACACCCCCTCTTCTTGTCTCATACACACATGTAAGTGATGAAATGAAAAGCAACCTCTTGAAACAATTTGATGGCTATCACCAAAGCGTTGTTCCGAAATCTTACCTTCTCATTACATTGCATCAATTATTTGAGTTACTTCAGCACAGACAAATTACACACACATAATAAACAAAACCAATTTTGACAATAAAGTTATGGGTTATAAAAGAAACAAGTTTCCCAAGAATTGCCAAAATAGTTTTTATCTTTATAAACCACTGATGACTGTGAGAGAACTATTTAATCTTCCCGTAAGAGAAGAAAAACACTCTTAAAATACATTCTTTGCTTCTACACATCACCATTCATATATCATTTTTGACGACCTAACTAAGCTTTTAATGAGTACCACACAAACAATTTATTATTAACTACAATCTTCTTCATTGTGCACAATATTCCTAAAGATAGGAGCTTCACACAGCCCAAACTGATTGTAATTTTGGGTTAATAGCAAAATTTTATTTTATGTTTTTGTAAATGTATATTTAAAGTATTATTTGTAAATTCACAGGGAATTTGAAATATTTTTTAGTAAATATACACTCATGTCTACCTACAGAGATTTTACAATTAATATAATAAATGGATAGCTTTATATGCAAGATCTTACTAGTATTCATGAAAAGCAAATCAGTAACTTAAATGATGTTTGGTGGTTTCATTAAGCTAAACCACTATTAAATAGTTTCCTTGAAAAGGAAAGACTTTCGTCAAAGGTCACTTTTCACTCATAAACTAATGGCAAAATGTAGCATTTCAATAGGAAAGTAAAATGAATAAATTATCAAAATATCATAGACAAGATCTATAACAAATACAAATCATCATGCTTCATAATAGCAAAACTGATGGGCATCAGGTAACACTTACATATTAAACAATTGTTTAGTTATCACAAAAGCAGTTTCACGAGAACATTAAGGGCTGACATTAGAAGACTTCAAGTGTGTCAGGACTCTGCTACAGCCACTTTCTGTGTTTCTGTTCCTCTCTTCTTTTCTGTCTTTCTAACTTCTTCCAGATCATTGGTTGGAACATCTGGCAGTTTGAGATCTTTTGTAGTGTCACTCTGTGCAAGAATTTCTTCAAGCTCTGCTGCAACATCATCTTCTTCATCTTGAGAAAGACCGCCTGCCAAGAGTGCATCAATCTCTTGCTGAACTTCTATTCCCTCCCTTGCCTCATCCATAATCCTCTCAACATCTTCCAAAGAAAGAATTTCATGCAGTTTCTTCAATGCACTGTTGCCCACCTGAAAGTAAATAAGAAACATATCCCTCAGAAATAATAAAGACATGTAATAGAATATTTCTAAAACTTTACATAAATTTTGTGTATAAATGACAGAACAGGCATTTGTTGTGCGCTGAGTGTTGGTCATGCTATTAATGTGGAAGGTGAAAATTGGCTGTTCGGAGAAATTTGACTAACCTGGGTCTGCTGAACAATAAACATTGTAGATATTCTAGCTTATAGTCAAAAATATTCTTTTTAACATAAGAAAAACCACAAAAATGCAACAGGGTGGCAGAGGAGATGTAACACTTTATTTAAATTCCAAAATTATATGATATAATCAGTTTGAAAATTGATCACTTTAAGACATTTTCTTCAATGATTGCAGCAAACAGCACTAGCTGCCAGTATGTACTCTCTCCCTCTTTTTATCCTGTGATATTTTGGAATTATTAAGTCTCATAAGTTCGAATATATAACTTTTTTTAGATCAAAACATGGGGCTGATGTTTCACAATGTTTTTGGATCAACCACTTCATGAAGACTAACAGATTTAAGTATCAAAACCAACTTGACACGAACTTTTTGTAGGAGCTAGGGATGACTTCATCGGTTTGATAATATACATGCACAAAATTTCAACTTTTCATTTTTCAACAAAGGTATTTCAGATTTATGCAAATAGGATTGTCGTAATACATACCTCTAGACCCTTCACCACCTCTTGTTCGATCTGAGCAAACTCCAGATCATGAACAAGCTGCTCCAGATTGTCAATCTGCCCGTAAGTTTTAGCAAGCAAAGACTCCTGAAACTTCTTCTTTCGAAGCATAAGTTTTGCCTTATCTTTCTTTCCTTCTCTCAGGAGGTTCACTGCAACTTGCCTGTCCTTTTCCAGTTGAACCCCAATCTTCTTTTGATATTGTTTCAATTTATCTCGCTGTTGTTTGAGTTGTAGAATAGCTTTATCTTGTTGTGTCACTCGCAAATCCGGCTTTTTCTGATGCCTTCTACCAAATAAATTTCCCATGTTTTCAAGCTGTGTGTACACCCGCAGCAAGGGACGAGGCTCAACCGGAAGTACACACTACAGTGACGAGGATTATCTTCTCCTTGTGTTGGTTTATTTGCATCAGTTCAGAGACACCGATCGCTTCTTTTGGAATATTAATGGTCTTCCTTTATACTAGCAATTTTTTTCCAATTTTTGTTTAGCAGAATACATTCAATTGAAGGTACAAGTCTGATTTTGTAAGAATATACTAAATGAACCGGTTATCTCTATATAGTAAAAATACCTAGTCTGTATGCCGCTGTAGCTTAGCGCTCTGCGCATGACGGAGATGCGGCGAAGATAAACTAATGTGATAAAGAAAAACATTATTGCTTTTGTTTTTGATTTATAAATAAGGTAAGAACTCAATGTTTATATTAACGAAATAAATGTTTCTTATTCTGAGTACAAGAATTTTTCTTCTGCAGTCATGAAACATTAGGTAATCCCTTGTCTGACTCCACCCTGCTTTCGCCGCACGACGCAACGTTCATTCATGCAACAAGGAGGCACTTTATGAAAGTATAAATGATTCTTGTATTTAACACGCTTTCTATCACTAGTAGATCATGTATATTCCTCAAGTTTTATGCTTTCATTATGATTAAAGAAAAGTTTTGCAAGTTATAACGCTACATTAATTCAAAACAAGGCATTAAAATCACAAAAGAAAAAAAAATTAGAATAATTACAAACATGGGGCTTGATGTTTGAACTGAGGATTTTTCTGGCTCATTCATAAGCAGCATGTAGTACGTTTTTGCTTTGTCAGTGTTAGTAATAGATGTTTAAGTTGGGTGGGAAACCTATGGTTTTGATATAGATGTTGTAGAAGCCCTACTTTGAACTTGAATAGACTGGATTCTGTTTGTTAGAGATGTGAAGGAAGGCTGTTTCAAAGAACGCTGCCTGAGATAGGTTTTCTGTGCTATAGTTTTCCTTATGGCTAGAATATGTTGGGACCAAGACAAATTGTTATCAATAGTCACACCTAGAAGTTCACAGCTTTGGACTGGTTTCATCAGAAAGACAGATTTTAGGAAATGGGACAGTGAGGTTTTGTCTCTTCAGTCTGGTTATAAGCGTAACTTTTCAGAGGGTCATGTTGCCATGGGGTTTAGTTCAGTCCAGGACCGAAGCTCATCGGTTGTTGTAAGAGAACCACCAGTTGCTCAGTTTGTTTGTGACGTGTGTATTGTTGTGTCATCAGCAAACATTTCACATAATTAAGAGATGTGAAAGGGAAAGGCTATTGATGTAGACTGAAAACAGAAGAGGACCTAAGAATGAACTTTGTGGAATGATTAATTTCACTTCAGTGGGATTTGGTGTTTGGTCTTTAACTGTGACTCTGAGTTCTGTTTGAGAGAAAGGATTTAAGGAATTGGATAGAGAAGTTACTAAGTTAGTAAAGTTCTAATATTTTAATAAGCAGATCATAATCAGTTACAACAAAAATTTTTGCAAAGTCTGTGTAGAGGGCAGCAGTATGACGATTGTAATTTATATTGTTTAACCACTGTTCTACTAGAGATGTTAGTGCTGTGTGGCAAGAGTGTTTGGGTCTAATTATTTCCTGATTAGTGTGGAGAAGCTTATAGTTTAATAGGCAAGTTTGGAGATGAACTGGAGGTGTATTCCCATGGGTTTGGAGAGGGATGAAAGAATTGAGATTGGTCAGTAGAGAAAACTGATATCATAATACTGTAATTAGAAGGAATGGAAGTATGGGATAGTGATTTCTGCAGACTTTAATGATTGCCACACAGTCTGTTAACGGGTAGATAAGAAATAAAAAGCACATTTGTATATAACGCCCTTTTCCAGCATCAACCAGACTCAAGGCGCTTTACATATAGGCATGCAAGCACATCATATTAATTTATACATATAATAATTAAATACTATAATATTAATGTATCATATTGTTCGAGGAAGTAGAAAATGTTGCCATGGTACAGGCATTCCCCCTTTCTTTAGATAACATTTCATTTAGCCAAGTAAAAAATCATGATGTATTAGTAGAACATAGCATTACTGATTGACGTATTATATCATTTAGCTATAATTATTACACAATTAAATCTTCTTGCATAAATTGACGTAGTTAGTATCTGTTAACACAAACAACCTTTACTATTTTTATAAGTTCATCAAAACTTATCTTTGCAACATTGATTTATGCATATTGTTTTAGTTTTCCAGTGTATAGTAACATCTAGTTAATTATTTTGTGCCTGTAAGTTTTTGTAAGTAAATGATTCATTAACTTTGTTTCTTTCTCAGAATAACAGTTTAAGAACATGTAAAGAGCTTTTTAAAACCAGTCATTGTTAATGAAATGAATGCTTCTGTTAATGTTGTGTGTAACATTATTATAAAGTATTGAAAAAATGTTACTTATTGTCATTTAGTTGATCATTTTTTTTTTAATTGATCACTTAGATGGAATCTGAAGATGGAGGAAACAATCCTCCGTTGTTTACTCCCAATGAAGAGCTAGTTATCGCTCTGATGTCTCTGGGTTTCACCCGAAATGCAGCCATAAAGGTATCTGAAAAGCTTTAGTCTTAATCACTGTCAACAAGGGGTGGCTGTCCTGGTCTTGGGTACACTGTTCTTTCTCTGCCTGTAGCATTTGTTTACAGGGCTGGCTGTCTTGCTGCAATATAGCCTTAGTTGCTGCCTTGTCATAAAACACCAGCCCCCACCTACCCCCAATTTCAAATCAAATCAAATCAAGACTTTATTGTCTGTCGAGGAGACCCAAGACAGAAATTTTTCTTGTGCTCACAAGGGCAGGCATACACACTCATACAGACAGTTAACACACACAGGAGTAAAGATACATTATCATGGTAGTTGGATTATCTGTAGATCATCTAGATCTAAACATATAACACCCTTTTATTTGTTGTCTTTACTGGCTGGCAGTCTCTGATTATGTAGCCTTTAAACTGTCAACTTTGATTTATTCCACCGTTTTAGTCCTCTCTGAACTCTTTCCCATCTATATTCCCACATGACTGCTCTCTTGCAATTTGTACATAAAGCCTTTCAAGTCCCACTAAGACAAAGACATGGACAGGGGTCATTTTGCTATCAAGCCCCATCAACTTGGAACAAACATCCTGTCAGCCTTTGTCATGCTGTTTCATTGATAAAATCAGTGACCTCACTCTTCCATGTTCAGACCATGCAGTTGTGTAATAGAAGACTATTTTGTCTCTGTGGGTGTGTCTGTTGAATGAGCACTTGTCATGTGTGTGTGTATATTTGCATGTAAGTTGATTTCAGATTGGATTGTTTGTAGTTTATCTTATTTGTGAAATGCTCTGAGCAAATTATTTTGGAAGAGCTTTATATAAATTATTATTACTCAATGTGGCATAGAGATTTTTCTCGCTAAATTTCATGTTTTCAGCATGCTTTTAAGGACATTAGATCTGAGGAAAATCAAGATTAACAATATGATTGCTGGTTGACTTAAAGAGTCCAAATAACAAAGGAAAAAGCCAAGTTTGAAGGCATACTCCTGACTTTGATTTTGTGAGAGCTAATAGAATACTGCTTGTGAGCCATATTATCATAATAGGCAAAAGGCTCACAAAGCTAACAACATTTAACAATATTTAAATATGTGTTGAATATTATTTTTTCTTCTTTTAAGCTGTGTAAAGTATTTTTGTTACTAAACATAGAAACTGAGTCACATTATTTAGTAGTAAAAGTATTTAATATGTAGTAATAAAAGATGCTGGTATTTAAGAATACTTTCTGTTTTGTTTGAAGTGTGAAAGCCTTCTTTGCAGTCACCGTCAGACATAGTTTATTTTCTCAAGTATTGCTGTTGGTGCGTGAATGTTTCAGGGTCTGTTTTACACAGGGAACCAAAATGCAGACCTTGCAGCCAGCTGGCTGTTTGAGAATCAGGACAAAGACTTGGATACACCACTTGAGGTAACATTTCTTTTGTTCCACTCTCAGGAATCCTATTAACTTGCCTGTAAAATTGAGACGGTTTTCAATAATATTGGCTTTGTACAATGCTACTATAGGAGTTAAATATGTTATACCAGTTACTGTTCTTACCTTGTTCACATCTTTGATGGTATTTCAAGACTTGTTGCACCACCTTTTAAAGTTTATTATACAACAATAGACTGTGCAGCCTTTACCATTAGTTAAATATGATGTACCTCATTTAAAAGAAAGAATTGTTTTGGCTTGTTTTGATTTTATGGGGTAGCATATTTCTGTATCATTTAGAAATTTATGGTTTCAGTTGTTAAGAAAGATGTACCTGATATTTTTTTTATGCCCAGCATGAGTTAATAGGTACAAGTGACAGCAGTGAGGATGAATTTCTGGAAGCAGGAGACTTCTACAAGATGGTTTTTGTCGTGAATGCAGAACTGGGAATGGGACCAGGCAAAGTTGCTGCTCAGGTAGCCCATGCAGCACTTAACCTGTACCGAACACTTCAAGAGAAACAAGCATTGTACAGTGAAATGCTTCTTAGCTGGGAGCAATTTGGGTAAGAACATATACAAATTACTTGAGAGAAAAGAAAGTGTGTTTATATACCTTTCATTATTTTTATGGGTTACTGTAATGCAGTTTGTACATGATTTTTGATATTACTGCAGGGAAACTAAGGTTGTGCTTCGAGGTGAAACAACAATACACCTGCAACAACTTGCAGAGCAGGCAAATAATATTGGTCTGCCATTCTACCTGGTGCAGGATGCTGGCAGAACACAGGTAGCTTCCTTGGTATATCCGCAGTTGTATTCACTTTTTTGTCTTGCTGCTTGAGAGTTAATTTTTTTTGTTTGTTTTGTTTTAATCTTTTCTCTTGAAAAGTATTTTGAACTTCCAGGAGGGATAATTCTGTTGCGATTCCTTTTTTAGCAGACTGAAGCTTGCATGGACTGGCTACAAATAAAAAAAACCCAAACTATGCACCCACACACACACAAACACAACTAACTACACTCACACAAAACTAACCACACATACAAATTAAAAAACAGATTAAATGGTTTGGTGGTCCTGTGGTCAGACACTGGAAATATTATGCATTATGCTTTCATTATAGTATATGACTGATAATTGTTAGTGACAGTAGGTGTAACAGTTGCTGTGGAGTAGCTGGGGTTTTCTTAGAGCATGGCAGAAAGTATATGCTCACAAGCAGTGGACCACTGTCCTAATCCAGGGGTGGGCAAACTTTTTTGTTGCGAGGGCCGCATTGCTGGGTCATGACTAGTCCGAGGGCCGCACCTTGTAATTGAATACAAAAACGACGTAAAATCGCCAAATTGTAAACAAACGCATTTATTTAATAATGAGCACATGAAATATGTAACACTGTAGGATTAAATATAAAACCAGAATGAACAATTAAGTACACACAATTTAATGAGAAAAATGTTTTTGAATACAATTTTGCTGAACAATTCTTTTAAAATTTGGCTCAAAATTACTGGTAGATACTCTCATAACTGACTGCAAGTTTGCATCTGAAAGCAATGACCTGTTCTTTGACTTGTTTATATTCATGCAGGAAAAACTTTGCTCACAGATGTAACTTGAACCAAATGTTGAAAATAGCTGGGCAGCAAATACTCTTAAACAAGGAAATGATTTGTTGGAGAGGCACTTATAAAACTCAACCAGTGACAGGGAATAAAACCTTTCCTTCAATGCATGATCTGATTGAAGGTGTATCAGTTCAAGTTGTAATTCATCAGGTGCATCATCAACATGAACGTCTGGTCACCTTACCTAACGGCGCGTCTACATCCCCCCTCCCCTGTCTGGTCATGACCTTCCTAAGTTGGTCAGGCCGCTTTGTAACTCAGGTGTAACAAAGGGTCCACTGGCTACCGGCGAGACAGTTCAAGGCCGGCCATTACGTACGCAGCAGGCGTGGGAAGGGACTAAGCGTAACTTGTTTTCGGTAATATTTTTTGTGTGTTGCCAAAGGGCTTCTGCGGGCCGCAGAGAACCACTTGGCGGGCCGCATGCGGCCCGCGGGCCGCTATTTGCCCACCCCTGTCCTAATCAATCCTTTGAGCATATTGAAGATGTGAAATGAGTTATCACCCCAAGAGTGCTCCAGCTTTGGCTTTTCTTCCATACTATGCTGTAGTGTAGAGTAGTGTTTGTCAGTTCAGTACATAATTTTGATGTATCATGCTGGAGAACAGAATTTTTCTAAAGGCCTCGTGTTTTATGTCAACAGGTTGCACCAGGATCTGTTACAGTATTGGGAATCATGGGAAAGATTGATATAATTGACCAGGTTACTGGCTCCTTGAAACTGCTGTAGCAGTCATTTCTTATTGTGATACATAGTATTCACCATCACACAAAGGAATTAAGAACACATATTTGTCTTTTTCTTTATGTTTTGAACTTAAAGAAACTATTGACCAAGGCTTTTTTTTACTGAGTTTGCATAGTGTTGGAAAGATCAGCTGAAATTAATTTCACTATCCTATGCATGTAGCTCTTAATCCTAAGCTGCTTAAAAAGATAAATAGTGTTGAGATGACAGATTCATTGTGATTCCAAGCATGGAAAAGATTTTTTTTAGAAAATGCATTTTATGTAAGACAAAGTGTATTGAGGAAAACAAACCTGCTATTTAAAATGTTAGTTTTAATGTTTTTCTTTGCTTTTCATCTTAAGGGCTTTTAAATTGACAATTTGTGTTAGCCAAAGTGAGTTTGATTTAAACTTATTACAAATAAATTAATGAACAGTATTGACCCATTCAAAAGTCTCAAATATTTTAGATGCACGGCATTATTAGTAGCGATGAGGGGAGGGGCAGTAACTTTATCTTAAGTTGTGTGTATATGTATATAATTATATATGCATAGGTGATGCATGTGTGTGTGTGATTTAAATAAGGCAATGGGTGGAAGGTGTTTTTCCTTGTTTTATTTCTGTATGGCTTGCAATTATGTTCTTAGTTTCTTCCACAAGACCTTCACATTACAGACTGATTACGTTGTATAATTGTCCCACAAAAATCTCTTCTAGAGCCCCTTGTATACTCAGAAGTCATTGATTTTTCGACACTTGAGTCAATTGGAAAGATTTAAAGCATGAACGCTGACTGAATCCCAAGAAAGTGGTGGGTTGAAAATAGTGAACTTTGATGTGACAAAATGTATTATATGCATTCATATTTGTGCTTTATGCACAGTTTCATTTGTTCATCTTGTTTTCAGTCAGTGTAAGTTATTGCTTCAAGGTGGCTACCTTTTTGCTTTTGTGAAGCTTTTTTCTTTTCCTGTATAGTTTAATTTGCTATTGGCTTAAACTTGCCTTGCTAGGTTATTCAAGGGTTACAAGTATAAATTCCAATTCTTTTATTCAGATCATTAATTTTGTGCTAACATTGGTACCAGAGCTGTCTACTAATGGTAGCAGTATGCATACAAAAACCAGATTTACAGTTTGATTTGTTGGTAATAAACATAATGGTGTACTGAGAAGTAGCTCTTACAGCTACCTTTGTCATACGAATGAATACATTTCATGCAAAGTTCTTGTTTTAGCAAGCAAAGGTATCTTTACATTTCTACATCTCTTCATGAATCTGCTCTCGTCTTGTGTTTTAAGATTTGCTATTATCTGGAGAAATAGTGTCTATGATGACGTAATTATCATCAACCATTGAGATTGAGCATACTGATGAAGGCATGTTAATACATGTTGATGTGATGGTTATTTCAATCATGCTATTTGTGCTTTTAACTAAATGTATTAAGAGGTAGGTCCTGAATTGCGTTATTTCTAATCTTCTGGTTTTTTTCCCTGGACACAGAATTTTAGCTGTACCATTTCTTTCCCTTTTTTAATTGGACCACTTCATTATTTTTAATTGAAAAGCTTCATTTTTTCTGAGGATGCTAGGAATTTCATAACAAAACCAAAATTGAACAGACAAGTATTTTCTTTTTGTGGAACTCTTTTTGTAAAAAATGTTTGGTGGTCAGTCTTGTTCATGCCACATGTGTTCAATGATTCCTGCAAATCTGACAGATTGGTAGGAAGTGAGTGTTGAGGGGAAGTTTTGTGCCTAACGAAATTAGAATAAAGAATATATTTCTACCTTTTCACTATCCTATGATTGTGTTTATTTGTTTTGGTTGTCTAACAAGTTAAAGTATAACAAAACTTTTTTTTATTTGGGAATACTGAGAATGAACATGTACATGTATTTCATGTTTATAAATACCAGTTGTATATAAAAATAAACAGATTTTTCTAGTCAGTTTCCTACTTTAAAGTAGATACAATACACTGTTCAGGGCTAAAAACAAAATAAAATACAAATATTATAGAAATAGTTTTAGGCATACCAACAAATAAACTTGGACACAACAACATATCATAAAAGTATAGGTGAAGATCTTGTACTCAAGGTAAGGTGCAAAAAAGTTAGTGTTTGAAATGCTTGAAAGGTTTTTCTGCCAACTGTGTGATGTCAGAGCTTTTTGGTCCGAACAGCATTGGATGCAAGTGCAACCTGACGAGCCACCTTGGGTGGGATCTGAAGTCACAAGAGCTGGTTCTGTGTGATGGAGAACTTCTTAAAACTTGGATAAGTTTCATTGCCTCAGTTGAATGGTTGCATTCTCTGGAAAGAATAAGCCAGCTTCCTTGCAAGAGCCAGTCTGGGTGGTCTGCAGGTCCTGTTCGTGGTTTATACAGGAAATCGTGCACAACACTTTCAGCTATGTTAAGAAATTTCCTCAAGCCTTGTCCCTTAGTAGTGTGTCCCTTGATGCCTGTGTCTTCTTTTTCTGCCAGTATCTCACCCAGGATGTGTCCTTGTTTGCTTTAGCCTTGTCTTCCTTTGAACTTTGCCTTGGACTAAGCATGTCTACAGTGGGCTGATGTTTGGTTTGGTTCCTTTTTGTTGAGGAACCTTTTTTTCATGTTCCTTGGTTCTCTGGTACTGTTGTGGGCGATCGATAGTGCACACCAGGCCGCCTCCTGGTGTTTCTTCCCTCTACCTGATCTTTATTCTAGGGGAAGCAGATACCCAAGGGTTAGAGCGCTGGCATCTGAACTGAGAGAACTCTGGTTCAATGCCCGACTAGAGCAGCAAACTCCCCCCTACCCCCAGTTGACCTAGCTGGCGAGAATGGGTTGCTGACTCCTTAGAGGGTTGGGGAAGGTAAAGCAGCGAGGGAGTGGAGATTTTGCACCGCCCTCAGGTAAAGCTGGTCCCGAGAAAAGTGAGATCTCTAACACCTTACCCCCAAATGATCTGAAAAGGTTACTGGATGACCTTTTCCTTTTTTTTATGGTCATGTCATTTGGTAAGTCACGAAGAAAGAGAATTCACTCTTAAAATTTCATTAAAATCATAGCAATTATCCTTAAATGAGTATATAAACACCCTTTAATGATTTTGTTTGTAAGAAAAGGAAATAGTTACCAAAACCTCTAATGTGGAATTCTTGCAAGTGGCAAAAGAATGAGTGGATGTGGCTGGGTACTTGCAGTGAGGTTGCTGTGTCTTATTGTTAGAATGTGTTGATGTCAACCATATTGTGGAGGGAGGAAATTGTCATGGAATTTACCTTGCTAGTTTTAATAGCTTGGTGGAGGGCGTTTGGTGTGTCTAGCCACCTTCATCACTGCCTAAAGCATATTATTATTCTTTCATGACTTTCTAAACATTTTTCATGCAGTTATGCAATGTGAGAATTGCTTGTTCTTTTTGCTAAGCAAACTTTGTGATATTGTGAAGGAAATGGCTTGACCATGTTTAATAACTTCCGAATAATCTCCTGTTTCACATCCTAAATATTCGAGATACCATAAAAAAGCAAACAGCTTATAAAGTGGTTGCCATTGGTCTCATTAAATGCATTTATTATTTGTTTCAACTTGGATTCCAAACTGAGGCACATTTTTTTGTTCAAAAACACCTGAATTATATTTAAAAACAGATGACTTGGATTGTGGAACTATTGAATTATTAGTTGCAACACTTGGCCTTTAGTAATAAATTAGCCTATTTTGTCAGCAGCAGTCACTAAATTGTTGCAGATACAGAAAGACTTAAGCCATGAATATAATTTTGCTTTATTTTATGGGACTGGTTTACTGTTACTGCACAATGTGGTGTTAAAATGGAGTCATTTTTGTGTACAATGTTTTACCATGGCATAAGTTGTTGCCAATGATCATTGTGCAGATTTGTCTTTGTGAAACGACTTGGATCAAGTAAATGTTGGCAATGACAGGAGTTTGTTATACTTGTCTGCTTTGAATGCAATCCAACCATGTGGAGTCACATACTATTTAGCATTCTGTCCCTTTTCTATCTAAATTTTACCGGACTGTTGGGGGAAAAATGCCAACATAGCTTAGTTACAAACTTTGACAACTGAGGTTTTTCAGTCTTTTGCTTGTACAAATAAACTAAAATATTTGCAGTCCTCGGTTTTTTTTTGTTGACGGTTCTTTTGTAGTCTTTTATGTACAGCACATTGAGCTTGCATTCAAATGGGGAAATAGATGAATAATTGAATTTGTAAACTCTAACTTGTTCTTAAGTATGATGTGATACCAAATCGCTAATACACTCCATTCGTATCCATGTACACATAAAAGTAGATCCATCAAAAGTATGCAAAACAAGGCATTGTTTTATTTTCACAACGCTGTCATTATCACAATGATGCTAACAAATGTGTAATAAAACCTGCAAAGTACATCATAGGCAGGACAGGGTAATAGGAAACAAAGAAATGTTTTCTGAACATGAAAAGTGGTGGGAAAAAACTGTCAACTCCTCAATATTAACTTTACCTTTGAACAAGAGCCAAGAGTGTCCAG
The DNA here is from genome assembly GCF_003073045.1 of Pomacea canaliculata. NCBI lineage: Eukaryota > Metazoa > Mollusca > Gastropoda > Architaenioglossa > Ampullariidae > Pomacea > Pomacea canaliculata. Next base: position 18,504,724 of record NC_037593.1, read on the forward strand.
GAAATCATGAAATTATAAGAAGCATTTTGGACACTTATTATAAAATGGAATATGTTTTCATAAACTGTCTTCCCAACTTTGCTTTTAACCACAAATACCTGCTGATTAGGATATCCATCAGTACTACTAACTGCATTAATTCCTCTGCAACATCCATGGATCTTAAGCATTGTCTTCTTAACATACAAAATAAACATTTCTTAAACATGTTTCAGTTGCATTTTCTCATGACCAGTTTACAACATTAACAGAGAAAATCCCACCACATTACTGTAAGTTTGTTTAAAATTATTTTACTGATTTCATTTTATTGCACAAACTTGTACTAAAATGGTGCTACATCATGTTCAAATATGTTGAAAATCAATAATTTAACCTGAGAGCTGTTAGCACCTGTCATAAGTGACAGGACAGCTAAAAGTTACAAAAGATTTGTGTATGCTTCAAGTTTATCTGATTTTTGAAAATTAACCAGTGCGCTTGGGAATTAATGTAGTTTTCAATTGCTTGATTCACTTAAATATACTGACACTAGCACAAACTCTCTATTGACTTGATATTAATACTGAAATTTCATGTAAATTAAGACAAAATGTAAAAGTTTGATAAAAATAGCTTTGTGAATGCAGTGTATAATTGTATGTAAATGGCAGTTAATAAACTTTTCAACTTAATGAACTTCAATAACACAATTAACTTAGGAAAAAACACATGGGTAAAGTAAGATTAAAGAGTTTACTAGTTAGACATTTCATCAGGATTATCAAGTTTGAACTTATTGCTAGTAAACGTTTTTATAATTTTTTATACATATGATTTCTCATCTCTTATATTTTATTACTTCATTTTGTTATGATTTCAGTGTTATCTGTGAAACCCAAATGGTCATTTAAAACAAAAGGAAAAAAAGCCCCACTAAACTCTATCTTTTACTAGGAAAAAAATGTACAACACAGAACTAGAAATATATTACCACTGGACTGCAAATAGTATCCAAAATATCTGTTTACAAACAGATTTATAGTCAAATGCTAATTTTTGGAAGGAACCAACATTGTACTTGTTTCTTATTTCCGAACATGTCTGCATTGGTAAGAGTGACAGCACAAGCACTAGAGGGACAGAATAAGAAGATATTTAACAGTGTCTCTTCCTTCTACAGAAGCTGAAGTCTTTCTCAGTCTCACAGGGATTTCTTCAGCTGTTCTATAAATCATACATTCAGGGTGCGCTGTCCTCATTAATCTGCATTTTATAACAATTTAGCAGTGAAGGACAAGAGCAGCTTGAATTGTGTTGAAAATACTTGCTTCAAAATTATTGGGACAACCCATAATGACCTGTTGGGCTGCTGATCCAATGTACCTGCATGCAGGACCAACAGATTGAAGCTGTTCTTCGTTGTTTTGGCCATGCGACTTTTGAATGCTTCTGTGTATGAATGAATCATATTCAAGTCTGAATCATGATTGTGCAAATGTCTGTCTGATGGAGCGGTTATGAATGTTATGGTAATGTTGGTTGTTGTAGTGTGATTCTAACCCTCGCCTCGCTATAGAGCTACTATTAACTGCCCTCTAGGATAAATAAGTCCAATCTTATCTAAAAATCAAGTCCTGTATAGACAGTAGTATTTACCATCCGTCTCCTACTGTAGCTTGTCTGTATCACAATCAGCAGAGCCTGTACTGACACAGTATTGTCTCATGCCTGAGTCATAGCATCCAGTATGAGAATTGATATTTTCTAAATGTTAATGACAATGAATATCGAGTGTTTTTTTTAAATGTAATGTTTGGTGTTACTGTTTTCATAAATTATACAAACATATTGAAAAAAAATCCATGTTTAGCACCAAAATCCACTCCATTCTTCAAACACAGTGGTGTGTGTGTGTGAATATGCATCTGCATGAATGTCTATGGATACAGATTATCTATGCATATGAGAAAAAGATAAAAACAATATATACGCATACATATCTACATTAAAAAGCAGACTATCTTGCATATACAGTTATCCAGTTAATTTCACAGAAATTTCTTCCAGCAGCACCATACTATGAAAGTTGTACTAAAGAGATGTTAAAAAAAAACCCCAAACCAAAAACCAATCTTTCTTTTTGGTGGTTCGGTTTGGAAAATGGATGAAATGAACTACAGTGTATGTTGGTAAAAAAATTTTTATTCTCTTGTGTTAGCTGTACTTATAAATTAACATTTTATTGAAAATGAAGGGAAGGAACCTGCTAAAAATAGGATGCCCTTTTTACAAGACTACTGAAAGTTCATTGTTCAGCTACATGTAAAATTTGTTACTAACAGTAGAGAGTTGTAGGGGAGATGGAAAAGCCAAACCTGGAACAGACTTTTCACGTCCATAGCTTTTACTAAGCATTATTTCTTCTTGTAACTTTATATTTTTAAAAAACCCAAACAAACAAACTGTAAGCTACTTGGGCTTTTTGTGCTGCAATCAGGTTACCCCTTGTAACTCTTGAGGGTAATGCCAAGGACATTAATGAGCACTATGTAATAGAACCGATCATGTTCAACTTGCCCATAAACAGTTCCAACTGATTCAGTTGATATAATTTGCACTTGTCTTCAAAGATTGATCTCCGTCAAGTTTTGCTTTTTTTGGCACTGGAGGCTTTCAGGAAAAACTAGATTTGCTAGAGTATTCCAGGATGACTCATTACATGGTATAAATGAATGAAATTAAGTTTTACTGATTTAAAACTTTTTGTTAAAAAAACTGCTCAACTTATTTTCATAGCACATTTGAAATCAGAATTTCAGGGTTTAAAGACCATATTTCTTTTTCTTCTCTCTTTCATTCTATTATATTTTGTGCTTTTTCAGTTTAAGAGTTGTTTGACTCATCCACTAGTTGTTCTCACTCCTGCACAGCTTATGTTGGTTATACTTTTTTGAGGGTTGTTTTTAACAAAATTTTGTTACAACCTGAACATTGTCCCCAATCTTCTCTGATTCAAACTGAGCTCAAAATGTTGCAGCTTTTTCTCTAAAGCCATCAGCACTGAAGACTTTCATGAGGCATCTTCATCAGTCTGACTGGTGTACAGCACCTGAGCAAACAGTCACAAAAACATCTGAACTGTAGGCAGCAGGTTACTGTGGGACCAGCTTTTAACTTGCTTTAAAGTACAAACTCTTCATTTCTCATCTTTAACTCCAAAGGGAAACAAATAATCTCAGCATGTCTAATTATGATGTGTTAAAAAAACAACTGATTGCAAAGATTGATGACTTGGTGATCCAGTCTGTGAGATTAACTGGACATTATTATCTGAATGACTAGAAAAGACCAGTAAACTGCTAGTACCTGACTTATTTTGAGATTATATGGTTGACATCAACAGCCAGGATCACAACCATGAATTTTCACTAGTCGCTCGAAGCTTGTAGCAACCTCATGAATTCGGCTGTGACTGCCCCTGCCAGGTGTCTGACTGCAACTGCTATGGTTACTGCAAGGACCCATTGAGTCTTCACGGTTATCACAGGCCGTGTTACCATTGAACTCTGAAAGCATACAACAGTTTGTGAGCTGATGAAGACACTTCTAAGTTCCTCTGTAGGGAATGGAAAAACTTCATAGGTGCTCTCATTTTGTGGTTTGAAAGCACAGATTTCAAATTATGTGATGTAAAGTTTACTCATTTCTTATTAAAAAAAAAAAAAAATTAGAAATTGAAACAATAAAGATATGTGCATTTGACTACACATCACTTCATACCTACACAAATACATATATAATCCCATGTATGAATGCATTCACATAAAGACATAAAATAAAAACATGACCACTCTCCTCACCTGTGTTGGGCAGCACCTGCTCCCACCGGTAGCTGTCAGGATTGACAGGTTGGTTCACCCAAGCATTGCGTTCAATGTCATTGATGGTGGCTCGGCACAGTGGGTCAGGGTGTAGCACCCAGGTGATGAGGAACATAAGTGCTGTGATATAAACAGTTATGATAAGCAATTTCACTGAAGAATGTGATCATATGGGAACATCCTGACTAGTCACAAAAGGCATAACAAAGATGAATTGTGATTCATTTTTGAGAGGCCAAAATGAAACCACTTTACGTAATTTAGATCGAACATGAACTCACCTCGTGAGACACGAGATGGTGGCTTCAGGATACCTTGTAGTGTCTCTTCCACATCAAAAAATGGGTTTTCTCCAAAGACAAGCGTATACAATGTAATACCAAGAGACCATACTTCCAGTTCTGGGCCTCTGTACCTGGGTCATGGAATACACACACTCCATTAAAAAAAGAGACAAAAACACTACATAATGTAGGTCTCTTTGAAGACAAATTTAGGAACATTTAAACTACTGAAACAAGAAATACTAAACTTAAAAAAAAAAAAGAAAGAAAAGAAACAAACAAAACAAACAAAAAACCCTAAGGAAACAGAATATGTACCAGTACTCCTTTTTATTTGTATGTCGATCTTTAAGCATTCATTTGGTGCAACTTCTACTACAGACTGATGCTTTTATTTTTCCTTGAGCCTTTATACGTAAAATTTGACAACAACAATGTTAGCTTCGAAAGGACAAACCTCTTTTAACAGGTTAAAAATTGCTGAAGAGTCAAATTCATGGGTATATGTTAAAAGAAAAAAAAACAAAAACAAAAAAACTGTCAACACATAGATGATATTTCTTATTTATTATAGTTATTTTGACAATATTACACTGGTTTCATACTTGTAAAAAGAAGTGCATAAAAATAAACTTACTTGTTGCCCATCAGCACTTCAGGACTGCAGTATTCAATGGTTCCACAAAAGGTCCCAAACACTTTTCCAGGAGCCATGTATGCTGCAGCTCCAAAGTCAATCAGTTTAATTCGAAACATTTCATCAATGATGACATTCTCATCTTTTATATCACGGTGAATGATGTTCTGACTGTGAAGATAGGACACCCCTGCCACCATCTAGCAATGAAAGTCAATAAAACCATCATTTGAAGTGGTTCATTACTCCATGCATGATTTCAAAGATAAAAAGCAAACTAGATACTGTTTAATAATGTGTAATTTAAAGCACACTTTTCCACCCATGAAGACTATTCTAGCTCAGTGCATTCTTATCCAGCTTTTACTGATGCATGTATCTAACACACAATTTTGTTAGAGGTCCTAGAGCTTGAGCTGAATTTACTCTCACCTGTCGGAAAATGTAAGATGTAAGAGCTTCATCTAGTCGAGGGTTTCGATCAATAAACTCAAAGAGGTCCATGCCACTGCCATGTCGTTCCATGACCAGTTGGATGAATGCTTTGTTTTGAAACACATCCAGCACCTACCACACACATTGTGACAAAAAAGTCAGTATCATTCATGTATAACAAAGTAGGAATATCACGAAGATATAAATCAAACGATCATGCATTTTTTTAAAAATCAAAGGAAGTATGCATCGGCAGGTATCATTACCGTGACAATGTTGGGGTGTTCGAGACGGGACAGCAAAAACACTTCCATAGGAATCATGCCAAGTCCTGGGTCCATGACCCAACTCTCTCTCAGAACCTTCCCACGACGTATGAATTTTACCACCACCTGTTCAACAGGTAGATGATAAGAGATGATGGACACCATCTACACAGGAACTTACCCACCCACCTAAACTGAAAAAAAGCACTATATCTCTCAATGCCATACGAAATTCATCACAAAAAAAAAAAAAGAAAAAAAGAAAAGGTTGTTGCTATAATGATGCAAGTGATCTAGGCATTTATTTTGTTTTTCTTTGTGTGATAAATTTTCTATTTGTCTTTCTTTTAAACAAAGTTTGTGATCTCAACACCTTCCTAAGTATCTCATCAGAAAATGATCTTTACCTCTTTACCATCTGAACGGCGAACACCAAGTTTGACAAAGCCAAATGCTCCTTTCCCAATGGAAGAAAGAGTAATGTAACTGTCATTATATTCTCCAGCACATGCAGCCACAAGCTCCTCACTGTCTATGTTGCGTGGATTACTATCTGTTGGTGTTTTGCCTGGGGATGCAAATTGCTGAGCCGGCATAACTTCAGTCTCTTCTAACTTAGATTCAGAGTTTGCTTGATCTTGAATCAACTGCCGAGGGTTTAAAAAAAAATTCTCTTAACACAAATATTGATAGAAAAAGGAAAAAAGTGAAAATGAATACTTCCCAAGTGGTTGCCATGAAGAAGTGGCATGAGGATTCAAGTGATTTTGCCATTTACACGAGCAACAATAACAAAGTCAAAACCTCAGATGAGAAATAATAAAAATATTCAGTGTAAATAAAATATCAACTGCTAGCTTTTACAATTAAAATACTTTAACTAATGTTGTAGATTTTCAAATGAATTTGAAGTTAATAGCATGATTTAGATATTATTAATGTATTTCAATATTTATTTTAATTGTAAAACTTATTGTGATGTTTAGATGAAGATAATTATTTGAATTTCAATTAAATTTTTCGCTGGCTTCATAAATTTTATGGTTAAAATTTCATTTTAAGGATGAAGCGTTGGGGATGAAGTGTCTGGGGATTAAGTGACTGGGAACCGAGAATACCCACCTCTCCAAGGCTGTGTCCAGACTGATCTAAGGTACTGCTTAAACTGGAGGCAAGGGTCAGGTTACCATGGGAACGACTAGCATCCAGAATCTCCTCAGGATCACGAGACAACCATAGTAAAACCATCTGAGAGCCATCAGCTAAAGTGACTCGTTTAATTTGGAATACAACTCCTGCATCAGTCAAAACCGAGACATAGCAAGAAATTAAAAATAATGTCTCTTTCAGTTTCATATGCTAAAATGTGACATAAAACTGCTTTCTTTATGTATATTTTCATTTCTTTGAACAACTGATCATGTTCTTCTATTAAGAGGTAAAGTAAAAAGTTATATTTTTAAACAGCATTACCTGCTGATAAACTACTACAAAATGCCCTTGAAAAAATGAATGTTTCTTGTGCAACTAAAAACTGATAAAACCCCTGAAACACACAAAAATTAAAGCTCTCTTACCAAGGAATCCACCATCTTTGTGTTTGGCTTGACCAGAAAAACTGCCCTCTGGAATTTGTCCACAGCACTGTTCACCTGGTCTTGCATCGGTTTGTGTTGAGTTTGTTGATTCATCACCATTTTCGGCCTCCGTGTGGGAAGAATCCACATTTGAAGAACTATCAAAAAGATCAAATTGAGGCTACCACAGAAATATCAACCCTTCTTTTCATATCAAAGCTTTTAGGGAACTTTAATTGGTTTTTTTTTGTTTTGTTTTTGTTTTCAACAATCTACAAGTTAGCTGATATTAGTACTCAATATTTCTTAGGTACCAAATCCATTAAAATTTGCAGACACATTGGTATCAATGCAGATTTAATCAAGAAGAAAATGATTCTTATGTCACCTGACATCCTTGCCTCTGCTGGAAGCTCGAGAACTGCTGGAATCTGTGTTAGGATTGGAAGCTCCTGTCTCATCCCGACTAAAATAACTCGATTCATCTTCAAAACAAGCATCGCTTGCATTGTCACCACCTCCCGAATGAACAGAGTGATTGGAGTATAGGTGCAGGAAACTGACAAGCTTTTCATCTAAGGGGCTAGTGTCATCAGAAGTGCTGGTATCGACACCACCTGGATATTGGGGTCAAAACATCATGACGATCAAGACATGAGAACATTTTTTTGAGATACACACAAAAGGCCCTTATTCCTTTGACAAAAGGACAGCAGAAAAAGGCCAAGTTTAAAGATCTGAAAAGCAAAGCATATTGGATGCCAGGTGCACAGTATGCCACAGTGAATGGAAGACACAGCAGTCAGGTAAACCTAATTTCATAAAGACTTTTATCTGACTGTTGTATGTAGTCATCTAGCTTGTGACTAGTGTACTGTGCACCTGAAAGGTTCTACTTGATAAGTAAACACAAAGTATAATACGTCCTCACCTGCTAAATCTTTTGGCTGGTAAATCTCATCATTTAAACGGTGGGTATTGCGAGTTTTCTTTATCTGCTTGGTGACAGGCAGACTATCTGCAGCATCTTCCCTAACATCGTCAATGTTGCTGCTGACATCAGCAGTTGTCCCCTCAAAGCCAGAACTTTCCAACTCAAATGTCTCACTACTATCACCTTGGCCATCATCATCATCATCTGAGATTTGTCCGTCAATATTGTCATATGACATTTGAGCTGCAAGAAGTTCAGCTATATCATGAGGATCTGAACCTTCGTTGTCAGACACAAGCAAGTCATGAACACCATGTTCATTTGATTTTGGTGATGGTGAAGAGCTTGCTGTGTCATTGTGGCCTTTTGGAACAGCCGAAGATACCAGATGCACTTTTCTTTTGCAGACTGGTGAAAAGGAATCCTTACAAACACAATGAATGCCACACTGCACACCACTGGGAATAACCCTGTCTTCATCTTTGACACTTTTGTCACGTTCCTCAGATAAAGACTGTATGTCCAACTGATGTAAAGCATTGTCTCCTGAAGGAGTCATAGGTTTACCTTGACTGTACATTCTCTTATTTACTATTTGGCTCTCTGAAGTCTCACTGAACACCTGGTCATGCCCCTCTGTCGTCTGTTCTCTGATTAAAAACAAAAAATCTTGTGTTCACCTCAAAATGCCTCAACTACATGAAACGGCACAAAATAAAATCAAGCAGTTACCGGAAATGCTAGCATTAGACTATACAGAAAATGAGTGGGTAGATAAAAGCAAACTATAGTAGAGACTTACGGTTTGGTTGTACATGCTGGAAAACCATTGATCCATCACTTAAACATCAATCAAAAGATCTACTTTGAAAGGCTTGCTTGCATGATGATCAGAAGAAACATTATCATGCTTACCCCTCTTTAGATCCATCTGCTGACTGTCTACATGGGGTTGAGGTGGCTGGTTGAAATATTGTTTGAGAAACCAAAGGATGAGCTGGTTCACAGCATTCTACAGCATTTTCCTTGTCTCCAAAGTGTGTATCTGAAACATTGTTCTTTCAAGTTGCAGAAATAGATAATAAACGTAGAATTTCTAAGAGACACATTAAAGAAAACTATAAAATTTGAAATATGTGCTTAGTTCAAATTTTATAGTTTTCTTTAATGTGTCTCTTAGAAACAGCTCAGTTCAAGAGTTAACAATTAACAAATAATCACATTAAAAAAAGAAATGGTTATATTACCCTTTATTTAATTTGATCAAGTGTTCAGTCTTACCAGTAGTGGGGTCCTGAACAACATCATCATCATCATCGTCTAACTCAAAATCCACAGGTACCAATGAAGTTTCCAACTCCATGTCAAGGACGTCAAAAAAGTCAGGAATCAGAAGGGTGATACTCTCACCAACCAACTGAGAACGAGTGTAGCCAAAAAGAAGGCGAGAAAAATTGTCATTTACACTGTAAATAGTGCCATCAGGCTTCAGGGCAATCATGCCACTGATGTTAGTAAATATCCACACAGTAGCACAGTAATAAGGCTGCTTGAATTTCAAATCTGCAATGTATAAAACACACAAATTTAAAGTAACATGGCATAAAAATATATTTTGTGACCTTATTTCTTTCCTTATCTGTTTTTATTACAAAAATTTGTGACACTGCATAGGTATTAAACCACCATGTGTGCAGCCAGTCCTCTAAGCACTCAGGTTATGTACTTCCCCTTTTTACCTGACTACCAGACAAAATCATTTTCAAGAGTGAATCTGCCACAGACCAGCAACACACCTTGTTTCAGTTCTGTAAACTGGCCATCCTTTTCTTCCTCTGCAGTTTTGATGATAATGCTCAAAGGAAAAGAGCTTCCATCCCGGGTTCGGCCAGTGGCCCTCTGCTTTTTCACTTCCTGGATCAAATACCGTTCACTGAAAAATTGCTTAAGGCACTCATGCATTTTAAGAACTGGTTGTGTTATCACGAAAAAGTGTGTATAACATAAGTAACTTAAACAGAAAATCTAGCAGCCACAGAAAATCCAACATATGCCATTGCTTGCTGTGTTCCATGGCTTCTTTTTTGTTTGATTGCCTAGAAATATAGCAAAAAGAAAAGCCTTTCCCCCCTAAAAAATAGCAACAATTGTATCTTGCTCTCTTAAATGTAAATAATTAGATTCAGTTTGTTTTTTGCAAAACTGCTCGCGTCTCCAGAAACAATTTAAAACTTGGTTGGCCTGTGGTATGGTAATTGTGTTTAATATCAGGGTTATTACTGTGATGATCAGTTGCTGACTGCTGTCCAACACAAAGAATGAGAAAGATTCCTCCAGTGATTACACATCAGATGCAGCATCAACTTAAGTCTACCTTGGTGATGCCCAAGAGAGGGTCAGGGTATTTAAAGGCAGGAATCAGTTGTCGTACGTTAAGGCCACAGACAAGCTGAGACCCTGCAAAGCCACACAGATGGGCTAAAGAGTCATCACACCACAAGATGTCCCCCTGAAACAAGAAACTTAATATCTAAGGCTGCAATCAGTGATATGCAAAAGCTTTGCATGCTATATGTTGATATTTCAAGCACTATTTATTCATGCAGTCTTCTTCCATTTACAAAATCATTTGTACATAATACACTAACTCTTCCAGCAGTTTTACTAGCATGTCTCTTTATTCATGAGTTTCGCAAATGTGAACAGTCATGTACTCACTTGTGAATCAAAATGGATGTTGGCCACAGTACGTTCCACAGGCTCCATAACACACAGCAGTCGTCCATGCTGCTGGCGGTCTGGTCCCCAGTTCTCCCTGTCGTCTAGTCGTTTTACCCAAAGGGATATAGGAAGTGTCAACCCATGACTGTCTACAGCCTCTACCTGAAGGTGGCGAAGTAATGCAAAAGATTTATCAAAATGGAAGTGCACATTTTATGACAAGTGTACAGGGAATCTAAGTTATATTTGTGAGTGATTTTTTATCTTATCAATCTACTTGATGTTTATCCTCTCATCTTCAAAAAGAAAAGAGATTTATCAGCACAAAGAGCTACTGTAAACATCTACACAGCTGTCTCTTGCATTAACCCCAAGACAGCAGACTCTTGCACAATTACCTCTGAGCCTTCCACCTTCTACTCACCACTTTTCCTGCGAGGGACACAATCTGGCCACTGGGCTCCATGTGATTCTCTGCAATGACTTCCTGCTCTTTAGGCTTGAGACGAACAAGTGTGCTCAGAGAGCGCCCTACAAGATCCTCTTCTTCATAGCCAAACAGCTCACAGGCCATGCTGTTGGCCGTCAAAATCTATACCCCACAGTAAAAAACAGTAAAAACCTCTCAGTTATGATGCAGACCAATCAATACATACAATAAAAACTAACATACTTTTAGTAAATTACACTTTGCTACAACACAAACAACTGAAGCAAGATGCCAAGTACCCTTGAAGCATACAGAGTCTGGATGTTGATGGGTATTTTGCTTTGAAAAGCCCACTGCAAGCAAGGTCCCAAGACTGAAAGACTGAAGTTATATATGGTATGCCTGGCACCTGCACTATTGAGATGAGGGGAAATCAAAAGTAACAAAACAAATGTAGTGAGTGATGCAGTTCTGAGAGAGAATCATGTAACAAGTGCAGGGCAACATATTTCTTATGAGTGGTGTTATGTACTAAGAGTGAGCAAACTTGTTCAACAAAGCAACTAATCTTACAAATTATTTCCAATAAAACAAACATCTTGTATGCAGAACTTGAAAAAAGGCTTTTGAAGATTTTAAATAAGGAACTTACGAGAACTTATGTGAATTCCTTGATAAACCACATATCTCTGTTAACCAGCAAGCAGAAATTTTTAATGCTGGTTTTAAGCATACAGCTCACTGCAGCTAGCCCTGACATATAGATTTTGTATTGGCTTTTTTATTATTAAAAAAAAAAGCATTTGGTTTGACCATGTGTTTCACTACAAATAGATAATTAATTGTTTTACAGATACTTATGATGAAAAAATGTAAAGGTTTTTAGTACTCACTTCCGAACTATGAGCAGCAATTGTACATATGGCTTTGTTTGGGTTCCTGACTGTAGTGGGGAAGATGGCACATCCTGTCTGATTGCCTAAAAATCTCGAGAATGACCAACTTTCACTCATTGACCTGTTTTTACTGTCCATCTCTTCTCTCCCACTAGCAGCTTCCCTAGTCCGAGAAAAGGATCTTCGCAAAGGACTTGCAGAGAAACTGACGTCATTCAAACCATCACCTGCACATTGGGCAGATACAAATCACAGGCTAGTTTCTGGGACTATCTTCAACACTGATAAATTTTTTCCCAATTAAATATCCATGTTTATGACTTAAACTCACAACACATGACTGCAATAAAAGTTTACTCTCCCGACAACATGACATTTTCATCAGACTGTCAGCATATACATTTTACAGTTTCTTAGATATAGCCATAAACCCTTCTACTGTCCTGTTTTCTTGATAGTTTAATCGAAAATTATTGTTATTATTGTTGTCATCATTGCCATCATCATCATCATCATCGCCACATGAAAATAATTTGTTAATGGCAGGTATAACTTTTGTGCTATAAATCATTTTTATACATCCATTTAACTGTAATATATACCAGTATTTTTACCAGGTATGAGATGGGATCTTCAAAATATCTTAACTACTTTACACCACAGAAATAATCAAGAAACCATCATTGCTAGGAAGACAGCTGCTGACTTCAGGAAGCTGTCCAAGCAAACTTTTTAATTCATTATATCATTAAAATTTAACTTCAGATGCATTGTTAATCAAGATACAATATCAAAATAGATGTTAAATAAATTTGCTTTTATCTTGGAAACCACGCAAAAAGGAAAAAAGGTCACTCAAGCAAGTAATTTTAAGCAGAAATTAAAAAAGATAAACCACATCTGCTAACCCATTATTATATGTATGACAATTACAAGTTTAATCTACATATATCTCCACATGCTAATGAACAATTTAATGCTAATTCCCCCCAAAACTCACCAACTTTGGGTTTATTATCTCTAACACTGGGTGTAGTTAAAGTTGCATCCCCTGGCAGCACCTCATGGTGATGACGAGACTTGGTTGTCTTGGGAAAAGACTGATTTACTTCAAATGATGCTTCCTTTGAGTGGCCTATGAACCCCATCTCTGCAGCACGCTCTCGTTGTTTGGTGCGAATGCGATCAAGTGGGGAAGGGTAGGACGGTGAGCCAAATGACATCTTGCCTTTCAGGACAGAATTTATGCCATCCTGCTGGCAGACATGATACACATGTTGTGAGATGATGGATGACAAGCGATGGGGGCTGTCAGCCTCAGTGCATCTCTCAGCAGTTGGAAAGGGCTGATCCCAGGTGATGTTGTTGAGGCTGATGTTGACATTCTGCCAAAATTCAAAACACAGATTAAAGTTGAAGACCAGTCCCCCCCCCCCCCCCAAAAAAAAAAAAAAAAAAAAGAAAGAAAGTGGGCACTGAACATATAATGACATTGTGCCCAGATTAAATACAAGATCAAAGGTGTGACAAAGCTCAAAATGCATGAAATAAAGGAGCTTTAAATATACATTTTTTGTTATTCCTCATTAACAACAACAAAGGCTAATTTCTTTGTCACTTTTTCTTGAAACACTGCCTGACTTTCAGTTATTAGCTATAAAATAAAACACAGCTTCTAAGCAACTGGTATCAACAAACCAAGTCAGAAATATACTTTACATCATAGTAGGTTATAAACATGCATTTACAAAATAGTTTTGTGCACCACACAGAAAATTCAGGTTATGTATTTCTGCCAGTCATCAAATTATTAGTGATTACCCTACAAACAATTATTAGAGGTCTCCTTGATCACCACATGGGTGGGGTGGGGAGTATATACCAGTGTCAATACTGTCTTAATACTGTTCCTCGATGTCAAAAAATGATTATCATTGTAAGACTGTCAATGACTTTTATGGAAAGCGGGGAAAATAAGTGCACCAGACTACAAGACGAACAGATATCTGCTGACTCATCTCATAACCGTTTCCACCCTTCATGCATTTATCCAGTCACTTCGCATTTCAACATGCTTTTAAACCAAAGAAGTGCTATACTCACACAATCAACTGACAAAGGAGTAACATGATTGTAAAGACATGATAGGATTGTTATTTTTAAGTTGAAGATAATGAGATTGAAATACACATGCATAAATTCCACAAGCTTATATAATGAAGAAAGACAGTCTTCTGTTAACTGTAAGGAGAGAGCGACAGGATTTTTATTTGTATTTTTCGTTTGTATTTTTTTTCTCTTAAGCATGGAGAGCCAGGCTTTGGTTAGGGAGCCACACTCTACAAGCTCACTTTTTGTTATTATTATTATTTAAATAATCAGTATCAGTCATCTGCATTTATGCCAAGGTAAACGATGTTAGCTAACAACAGGATTGCAAATATGAATCTGTCCAGCTTGTCTATGCTACATTGAAACATTAATATACACTCCCCCACCTGAAACTAAACCATATAAACTACTTAAACATAACCAACACTTTGAATGATGTATGCATCTTAAAAGCTTTTAGAGTAAAGCTAAGTTTCTTAGAAAGTACTGTGTGAAATTTTATATTCAGTGCTCTGACTTTTATGCTTCCCTTGCTTAACCTCTGTACGTAGTCCTGTGATCAGCCTTCCAAAATACCAATATCATCAAAGTACCAAAAGTTAATCACAAATGGTTTCCTTGGATTCACAATGGTGAAAGCTTAAATCTTTTTGTGTATCTTTCAATGTCTGCACAGTTTCTGATTAAAAAACAAATAGCAAAAACAGAAAGATCTTTTATTGCCCCTTTCTTGCTCAGTCTTTCAGTCTGGCACTTTTAGCTCGTGTAGTTGGAGTAAGACCTGTCACACTACTGAGTCTTTCCCATGCAGACATTGTTATATGTTTGCTCATTTTTGTATTTTCTATTTTGATTCCAAGTTTTAGCATCACCCACAAGAAAGCCTTGCCTCACAATTATGCCATTACATGGTTCATAAATTAACAATGATTAAGGCAGTAATATCCCTTGATAAGATTATGTACAGTTTCTAATAAATCTAAATGTGCCACATATCACGAACAACCTTAAAAGTTAAAAAAAAAAAAAGAAAAAAAAAAGTAAATAATAATGCTGTAATCAATAGTTTATAAAGATTCTATCATCGAAATCATTATCATCCACATCAGCTGTCTTTATTTTTTGCTGTTTTACTCCAACCCCAACAAATGTTACATGATATTGATATATGTGTCTTCACACGCCCACACATATAGAGAAGCAGGCCTACGGCTATCCTATAAAAGGTCAACTACAGCTAGCACTAGACATCTGATGCACGCTAGACTGGACACTGCTGTATATGTGCAAGACTGTCTTACATTGCTAGTGTCTGCTTGCCTGCCTGGGGCCCAGCGTGCTATGTGTGTTTCCTGGAGGATCCTGCTGGTCTCAGTCCGCAGCTGCTGACGTCAGTGGCACTTTTTCCGACCATGCCTAGACTCGTAGCTGGCCAGGGGAATGGGGGCTCCTTCCTCACGACTGACATTTTCCAATGAAATATATCGATGCTGCGGCAGCTTCCTCCTCCAGCAGCTGGCACACTCGGGGGCGGGGGAGGCTAGGGGAGGCGGAGGGAGGCGCGGCGTCTGTGACTCACGGCAGCACATGCGCTGCGCGAGCTCCATCCAGGCCAAGCAATCTTAATGAACGTCGACTCACCCACCCCACAACCCTCCTTCACCCACGCAATTTTCGTCCAGAAACCCTGACAGCTCCTGGGCTTTGACGGGCAAGACAACCCTCACCCCTCTTAGATTACTAGCTCCAGTTTACACGAGTCCAGTGAGATCAACCCACAGCAATGGGCACACATCGCCAGCTCAGGGGGAGAGGCTGAAGTCAGTTTTGTTCAACGATGCTTTTATTTAGTTCTTTTTCTACTGATAAAATCTGAGCACGTTGACGCCACCCTTTCAAACATTTTGTAAAAATGCTCAATTATTTTATGAATTAAAGTATGGGTTCGTTATACCGTTGCTAATAAACAAAAATATTACAGCCCCATAATCCAGCACGTATCCAAGACGCCACCCGAACAACCGGAGCACTTGATGCAGTTTCTGGCTCAACTTGAGACGGTGACGAGGAGTTAAGTATCGAAGGGTAATTTGTGTGCGATCACGCCGCCACACAAAACACGCGCGCGCGCGTCATCGTCAAAGACACACAGACACACACATCCACAGACGCCAAGCACGTAGTTGCCAGCATTAGGAAGACTCGAGAAGCCCATGACGTCCTCTGACAACACAATGCTCTTGTATCAATATTAAAAAAAACAAACAAACAAACAAACACAACAAACCCGAATGCCACTTATCCCGCGCCGTGGTCACTTCGGTGGCCTCGGCCTCACTGCTACGAAATCGCCATGTGCCACAGAATCTCCCCTGCGCCGGCCAAAACCATTCCAGACCACCTCGCCCGCTCAGCACGCTGGCAGTGCTTACCTGACATCACTGTCTCTAGAGTGACTTCACGACACCCTGCTGAAGACCAACGGACAGGAAAGTAGGGGGAGGAACGCCATTTGGAAAACGGCCACCCGGGAAAAGTGCGACATTCCATGAGATGCCGGAGAAGGCGACAAACTCGTCCGGCGCGGGGGCTCAGCTGCTGATCTCATCGCACGCGTCACGATGTGCCGATGTGCCTGTCGACGACGCCACTTGTCTCGCAGACCCAAGTGCGTGCACGGCGGTGCGGTGCCGCTGTCCTACGTGGCGCCACGCTGTGTCGTCCACCAATCAATACATCATCAACGCTGACTCCCCGATTTTACGCTTTGGATTTTTAAAACATATTTTTAGTCTTTTTGTTTTCTTCCCACCTCGTTGTTTCTCTAAGACATGCTTCGAGTGATGGGGAGAGGCAGATGTCGTGGAGGAAGTGAGACAGAGAATGCAGCTGTTGCCGCCGCCATCTTTGCGGGGTGGAGTTGGGGGGTACCGGTTGACGGACGTCTGCGTTGTCCGCCTAGTGGGATTTGACAGGGTGCTGGAATTGTCTTGGTTACCGAGCCGATGCCTGTATGGACGATACGAATTAGCTACATCGGCAGCGAGACGCGGCTGCAGGTCAGCCTGACTCGTCGTGCGACATCAAGGGAAAAGTCGCTTCCTGGATGTGACCGATCGACTGACTAGTCCTCCTGTCATCACAGCACCAATTTATGGCTCTCACCACTGACCCCACTCCAGTGCACTTCTGCGACTCAGATCTTGGACAGCGCAACACAGCAGCAGCAGCATTGCAATGACTGGCTGCCTACATTGATCGCATATAGTGCTCGCGTCCTTAGCTATTGACAAATGCAAGCACAGCCCATTGAAAGTTACCCCACACAGCGTTGTCATGTTGTTATGGGAAACCAGATGACATGCTTCATTCACAGGGTGTAGGGGTATCAAAGAGCTCTAGGTTTTCACATGCATATTGCACTTGGGATAATCAACAAGGTTTTGCCTCTCAGACTCCTATCACTGGGTGGACAAGCCAGATAACCACACCAGTTCATCTAGAATATCAAGCTATTGATATTGAATATTGAAGGCTGAATATTGAAGGCTGCAAACTCCACAATTCTAGGAGTTGCACAAACTCAGTAATTATATTAGCTATCCTAAGTAACCTCATCGACCTATTAAAAAGTCTTTTAAAGATACAGACCCAATAAAAATGGGCCATTTATGATTTTCCAAAGCCACTCGACCATTTTGTGAACTAGATGTGGATGCTGAAGAAATCAGCACACACTGGAAGCAGGAACAAACACAAATATATGTACTTATATAGAAACCCACCCTTTATTGTTATAATATTAATTAATTTACCTGATTTGTCTTCGGCATAGACCTATTACGTCTTGTATGTGGAACCGTGGACTCAAGTGACCACTGCGGGTATTCCAATGGTGCCGATCTTTGTGATTTCGGCCTCCGATACTTTGGAGTTGACATTAACATGCTGGGATGAAAAAAAAATTGTTAACTTTTTCCATCCACAGTAATAATGATAACGTTTATTTGAAATACATTGACTTACGCTGGTACTACAGACATGTATAGACTAGTACTCAATGCATCCCCAGTGAAATAGATTTTTTTTTATGCTGTGATTGAAAGAAAGCAAAGTAAAATCAGAATAATATAACTTTTACAAAAAGAGCAAGATAATTTAAATAAAAAATATAAAGGCCACATTTATCCAGAAACAATCTGTAGTAAGGAGTTAATTTTTAATCTGGTAGAGTCTCATGTTACTAGCCTGTTATTACAGACAAGACACAAAATTCAGCACAGTTTTTAAAATTTATTTTGTACATATTCTTTTGTTGTGCATAGTGGTGTAAGATCTATACAACAAAAAGCATGTTAAAGAATTAGTGGAGTGCTAAAGAGGTAAAAATTGTAACATCAAGATGTGCCCAAAGTAAACACATCCATGTACTGTTGACAACTTTCTATGCACAATTGTTTGTATCTCAAGAATGAATGGGGTGTATTCACCCAGATTTGGGAAAATGGTTTCTTGCACTGAGTACTTGAATATTAGAAAAAAGTTGTGCACCCCACTGTCTCTTAAACGTTTGAACCATTTCCTCACACAAAATGTGGAAGGATTGGACTCACAAGTTCGAAATACATACAACAGTATCTTTTGTGTGCTGGAATCACACAATTCTATAATACCAATAATAAGCCATAATACCGGTAATTTATCCTAGTACATGTACTTTGATTATCTGCTGAGTTTACAATAAGGAATTTGAAGGTATTTATGATATTTTATGTGATTGCTGCTTTTAATACCTAATGAATATGACAAGAACTTAATCTATAGTTCTGATTACGAGGAGACAGAAGAAAGTCTGCTGGTTTACTATTGGTAGTAGCTGTGTGCTTCTGTCTTGAGCCTAGTAATAGTTCGGTACTATCGTTGTGCACCAATTAATGCAAGCCATCAAACAACATATCAATTTGTTGAAGCTTCTCGCTCCACTGTTGTACTTCAGCCTCCACAGTATTAGTTAATACTAACAGATTACCAATTGGGAGTCAATCATCTATTCATTCTATCATGGATGTGTTCGTGATGCTATCAAATCCTTTTCTTGTCAAGTCGAAAACATTATTATGCCTGTGCAGATATGCAAAGCACTTGCTAATACCACCTGCCAGATTTTATTCCCATATTTCGAATGTTTAAGACCAAAATATTGGTAATGCACACTTTCTGTCATCGAAATAAGGTATTTATTTCACACATCGCTAATAAGTTTAAACTTACCTTTTCAATTCTTCCGCCATTTTCCCAAGAAACAGTGCGCGCGCAGGTCAAAGGTAACAATTCCGCAACACGAAATTGACGGAGCAGCCTTACGCTGAGCATACGGCGTCCACAATGTTTTATCAGTTCAAGATTTACTTACAGAGAATATATCAGGTTTAGATAAAAATTACATGCATATTGGAGCACCTTGCTTGTGAACCACGGCATTACTCTGTCGGATTACATCTCGCTCCTGCAGATGCGATGTTAATTTTCACTTTCGCCGTCACCATTGACGCTTTCTTCTGCATCTGCTAATATTACAGTGTGTGGTTCTGCATGCAATAATTAACATCGTTGAGGTTTTTTTGAGACAAATGTGCAAAGCTTAAAAAAAAATTAAACAAAGTATTAAGGGTTTCGATGTCAGTTAATTAGTCAGTGGAAAGAAATTAATATTTTATATCTTCTAGCGTAAGATTTCAATCATCATACGTATGTCGCAGATAACATTGATATTTGGTCGATCCACTTTTAGAAATGAATTGGCACGTCAAAAAAGCATGTTGCTTTGACTGTTATTATAGTTAATGAATTATTTTTATTCCAATCCCACTCTCTCTCACACACACATATACTGATTATAGTGTAATGTATTTTTTTTTTCATTTTTTAGTTCACAATATATGAGTACTCCGTTCTACATGTATATATCTGACTAGCAACTCAAAGCATTTTTCTTTTTTTGACGAATGCTGGACGAAGAAAAGGCGAGGAAAAAAAAAAAAGCGCCCCTAATCAGAAGAAAGGTCAATACATAGAGGAAGAGGATTTTTGACACACACAAAAAGGATATTTCTTGCCTTCTGTTGGGAAATAGCAACTGTATTCATTCAGTATATCTGTAAGTGTAACTACTTTACAGTTATAATCAGAGCCGCTGCTAAACACATTACATTTAAACTAATAAAATCCTGCATCCTAAAGCTAGAGACAATTTTAATGAATTTATGTATATCTCTTGATGCCTTAGCCTATGACTTGTGCCTTTCCAAGACATGGCAATAATCATCTGCATATTAAGGTGCACTCCCTAACACCTGTTTAACTGCACACAGGGTCCTTACATAAAAGTTTTTACCCTTAAGGCCTTATATTTGCCATGTGATCCTTATACATTTTCTCTATGACCCTTACATGTCCTTACACTGACAAAATATTACCACAAATTCAGGGCTTCTGCTAAGGCTAAATTCTTTGGGGTCCCAGGGACCCCTTCTTCAGATTTTTAAGGGGTCGCCGTTCTTCGCCCAAATTTGAATGGGACCCCATTGACGAAAATTGAAGGGGTCCTCTGAACTTTTAATGCATACTGTGCGCAATTTTTTGCATAAGCAGAAGACCTGAAATTTATTTTTCATGCGTCTTATAAATCCACAAATTCATTTTTATAGTGGACTTTGACGCAACATGCAGACGATTCTTCATCCCACCACCATTCTAGCATGAATCTGTATACACATGAACAATATACGTCCGTGGTATACGCATCTGTGATTTTAGTCACATGACTGCCAAGTCTCATTCGTAGCACAGACTTCCCGTTTTTCATAATTTTAGTCTTGACTATTAAAAAAATGCATAGCAAGTGTTCTTTTCAGAACTGGCTGAAGGAAAAAATATAAAGACTGGTTGATAAAAGACTTTAAAGATAAACATTTGTGCACAATGTGCTGCATGCAAAATAACTTCGAACCTTTCCCCAGTTCTTTCTCTCTGTGTGTTTGTGAGAGATAAACTGGCTTTGGTATTACAACAAAGGATCCCTTTTAATTATTATTACTTACATTTCTAGGAAACTTGAAACATTAACAGCATATGTTATTGCGTTAAATAGACTTTTGAAGTTATCTTAATATGGCAGACAGGCATCAAAATTAACTTTTTGATTGTTTATTATTAGAATTGTGCTATTTCAGAAAATAGAGATGACCAAAAGTTCATTCTTAAATAATACCACTTTCTGACCACATAAGAAAAACTTAAAAATTGGTGACTATCATTAGCAACTTAACACCCCACCCCTACCTGACTGACATTTGCGGATGTAACAGTCAGGAGACAGGTTCCAAAATGTTCTGCATTTCTATCTATCCCACAAAATCCAAGCAAAACATTTCTGAAGTAATGTGTGGGTATGGTTGGTACATTCCCTCCTAAAGACCTAACTTGTAAGACTAACCCCTAATACAAACCCAGAACTAAAGTACACGTAACCCTATCCCAAATCCAAACCACAAAAATTAAAATCGGTCTAGTTTCCATTTTGTGTGATGCAGATACATATACATGTGCACATACAGACGTACACATGCGCACGCACACACACATATTAAAAACATGGCAGTTTTTAGTAGTATGGTCCTCATACTTTATTGTCAGCCTCAACACTCAGGAAAAAAGTCCATCCAAGACAAAGAAAACTAATCTTATCCAAAGCAAGATGTCTCCAAAACTAAATTCAAAATTTCATAAAGCTATTTTGCCCTTAAATAAGTTGTAATATCTATACCTTTTCCTACAAATGCTTTGAACTTTACAAACAGCTTGAATAGATTCATTTCATTTTTCAAAGACTATATACCAAATGAAAAACTGTTAAAAAAACTCTGCAAAAATGGTTCCAAAAAAAGTATATAATATATATAATAACTACTAAAAATGTAACAAGATGCAGTTAATCTGCTGAACAGTTTTTTTCCCCCACATTTAGCATGAATTCTGTTTAAAAAAATGTTAACATTTACTAAGTGAATGCAATTGTTTTTGTTCAACGGTTTTTTTCTTAGATCCTTGTGAAACCAAAGTTCTAATGTCAACCTATTATTTTTTCGTTACATTTTTAAAACTAAATATATTGTATGTATACATGTATATGGATAGGTTTTTTAAAATATAGCTTTTTCATTCATGAAAAAAATTATATTGCATAGAAAAAAATGTATTGAAGTAATTTAAGAATTATTATGCTACCACTCCATTCCTTGAACTTTTTAAACACTGATGTGTCAGTAACTGAACTGAACATTCCTGATTGACGAGAAATTAGTCGGACTACAGCCTGTAGTCTTAAGTGAGCAAAACATGCATCATGCATTACAAATACTGCATTATGTGAACACAAAGATAAAAGATACAGATTTCTATTTGAAAAAAAAAAGTGGGGGCTAGTTGAGACGAGGACCACAAATATACACATCCTGAGACATAAAACATCTAGATTTTTTTAATGGTTAAACTTTAAAATTAGTACTGTAAGTAAAAATGTACTGTGGTTTTGCATATGAAGAATCTCTGTTTTGGTTTGTATAAGCTGTACTTTACATGGTGTTAAAGCCAAATCATATATAATATAAAAAAAATATGATCTACATTTTCCCAACCATATTTCTCTTGTAAACTCTCCTTCAAAAAAATGTATAATGCCAAGAACAAAAGCACATTTTTGGCTTTTAATGGCAATTATATTTTAAGCATGACGGAAGTATGTGCAGCAGCATTCTGACTGAACGCCAGACACAGAGGCCTGAGAATATCAGTATCAAAACAATAAGAACCAGACATAATGTCTCTAAATTGTCCTGTATATGACATCTCACATTCTATGCATTCACACTTAAAAATGAAACACAAGAGTCTAAACTGAGATGCTATTGACTATACTCCTCTTTCAGTTTGGTCAGGAGGGCATCGCAGGTTTTCTTAGCATCACCTAACAACATGGCAGTGTTCTCCTTGAAGAAAACAGGGTTGTCCACAGCAGCGTAACCCACACCTAGTGACCTCTTCATGATGATAACCTGCAATAACTCATTAGTGTTAATGCTTCCTCCTTACATTACTGAAGTGCATTATGACATTGATCATAATTAAATTCAGTCTCTCAGTAAGCATAATGATTTCCGTGATGGATGTAAAAGCAAAAGTGACATGCTCTTTAGCCTTCCTTACATGGTAATGGCATTCATGCAGGCAAGCATGCAAACACCGCCAAAGATGCCCACCCGCCCACACAGACATCTATACACGTACAAGCCGAAAAAAGCCTAACCTGTTCTGACAGCCAGACTCTCAAGACAGGCATGCCAGCAATTATAGAGTTAGGGTCTTCTTCAGCAGCAGAGTTGACTGTATCATTGGCACCAATGACCAGAGTGAGGTCAGTTTGAGGGAAGTCATCGTTGATCTCTTCCATCTCCAGAACAACATCATATGGGACACCTGCTTCTGCCAGTAATACATTCAGCTGACCAGGCATGCGACCTGCAAAACATGCATAATCGTACAGTGCCATGAGCACTGAGGGAATAAATAGCACTGCATGTGAATGCAAAGGACTGGTATAAAATAAGGTGTGTTACTTGTTTCTCCTTCAGTATTCCATATAAAATTTCAGTAAGCTCCTGGGTTTGTCAT
Organism: Pomacea canaliculata; assembly: GCF_003073045.1. Classification (NCBI taxonomy): domain Eukaryota; kingdom Metazoa; phylum Mollusca; class Gastropoda; order Architaenioglossa; family Ampullariidae; genus Pomacea; species Pomacea canaliculata. The sequence continues at coordinate 18,528,608 of NC_037593.1, forward strand.
TTCTTACCTGCTACAGGGTGAATACCAAATCGAACGTTCTTTCCCTTTTTGCGAAGGATAGACACCATTTCTGCAATAGGATATTGGGCCTTTGCCACACAAAGACCATATCCTGGGACAATGATGATGTTGCGTGCATCCTCAATCAGTTTGACAGTGTCAGCAACATTGATCTCAGTGTGAGTGCCTGTGATTTCCATGGGTTTTCCTGTGCCAGTAGAGCTAGTGCCATAGCCACCAAGGATAACATTGGGGAGAGACCTGTTCATGGCCTAGACAAACGTAAAATATAAGATGACACACAAATGTACACACACATATATATATAAATAAGGACATGGGTTCTCTCAAAATCTCTAAAAACACATATACACACATTTTTTTACTAATGGAAGAAAACCCTTAAAACTGCAACTATGGTGGATAGCTAAAAACTCTAACTCCAAAAGAAATAAGGGAGAAAAAGGACCGTAGAAACTGTTAAAAGAAGATATGTTGAGGTCTGAATCACCATTTTGGATCTGTGATATGCCCATATCACTTAAGAAAAGTCTTGTGTTTTATTGAAAACTTACTGCAAATAGTTGCTGCTTATGTACTCAGAAAAGCAGTCATGACAAACATCAAGTATTCTATGGGAAAACTTCCTACCCATCTGACAAATGCTGTAAACAAATTTAAAAATAGAAACAAACACAGTGGGGCATACCTTGCACATGATATAGGACAAAATGGCACCAGAGGACCCGATGAGCGCTCCAACAATAGTCATCAGATTGTTGTCCAACATAAATCCTTCGGCACACAGAGCCCAGCCAGAGTAGCTGTTCAGCACGGTGATGACGACTGGCATATCAGCACCTATTTATGAGGGCCTCTTTCTTTATCATCAAGGCAAAGAATAGGGTTTAAAAAAAATGGAAAGAGAACAATCTTTTAATTAATAAAAATAAAAGAAACTGGCAAAAACTGACATTATAGCAAAAAAACAGCATTTAAAAAAATTTGAAAAAAAAATTTGATAAAACATAAAAAAACTATGTTTCCTTTGTCTGTTCAATTAATCTGGAACAAAACTCAGAATTTCTTTATACTAATGGTGATTCACAGAAGTTTGACATGTACAACAATTTTAATATAAAAAGACTTCTCACAATGAGGTGATTAAATTATGCATATATATTCAGCTGATCTATGAAGACTAGCATCTATTTTTATGAAAGCTTAGCCACTATATTACAGATGTCATAATTATGAGGGATGCATTCCAGTAAGATAGCATGTAATTAAAAAATTCATGTAAAGTGAAATCAGTTTTTAAATGGATGGGAAACAATGGCCATATCTCAACATCTCATATTTTTCTTTGGCATTAATACATTCTTCCCACATTAATACATGCTGGCTGTTGATTCACTGTTGTTGAAACACGCAAACACTTCTAAAGATGCTAATTCAAGTTTGTGTAATTTGAAAACATAATAAGTTCTAGTCAACAGTACCTCCTATTGCGGCTGTCAGTGTGACACCCATGATTGAAGACAAGGTGGAAGTAATTCCGAGCATACCAAGTCCAACACTTGGTGTGTTGTCATAAAGAAAGCAACCCATGGCACCGACATTTCCCAGCAGCATGCCCAAGTTGAGGGCATGGCGGCCAGGCAGAAGTAAGGGTTCAGACTTCAAAATTCCTGCAGCAAAAGAAAGATTGCATAGGAAATATGATTTTTTGCAAAATGATTGTCAATTTGAAAAATTTTGACAGAAATCCAAAAGTCAATCTTTTCTTTCCCTGAAGATCAGAAAGATGCAAATTTCCAGTGATTTCTCCCGAGGCATACTTACAAAAGCGCCATAAAACACCTCTCGCAGCAATTTCAGTAGTTTTAAAAATAATTAAAACCCTAGACAGCCTATTTTGATCTATATACTTTCATTTGTTTATAATAATCCTTCAGATGATTAATACTGGACATAGAAATTGCAAACTTATTTACAATGTAGTTTTAAAGAAAAAATAGCATATTTATGCAGTTTCAAAGTAGTTTAAAAAGTGCAAATGAGGTCCCACATAACAAAACAAAACAGTCCTTACCCTGCAGCTTGCCAAAGGCCACCAATGAGCCTGTGAAGGTGATGCCACCGATATATGTTCCAAGGAAAAGGAATGTTTTGATAATGTTTGCAGCAGGGTCTGTAGCAAAGTGAGGCTGCTCAAGGAAGAAGTTGGCAAAGCAAGTTAAAACAGCAGCAGCCCCCACCAGAGAGTGAAACAAGGCCACCATCTGTGGAAGATCTGTAACTTCCATACGCTTGGCCATCACTGTGCCAATGGTTCCTCCTAAAAGAAAAATCAATGATGAACATTACTAAAATGTTTTTGAGTCAGGCTTGCAACATACAAGAAACATGTGAGGAACAAATAAGAAAGCCACACTGACTTAATGAAAAAGAACATATATTGACTTTTACTCCAGTTTCCTTACTAATGATGCAATATTGAAACTTTGAAATGTTAAAACCTGAAAAAATCAAAAGAAAAAGAAAAAACTTTTTTAAACCCACCAAAATGTGCATCATGAGTTTTTCTACATGTTTAATAATATTCCTACTTTGATATTTATGAGGGTTTGTAATAAAATATTTCTGGTTTGCATTCAAGGATCATTTGGCAAATAAATGAATAATATAGAAACTAAGTTTACTTGAAATAAAGGAGTTAAAAAACCAAGCAAATACCCAGCGATCTCACATCAAAAGAAGATCAAGGAAAGAAGACAAGCAAAAAGACAGAAGAATGTCCATCTTCAAATGTTTTACATCCCCCATTTGGAGATCAATATACATATTAAACTTATCTGCAAACACAAATATCTTCCAAATGATATTTATGATTCCTTACCAAGACCCATGCAAGTTGCCATTTGGGCAAACAATTCAGGAGATGGTTTCAGCAGTCCAAGAGTTGCAGCAATTCCAGATGTAACTCCAATGATGCCAAGAAAATTTCCTGAATCACATGCAACAACCATTATATTTGCATTCATGTTTCTCTTCACACAAAAGTCTTCCGATCATTTTTCATGTTTACTTATTCCCCAATTCTTTATCAGCCTCTGGATACCAAGCAGACATGCACTAACCAATGCGGCAGGTTTTCTGTGATGAGAGGCCAGTCAATGCACCCACACAGCACAGCGATGCAGCAAGGTACGCCATCTGGTGGATGTCTGGGTAAGTGCCTGCCTGGGCACAATAGCCATAACCTGCCAGGAAGGCAGCACCAGGGATGGCATACAAGTAATTGTACTCTGGTGGGTCATCTGCAACATATATAACCAAGGTTAACATCCTTTAAAAAACTTTTTTCCTAAGACCAGTCAAATTCTTAACACTCTGTAATAACAGTGTTTAAGGAAAATTCAAGTCACGCATTGAAAACATGGATTCAACCACTTTCGGTATCTTAAGAATATTCACATTTCTTATCTAGTAGATATCTGTATATCTGCACATTTGTAAAATAAAAATTAAATTGAGAATAATGTGTTCTTTGACATCTTAAGTTTACTAACTTCTGTATTTCTTTTTTCTCCCCAAGAAGTCAACATATAACACAAATAAAACGTCTGATATTTAACTATTTGCTTCTTTTGTGTTCACTCTGTTGGCATTCTTTCTGCCACCAACCTGGGCGCTTGAACATGTCCAACATTCGCTGTGTGACAAGAAAACCACCACCGATGTTGATGGAAGAGATAAAAGCAGCAAGAGCCGCCAAGGTGTGAACAGTGTTGTCTGGGTAGTAGCTCCCACCCATCAGCAGCAGACCACCAACAGCAGTGATACCAGAGATGGCGTTGGTGACAGACATAAGGGGTGAGTGAAGTGCAGGTGTTACACCCCATACAGTGTGGTAGCCTGGGCAACAAAAATCCCATACAGCCAATCTGCATCACTGTCATCACCCTTAAGAATATTATTACAGAAAATTTGCTCAACATACAAAGAAATGTACAAAAAGTAATATTTTTAAAAGACACACACACACACAGATGCTTGCATACACAGGTCATCATTTGAGATTCACATGCACACACATATATGCGTATGAAAGCACAGAAACACAGCCCCACTTCCCCCCACCGCCACAGAGGGCAACAGAGTGTTCACATCATGACGTCAGTATTTCAGTAAATGGCTTCAAATACCAATTAAACTTACCCACAATGCCAGCAAGACCAAACACTGTCACCATTGATGCAAATGCTGGGTTAGGAGATGCCATTCCAAGACCTGAAAAAAAAAAAAAAACAAATAGGAGAAATTATTATCAAGAGTGTTTAATATTTGGAATAGTTTTTAATGAATTGAAAGCCTCTGTTAGCCATACTCCATTTCCTTCATCTATGACATACCTAAACAGGTGCTGAGCCCAGTTGTGTACAGGAAAGAATCTTTGAGTGTAATGTTGAAGTAGTTGGGTGGTGGTGGTGGTTCTTTTTTGGCTACTGCAGCAGCAGCTGATGGTGCCGGTGCACCAGGCTCCACTTTGGGTGGCGGTGGGGGCCACATCAGTTTCCCCTAGAAAAAAATCTCTCATAAATAAAGATAATATCTATATAACCATAGACTATTAATATCCTCCTCAAACTTCTTATTCTGCGTAAACTGCAAAAAAAAAAAAAAAAAAAGCACAGTGACGAGAAGTCAGTAATTCTAGTAATAATATTCCTAAATACAGAGCCTATAAAAATGAAATAAATAAAATAAGGGAAGCAGGAAATGAAGTGGATGTGTTTATGTGTGTGTGCACATAGGTACAGGTTTTCTTTCTAAACTGATGTAACAAATATTTTAAAATAATGGGTTATGTTTAACGATTATGATTTTAGAATTCTTTTTGATATTTAAATATCATCTCTAAAACTATACTTTTAACAAATTGTATCGCTGTGGCTAAATTTTATAATTTTGTTGTTGCAAAAACAAAACAGTAATTTTTTGAAAATTCTACTTTTTGGATGCACAAGGTGAAAAACCATGTCACACTCTTCTAGTAAGATTCATTTGCTAACATGCAAGAGCAAAGGAAAAATGACTTGCCTCATGAAGGATGATTGAGCCACGCACTACTTCATCTTCTAAGTTGATGTTGTAGTGATCTTTCTCACCTAAGAAAATGAATGTCAAACACTATGATATATATATATTTTTTATTCAGCCATAGCACAAAAACTGTTCACAATGCTTTATAGTTATGCATGCACTTCTGAGTGAGAGAGTATATGTGTGAGTGGACCTATATGGGCAGATTTTTTCCACATACATGCGTATATTAAATAAGTCAAATAAATGATGCATTATATGATGAATTCATAAGTAGATCATACCAAAGGAAAGGAGGAGTTTGGAAATGTTGTTGGCATACAACGTGGACGCTTGGGTTGGTAGGCGAGAGGGAAGATCTGTGTAGCCAATATGAACAACATCCTTATAAGTGTACAGTTCTCCTGGACGAGTGGTTTCAATGTTTCCTCCAGCCTCTGCAGCAAGATCTACGATGACAGAGCCAGGCTTCATGCTCTCAACCATAGCCTGCATATACATTTATCAATCAGTGTCAACAGCAAGAAAACAAAATTTACAGCATACCCCATTTAAAAATATGTTAAAAAAGCAACACATATTTATGCATATCATATCAAAATATTTTGTCATCCTTTTCACTTGTTTACTTGAATGCGGTACTATTTTGAAAGGGTTCGGCTTCCCTATGTGGTGTTATCTCCCTTTTACATTCAGTCAGGCATCCAATTTTCTATTTTCATTTGAAAATTTCTGGTGGTATTTTGATAAGTTTTAACATTAACACATTAACAGGTTGTGTACACACTTATCAAAATATCACCAGAAAATTTCAAATGAAAATAGAAAATTTGTTTACCTAGATAGTGTACAGTCTGAAAAAAAAGTTACAATTAAAAAAAAAATATTTCTTGCATTCTACATGGATAAGGTAAGATACTACCCTACCACAGACTGCACTCTTTGCACTATTTTTGATTCATACCCTAGCATATCTTCTATGCTGACTTGAGAGTGCTGAGAAATGACATTGTGTGGTCAGCACAGACTAAATTACTTGCCTTGCTGATAAGCTTTGGAGCTGGTTTCCCTGGGATAAGAGCTGTTGAAATAAGAATGTCAACTTCCTTGCATTGTTTGGCAAACAGTGCCATCTCTGCCTCAATGAACTCTTTTGACATTTCTTTAGCATAGCCTCCAGTGCCCTCTCCAGATTCCTGAACAGATATCACACATAAATTTTCTTCACTATCTCCCTATAAATATAAACCAGAAAGGGGAAAAAAAAGTTACAGCAACATCTATGCATATACCTCGGTACATAACAGGCAGACACTTCTGAAAGTGTCTGCAATTCTACAAAACAACAATTTAATTTTATTAATATTTAATAAGCTGGAAAAAATCATCTGATTACTAAAATCAACTTTGATCTGTTGCAGCTTTCTACAAATAATGAACTGACATCAACAAACACATCCAACCTTAACATCCAATTCCAGAAACTCAGCCCCAAAGGACTCCACTTGCTCCTTGACAGCAGCTCTTGTGTCGAAGGCTCTCACAATGGCACCCATATTCTTGGCAGTGCCTACAGCTGACAGACCTGCTACACCTCCACCAATGACCAGGACCTTTGCAGGTGGTACTTTTCCTGCTGCGGTGATCTGACCTGTAAGATTCCAAACAGTATTTCAATAAATGATATGAAAGGGCAGGAATCTGATATATCCCTAACAGCTTCCCAGTGGAGACGTCACTGCCTCTATTTGTCAACATGTCATGTGTGCACTGAGATGAATCATAATTATCTTTAAAAAAAAAATAAATTGATGCACATACTTACAGCTATTTCCTCATACACACTAGAGACCAAAAAAAAAAAAAAAAAACTGCATGTAAAAATTCAGTTTCTTTTATTTTTTTAACTTGAGGGTATGTTCTATGTTGACTAATGATACCATTAGCAAATTTAAAATATACATGCAGTAGCAATATTTTAAAAAGAAAATAATTGTAGCAGCTTTCACTGCTGAAGTGCACTTCACTTTAGATAGAGAATTTGGGGGGGGGGGGGGGAGTAAATAGAAAAGAAGTACAGTTATAAGTGCAACAGTATGGCATTTCTAGACAGCAAGATGAAGCACAATAAAGCATGCCTGCATTATGGCAAAGTCACATATTTTCAAAGGACAGAGCAGAAAGATAATAAACAACAAATTCTTATATCCCCTTTTAGCTAAGAAAAATTTCTTATAAGAAGGCTCCCCAAACTCCTTACCAGTGAAGAAGCGACCAAAGTTGTTTGCAGCTTCCACAACAGCCTTATAACCAGCAATGTTGGCCATAGAGGAAAGGGCATCAAACACTTGTGCACGACTGATGCGAGGAACACAGTCCATGGCATATACAGTCATTCTTTTTTGAGCCAATTTTTCAATTAGTTCTTTGTTCTGGGCAGGGTACAAGAAGCTAATCAATGTTCCATTCTCACGAAACTTCTCTACTTCTTCAAGCAACGGTCCACGCACTTTCAAGATTATGTCTGAGTTGAAGACATCTTTGACTTCCTGGAAATGAGAATCACAATTTTGATTTGGATGTTTTAAAGGTAACTGCTTCTATATCTGCTATTTTTTCTTTAAACAAGCAAAATATATATATATAATATACTTAACTGGCAAAATATATTGCTGCTCCACTGATAAACTCTGTAACCATGAGTATGCATACATATTCTGTCACAGATAGGCTCATTTTTCCTTCTTTTTTTCTTGTTTTAAAGATCTAGAAGCATGTCCACGTCACAATCTGTCTGCATCTTCTCATGTGTGCAGATTTTCGCAGAACCCAAATCTCATGTTTAATTCTATTTCATGCCCTTTTTTTTATTGCTTATGTTAGTTGCATTCTGAGCATCAAAAACTATATCAATGATACCTTCGAGGCGATTTCGATATGCAGTCAAACGTACATCTTTAATGCATATACTGAAAACAAAAGCTAAAGGTCATAGATTTTTAAACATACTGTTAAAACAGAAAACAGCTGACAGCAAAGTGTAATGGCCTATATTAGCAGATGGGAGGTGCGAGCAGGTCAAAAACATAAAAAAGAAGAGGGCACTGTTTGACATTTACATCAAACTACCTACAAAATAACTGCTTAATAACTAAAATGTAAAAATAATTTTAACCATCTTCTTCCAGTTTATTCTTAAGTTATTCATGTTAACATAAAATGAAAAATCCAAGAGCTTAAGCTTGATGTCACAGCAATCTTAAATGTATTTGTGCAACTTACTTTAATGGATGCCCCTGCTGCCTCATAATCTTGGTTAAGGAACTTGGCTTGTTCACCAGCTCTATTTTCTATATTCACTGTGAATCCTTTTTTCACCAAATTCTGTCAGAACAAAGTCAAGAATGCAGTGATATCACTGACATACAAAGGAAACCTCAGCTGCTTCAGGAGAAATATTACCTGAGGAGTGAGATCAAAGGATAGTGTAAAATTTTACAAGTGGAGTTACATCATCAAATATACCAGCAGTCGTAAATCATATAATTAAATTAAAAATTGGCAGTGTGATTCTGTCTTTATTTTCTGTATCAATGCTTGAAACATGTGGCAAAGAATTAAAAAAAATGGTTAATAGTAAAGGTAGTTCCATGATCTTTTGATCAATAGGAAAGGAATTGTAATTAACTATACTTTTTTAGGCCAGCCTTTTTTTTCTTTTTTTTTGAGGATGAAGCACATCTATCTTTTGCTACTTTTCTTTCCCACATGCTCTTAAATGTCAGGTAATCATTCAACAGCCAGCATGTGCTCACCTCCAACCTTGGATGCCAGTGCTCTACCCACATGGATATTTTCCATAATGACTAAAATTATGCAGGGCTTCTGCTTACACAAAAAATTGCGTACAGTATGCATTAAAAGTTCGGAGGACCCCTTCAATTTTTGTCAATGGGGTCCCATTCAAATTTGGGCGAAGAATAGGGACCCCTTAAAAATCTGAAGAAGGGGTCCCTGGGACCCCAAAGAATTTAGCCTTAGCAGCTAGAAGCCCTGATTATGTAATTTAATATAAAATGCATGAAAGAAAAATTTAGTTTAACTGCTTCATTTGGCACTAATATTTTGATTACCTGCACAGCTGCAGGTGATAAGGCAACTCGCCGTTCATTAAGATAAATTTCTTTTGGAACTCCAATAGACAGGTTCTTATAGGGAATTCCCTTGACCTGCGGCACCTCTTTCCCTGCCTTCTGGCAATACTGCTGCCCAGTAGTCTTGAGACTCCTGCTGCATTGCAGGGTGAGTTTAGAGACATGAGAACCAAAACTGTCGACTAATAGAGCTGCTGTCTGAAGTCGAAGCATGGTGGCTTCCTCAGAAAAATAAAGGCTGCCAGGGAGATAACTGTGGAAGAACCAAAGGACACAGGTCAATGTGCAAGATCAGATTAGTATAATATTGTGAAATAAAGAAAATCAACAAAAAGTCATTACAACTATTATGTTAGATCAATATTACAATTATATACACATACATTATATAAAATGCTATTTGATTTGATCTGAAAATGTAACTGACTTTTCTTAGACCTTATTTTAGTAACTGATTTTTCATGATGACATGAAACCAGCTTTACTACTTCAGCTCTTACAACATAAGCCATCACTTCCACAACTGCAAAACTTTTACTAGAAGTATTGTTAGGGGCAGGCTTTTGTGAACCTACACTTCTTTCATAGCCTGTTAAATGTCCCCTTCAGTCAGATCTTTTTGTTTTAAATGATCTACAAATTTTGGAAACCTTTCCAGAAGATTAATTAAAGATGTTAGGGATTTTTTTGTGCAAAAGTAGTATCAGTAGAAGGTATGTTCCATACCAGAACAACTATGTCAAGATGAATTTTCTTATAGTTTCATGAAAATGTTAAGTAAAAATCTAACCATTAGAATTTTTGATTCATGATTTCATTACAAAAACTTGTGATTATTAATTTTTTATTAATAAATGCATCTTTCCTTAGCTTGATGGCAATCAAATATATACCTGTAAAATGCTAAACATTGTTGTCTTGCAAATGAAAGGATGAGATAAAGGATGATGATGATGATGATGATGATGATGATGATGATGACAAAGTTTTTAACAAATCCTTTCCTGTTGTGATTTTTGGCATATTACAGCATGTTTGTTCTTGTGCATGGCAACTTTATACAAACTGAATGTAGGAGTTGTTACCACTTTTGAGATTGAGAATTACGCGAGTGTTGCGTTAAAAAATGCACGTAACAGATTGTACAGCCATATATATGTGTTCGCTGATAAGTCGGTTGGAACAATATTTCTGATTAATCATTTAAGTTAGCTACTGTAAATATGATGAGTGTGGCGTCGAGTGCAAAAAGGATGCCGCGAGTGACTCAAGGATCAGGCGCAGCAGTTCTACGGACAGCACAGGACTCGCACCCGTGTCCTCAAGTGACCGCACGAGGACACCTCTAACAGCTGTGTACACACAAACAACTTTTCATAAGACCATTTTACTTGGTAAAACCCTTGCACACTCAAAGCACTGGGCTTAATTTCGTTCAAGCACCTCCAACCTTGCATGATCTTGGGAAAGGGCATTGACTATGAAGGCTACTGTAAACTTCGTGAATGCCTTCCTCGCAGCTGAAAGACAACACAGTGCTTTTAGCACGAGCACTTCTTCCAAACACATTACTGCAAATCGACAGCAGGGTTTAAAAGCCACCCGACTGCCCATGAATTTTTAAGGGTTAAAGAAAATAAGAGCTAGACTATGATCACTTACGGCTATTTACGGTTGCATTTGTTGGTCTCCTGCAGGCCTTGTCTTGTGGCCCCTTGCACGCGTGGTCAAAAAGCCGGTAGGTAGGCTACGGCCACTATTTTCTGTTACAACCAATGAAATTACCGCATACGTGTCACATGGCTTCGTAGTAGGATCCGTAACATTATATAATAGGGGGGAAAGCCTTTGTGTAGAAGAAGTCACGCTATTAAAACTACCGTTAAAGATATCAATAAAGCATTTCTTGATTAGTATCGAACTAATGCTTCTTTATCTACGCTTTACATAGTTTCATGTAAGAATAGAGCCTTGTTCAGAAAGTTTCATACGGTCTTGAGCTCGCCCACCCTCACACCAAGTTTGTGAAGTAGAAACATCTGCACTTCACTTGACAGCTGCAGCAAGTGCGAGGAAACTATGGCAGGAACAGTCTCAACAGTCTCCAAGTTTGTCGCCAGGTTTGGCACCAACGTTCAGAATTTCCTAGCTCCTTCTGCCCTCCAGGCATCGCAACAAAGAAATTGTGAGTTGATCGCTTTACTGTAGAGATTTTATTATCGAGACAAACTGTGAATGGTAAAGGCATGCTGTCTGCCCTCAGAGAAGCATTCAGTTCTTACTGCCTCCAATTTCCTTGAAGGTCATAAAGAGAGAGATGGATTGTCCAGCATTATTATGGATAAAATTTATTACATTGTCATATGTGCTGCGTGTTTTTATTATTTTGTCATTGTCTCATAACATATGTAGTAAGGTCATGTCTTTGATCCCTATACCATTTTGTAGATACTATACAGAACACTGAAACCAACAATCTTGGGCAGGTAGCTAGTAATAGTAATATACATGTACACCTTGATAAAGCCGTGTTTGATTGACATTTACAGTAGGTATCCAGCTAGAACGATTTAAATTATTTCTATGTCTTATCTAAAGGTTGATTGATGGCCAATTAGAACTCTCTTGCAAGCACTGGTGAAAAAACCACATGAGTATACAACAAGAAAATAACCTGAAAAATTTTTCACCCAAATACTGACTTTGAGTGAATGGAATATTCTGAAGAGACAATTAAGCCAGACTTTACACATCATGGCTAATGACATTGAGCTTAAAAGGCCAGGGATGATTGATTTGTAGTTATATATAACAAATAATTATTAAGAAAGATGGACAAGAACCAGAAAAAAACATAGGAAAGTTCATTTGCTTAAGACTTCAAGCTGTTGTTGGACATAATTCTCTTGACTCTGAGGATGCTGTAGATAGTTTAGACAGACTTGTGTCACCTGCTCCTCATTTTGTGTAGCATTTATGACGTTCATGAAGTTACCTGTATGTTACAAGTGCTGACAACCCATCAGAAGTGTTCTACATTATCTGACATTTGTGCTGGTAGTAAAATATATAGCTGTATTCAAAAATATGACATCATGCTTATCACACTTCATTTTGCTTAGTCCCGTTTGTGTTGGTAGGGAGAGAGGTGTGTTGAAGTGGTTTCAAACAGGATCTGTTATATACAGCTGCCCATGCCAGATTTGTTGCAAAACTAATATTATCCAGCACTGACTTCATATGAAAAATCTAAGTTGAAAATAAATAGATTTAAAAACAGCATGACAAAAATACTTGACTGGTGGCATGTTGTTTCAAGGTTATGGTAAGGACAGATTTTCTGTACCTTAATGCAATGCAGGTATTAAGCTTGCCCTACCTTACCTGAGGTTTGACCTTAGAAGAAGCGTTGACCTACTGTGGCTAGAGAACTGTGTGTTTAGTGTTACAAATGTAATCAATCTTGCATTCACATAATTATTCAGCTTGTGCAGAGTCCATATGGTGCAGAAAAATAGAGAACCGTCACTGCTGGTTTAAACAGGTTTAAACAGGTTTTGGGAAAAGCAGTACAATGTTCTTTCACAATTTACTGGTCACTGAGTATCGTCACAAATGAAGAAGCAAAGTGCAAATTTTGATATAGAGAAAAGTTACATTATCACAGACTAATGTTTTTTTTTAAATCACATGTTCGTGTCTGTGCATGTATATGCACAACATTCCCCTACCTTACTGTTCATCTGCATATCTCAGCCAGTCTGCATTTTAAAACTTAGATGGTGACACAGGGGCTAAATGGCCTATCGCCAGGAGAGAGAACCAGAACTCCTGGGTTTTGTCTTGCCTCTGACATACCACAATCTGCATATGACACCTGTTTATAGGGCTGTTATTGATTTTCTCTGGGTACTTCAGTTACCTCCATACTGTGTATGTGTGTAGGTTCATTTCATGCTTACTCTACAAAATTTATGTACTTATGCGACTTTATGTATGTTCTAAAATTCTTTGAGCCTGGCTGGTGCTGGGGAAAGTTTTATAAATGCACTCTGTTATTATTATAAGTATAAAAACATTTGGTTACTGGTCCTTAACTCATGAAAAAAAAAATTAGGTCCCGATTGTGAGGACAGGAGTCCATAAAATTTGTAAGAGGGTACATCTGCTCTTGCATACAGGCGCTATTATAGTGCACACCCTGTACATAAGTCCAGTTAAGTGCTTTTCATCAATACATTGAGATCAGCTGGGTCTTGAACACTTCTTTCTGTGCATGTGGCAGCTGTTTTGCCTGATACAGCTTTAGATGGTGGCATAGCATTAAACATCAATTCCCCTTATCTTCCTTCACACACACACATATGTAGACAGTCTTATTGCACTCACTCAAGAACAATATCTAACGCTGCAGCTTGTTTCCAAAACAACTTTGAATTCAAACAGATAAGATTTAGATCATCCTAAAAACCAGTGTGCTTGTTTGTTAAGCATCTTGTACTTTTGGTGGAAAACATGACTTTGGATATCTCCTGTCCACAAATTTAAGATATTTTAAGATGATTATATCAAAACTCTGTGTGATCTGCAGATGCTAAAGCCAAGGGGAAAAGAATCAAAGTTGCTAACCCAGTGGTGGAGCTGGATGGTGATGAGATGACACGTATCATCTGGGAGAAGATCAAGGAAAGAGTAAGCCCAGGGCATGAAATACCTTTGCCTTGCTAATGATTCTAAAAATCAAACAAAAAAAAAAAGAACCCAAACTTAGTCCAACATGCAATACTAATGATACGACTTATTCCTGTACATCAATAATTTCTAACGCACAGTATGTCTCTGCTTATGCATTGATGTATTTAAGAGGCTGTAAACTGGAAGTAAGATAATTTAACAGAATATATATCTTAGATGTACACATAAGCTTTGAAACAAGAAACTAGCTATCTGTAAATATTTTCTGTCCTCATCAAATTGTTTTCTGCATTGATGCTTGAAGAAATAAAAATATTTGCTGCATAGCTTAGTATTACTGCTTGCAGCTGATTTTTCCCTATGTGGACGTAGACTGCAAATACTATGACCTTGGGCTTCCATACCGGGACCAGACAAATGATCAAGTGACCATTGATTCTGCAGAAGCCATCAAGAAGTACAACGTTGGCATAAAATGTGCCACTATTACTCCTGATGAGGAGCGTGTCAAAGGTACAGTTTGCAGGCAGTAATACAATTTGTAAAACAGGTGTGCATTGCTCATCTAGTAGACCTTCAAAATCAGTATGTCAGTAGGGGAAACTGGGAACCCAATTAAAAGAGAAATAATTTGATCTTTAGCATGCTTGAAAAGCAAGCATCAGGTGTGTATTCAGTTGCATTTTGAACTTTATATTTTAAAAATGGACTTTAATTACAGAGTTTAATCTGAAAAAGATGTGGCTGAGCCCAAATGGAACTATCCGTAACATCCTGGGCGGGACTGTATTCCGTGAACCAATTATCTGCAAAACCATTCCTCGCCTTGTGCCTGGCTGGACACAACCCATTGTCATAGGTCGTCATGCTCATGGTGACCAGGTGCATTCATCTTCTTATACTGGATGTGCAACCTCTTAGACTAACAATTTGAAGCACATTTTCCTTTTAAAGCTTCACACTCCAACTCTTGCACACCTGCAGTTAGCTCATTTGATATTGGATCCTTTATTACTTTTAATATATTTTGTCTTATGAAAATGTTTATTTAAAGAAAGCACAAGTGAAATAATCTTTTACAGACATTTTTTCTAGACTAAAAATGAATTATATTTGATTAGTCTTAGTTCCCTCTTCCATTTCAACAAATCTTTGTGTTCTTTCATCTAGTATAAAGCAACAGATGCAGTTTATCAAGGTCCCGGAACCTTGGAACTAGTCTTCACACCTGCATCTGGAGGTCAGCAGCAGAAGCTGCAGGTGTTCCAGTTCAAGTCTGGTGGCGGTGTAGGCATGGCCATGTACAACACTGATGAGGTGAGTAGGCAATGTGGTGTCAACAATTTGAATTAAGCTGAGCAAGTAAATTTTTCTTCTCCTAATTTTAACATTTAAATTGTGATTTGCAGCTGGTATTTCATGTAATAAGCACAAGCAACACTTATGCTATCTCATATGAAAATTATTAAACAATAAGCCTAACCAGCCACTCAAGTGAAGTCATGATGAATTCAGAACTGCATCAGCGCTATTGCTCAGGAAATGCTAGTAGAGTAATAGGCTGGCTTCAGACTAGAGAGGAGACAGTTGAACAGATTTTTAAGTTGCATCCTGGTAGAGAACCATTTTCAGCATCAGCAGGACCTCTCTCACAACTTAAAAAGGCTTTTGACAGTGTGGCATGCGTGACTATGGTATGTGATGCAAAAATTAAAGATCAAAGAAGGTCTTGTCCAAGTCATTGAAGTCTGTATAACCTCAACTGCTGGATAACCAAGTGGGAACTTGCTTTCACATGACAGTAGGCATCCGCCAAGAGTGCCCACTATTGCCTGTGCTATTCAATATTTTTCTGGAGAACATCTTGCTTTAAATCCTTTATGACCAACACAATTTCATTTCCATCAGTAAAAGGCAGGACCTGCTTACTATCACCCAAGAAGATTGGTGGGCCTTGTCAGCTGCCTCATCTATACCCGTGTTCCTCCAGTGACCGGCACCAGTCAAGGGGCGAATGAATGAATGATATGAAAGTCATAAAGTTACAAATGGACAAAGAGACAATATCTACATGATCTTCAAATGGTTTAATGTTTCTTTTCTTTAGTCTATCACAGGGTTTGCCCATGCCAGCTTCCAGTATGCTTTAATGAAGAACTGGCCTCTTTATATGAGCACAAAGAACACCATTCTCAAGCGGTATGACGGCCGCTTTAAAGATATTTTCCAGGAGATCTATGACAAGTAAGTTCGTCTCATGATACTGCTTCTGTTAAAGAGGATTTGTCAAATTGGTAACAGATAGAGCCATGTAAACTGTTGTGAATTAAAATGTCTTCTATGTTTGCAGACAGTACAAGCCTCAGTTTGAGAAGCAAGGTATATGGTACGAACACCGTCTCATTGATGACATGGTTGCACAGGCACTAAAATCATCTGGTGGCTTTGTGTGGGCTTGCAAGAACTATGATGGAGATGTGCAGTCTGATATTGTTGCTCAAGGTACTGTACGAATAATTCTTAATTATCTTACATTTGTTAGTAATATCTTTGTATGAATGTGTGGAAGATCTTTTCTTCTAGTGTGTGTGTGTACCTTCATGTGAGGCGATCATTTTTGTTTTGCTTACACTTTCTTTCTTATAGATGTTAATGTGCATTTCAAAGAGCTGTGGGTGCAGACTTAAGTAAACTTGTTGAAATTTTTTAGAGTTCTAAAGAAATCGGAATATTTGCTAATAGCATGTATTTGGAATTATGTTTGTGCATTTTGTGTTTAGGCTATGGTTCCTTAGGCCTTATGACTAGTGTGCTGGTATGTCCTGATGGCAAAACCATTGAAGCAGAAGCTGCTCATGGGACTGTGACACGTCACTACAGAGAACATCAGAAGGTATTTTGAATTTTCAGAACTTACCTGCAAATTAAAAATTAGAATCAGTTTGCCTTAAAGTGGATGTAGCCTCTATGAGCTGTCCATTACTGGGGAGTGAGGTATTATAGACTGCATCTATGTCAGGGCCAACTCTCTCATTGTGATGCTGTCTTTCCTTCCCTAAACCCCTAAGAGGTCAGGTTTGTATTTAGGGATTAGTGTGCTAACCTCTGGCCATCTGGCCTGGGACGGCAGGGATTTGACCACTGGGTTCTTTGCTCCCCTGTTGCTGTTGGGGCATTAGAATCTTCCTTGAATGATTCATGAGGTTATAAATTTTTACTAAGAATGAAACATGCACCCCTTCCATCCTTCCAGTAGCAACACACACATAACTATAAAATATTTTTTGCTGATTATTGTTTTAACAAGGTATATAAAAACCTGTTTTCAGGGGAAGCCTACCAGTACCAATCCCATTGCTAGTATATATGCATGGACGCGGGGTCTCGAGCACCGAGGCAAGCTAGACGGCAACAATGAATTGCAGAGGTTTGTCTTCTCCCCTTTTCTGTCAGCACTGAAGATAAATTTAATACCCAAGTGGTGTTTTGTATTGTGTTGGATATTTTTATTGTTGGGGCTAGTGCAAGAGATGTGCTATGGTGTGCTCATGCAAGTTTAAGTACTAGGAGACCTGTATAAGTAAAGTTCACGCCATTGCCTATGCTCAGTTAAGTTGGAAAGTTGAAATTATTTTATATTAAAAAGATTGAAAGGTAGCTGATTGAATGCTTAACCAAACACATGAATTTGCCAGCAAAGTTCCACTTCTAGCTATAGCTTTTGGTGCTTATGGCTATTAGTGGCTTGACTGATTAAAGTCATAAATTGAATAAACATTGTTTTATTTTGTTTCTAGTTATTTTAAATATTACTTTTTATTAATGATACAGATTTGCACAGCTGATGGAAAAGGCATGTGTTGACTGTGTGGACAGTGGCAAGATGACCAAGGATCTTGCTGGTTGCATATATGGTCTCAAAAAGTAAGAATCCCCATTTGTACAGTGGGTAGAAAATCATGGTGATTATAAACTACAGGTTTACAAAAACTTTTTCCAAGTAAATCAAAAGTTTAGATGCTGTAATTTATAATTAATCTTTTGAAATTCAAAGTGCTTTATTTTTAGAATAAAGCATCTGAAGCATTCAAGCACACATGCAAATAAAAGGAAACAGTCACACAAATGCTTTTGTACGATATTCTTAATATATTGTATGTCAGAAAGATGAAAGATTTAGAAGATTTTCATAGGATCAAACTCCAGGAATTTCTTTTCAGCCATTCATAAATATACATTTCTGTCCATAGTGTGAAGCCTGAGCACTTCTTGTTTACTATGGACTTCCTGGATGCTATAGGAGAAGAGTTTGAACGAAAATGGGTTGCATAATTCTGCCTACGAGTAGGTCATCCAAATTCCACTACTAAACTCATGGACAGTTCGTGTCGTCACCCAGAAGTCAGCCGCCGAACACCTTTGTCATCTGTTCTTTGTTCTTGAGCAGTGATGAAAGTTCTTTTACTTTCCAAGTCACCATCAAACAGTCATATTTTGATTAGGCAGCAAGGAGTCAGAGCAATAGATGCTTTATTGTGATTTAAATATAGTTGTTCTTTTAGTGCCTGTTCAAGAGACAGGTCTCTGGCATAAGACTAGTTGTTTTCATCTTTTAGTAGTATTTTTTGGAATGTTTCCATTGTATACCTTAGACCCTCTTACAGTACCAAAGTTGACAAAAGGAACTATAGATTGCTTGGAGAAATTTGGGTGTGGAGGTGTGTGTGAAAAACGGATTTCTTTACCTCCAAGTAAATATTGCATACACAGGCATGATTATGTCTTGTGGCAAGCATTACAACCATTTTAAGAGTACAAGTAACAGCATTTCTGTAATTGTGAAAGGAAAGAAAATTTAAAACCCAAAGAAACAAATGTAGCCCATAAGAAAGAAAGGGGGAAAAATAACCAAAGCTGTGCAATGTAGGCTTTAAGGTCTCTTTGCATTATCAATAAAGGCAAAATTTTGAAAGATTGCCTCTATAGACTTGTTTAGGCATTAAATGCCCATAGAATAAATACTGCTGGGGCTTTTGCTCAGCTGCCAAAGAAATGCACTTGATTTTAATAGCTTATTTTATGCATTGTGTTCTTTTTAAATTGCCTTTTGAGTATAAGCACTTAATTTAGATATTTAAAAAAAATCTTTAATCTGGATGTTTTTTAAAGTTGAAAATCATTCATACTTTTATTTCTGAAAATTCTAAGAGTACGTGTGGGGTACTGTGGCATAAAAAGGAACTATTTATTCAGGATCAGGGCACTTGGCATAATCAATGCATGTTTTATAATGCATTTTAGAATAATAAAACATTTTTGTTCAGAATCTTCTTTTTTGTACACGCGGATAGAGAAATTTATCTACTTTTAGTCTTGAGTTTCGCCACTTGTTTATTTTTATTCCTCCTCTTGGTAGTGTTTTGCAGAGGTCTGTATATTTTTCTTGTCTGTTTCAAACAACACTCTTTAGATGACTATTCAGCTTTAATATATTGTTTTTTGTCATAATTTATATCTTATTGAAGGTCTGCCTACATTACCATTTAATGATCCAGCAGTTGTTCGATGTTACAGATGATGAGGTACGCTAATGAAATTTGAAGACTGTCACTTGCAGGCTGACTATTTTGTGTGTGCTGATGTTATCTTGTTGTGGAAGGAGTATGAATTAAAATGAGTTTGTTTGCTCACTGTATTTTGTGCATGTATTTTGTGGTTTGCATTGCAGAGTAATAATAGTAATCACATTTATATGGGTTGGCAGCATTGAATAAAATAAAAGTGTAAGCAGGCAAGTCAAAACATAAATTTAGGATATTTCTTTCTGTATTCTTATTTGTTATTTTTAACTTTTGACATTGTTTTTATTTCCCAGAGAATGAGTCTCTGTGAATATATTAATCTTGGTTAATAATTAAACCTCAGGGAACCCATAATTTCTGATCCATTTGTAGATACCAGATTAGACCATGGTATCTTTAAGTATGGATCCTGAATGTAGGAGGAGTAGATAAGCAGTTTAGCTGGGAACTTTAGGACATTTAATCAAGTCGGTCAACAAAACTGCACGCATCCACAACGGTGAATGGTCTGCAGAGAAACACATCTACATAAATAATAGTCGCTATAATATCTGAGCAAATGTTTTCAATATTTTGTTTTCTTTCACTTTCGTTTTTTCCAAAACATTTTCATGTTGAATTGATCAACTACCTATTGGCGCAAGCAAATTCTGTCATCTAGATTCTTTAGGTTGCACCACATTTAATCAGTGTCATATATTTGTTATAACGCGACCACATTGCAACAACTCACATCTACTGTGTGATGTAAGGCAGGTGTCATGTATAAACAGGTAAACACTACAATGTTTCATAAAAGCCATACATGGGTATTACTAATGCACGTTAGCAAGTACTCCGCCTGCACTTAAAACTGTTTATACGCGAACGGGATAAATAAGTTGTTTCTTTTTGAAAATTACGAAATCACGAGTTGAGGATGAGAAAACTGCGACCGATTTTAAAAATGAGGTCAGGATAACGCCTGTGACCTACGAGCTGTTTTTCTTGGTGAGATATATGCAGTGGCGTAGGAAGATGTTCGGCGTTGGGGGGGCAAACTCCCTGCTGACAGTGAACGGCGTTCGCACTCGCACATTTCGTAAAAAAGGATGGGGGGGGGGGGGTACTGCACGCACGCACGATCTGATCGTCTGAGGTGTTAGAGCCTCCACTTGCCTCAGGGCCCGCTTTTGTGACGGTGATGACCGTCTCCTCTCTACGTTCCCCTACCTTTCTTCAGTTCTTTGCTCTTTGTGAGGAATTACGTCTCAAATATTGGGGGGGCAAAAGGATATTCCTGCCCCCCCTGTATTTTCCTTGGGGGGCGGCTGCCCCCGCTGCCCCCCTGGTTCCTACGCCACTGATATGAGTACACAGTGGTCAGTTTGTACAAAAAAACTGACAACGCGCAGGAAGCAGAACGATGTAAGAAGATGTAAGGATGATGGGTGGGTTAAGAAACGGACATAGTCATAATATATGGACAGTCCCATGGCTTTTATGTTCTCTGGATGACAAATCGTTCTGCGTAAATGACGCATGCCAAGCGAAATTGGACAAACG
Source organism: Pomacea canaliculata (assembly GCF_003073045.1). Taxonomy (NCBI): domain Eukaryota; kingdom Metazoa; phylum Mollusca; class Gastropoda; order Architaenioglossa; family Ampullariidae; genus Pomacea; species Pomacea canaliculata. The sequence goes on from NC_037593.1 coordinate 18,549,693, forward strand.
GCACAAATTAAAGAAGTATAAAATATAAATGTAGATATAAGTAACCTTTCCGGGTGACCACCGAGAAAATGACTTGTAGCTGGTTCGCCATGTCTCTATCAAATACTGTTACATGTATAAAAGGAAAGAGCCGAAACCTTTCCATGAAAAAAAATTGGGCGGCCCTGTGGTGCAACGGTGAGCACCCGTCCCCAATACAGTGAAGGTTAGGGCTAGGCTGTCCTGGGTTCAGCTTTCGTCTTGGACACCTTAATCTTTCTCTGCATGTAGCATATTTGTTTACAGGAATGGCTATCTTGCCATGATATTCATGCATAAATTTTGACTTTGTCTAAAGTGCTTCACAGTCAATGATACACAAAGGGTTTTGAAGAAGCAAAACCCGTCGACTCCCAACCCCGTTAATCAGTCAAAAATACGTGGTCAGTAATAGAAGACAAATCAGAAGTTAGAAGAACTAAACCGATCAATAACTGTTACTAATAACATATTAGTAAATCAACAATTGCCTTGTCAAATGTTATTTGCCAATAAAAGGTCACACCCAGTCAGTACCAGGAAAAAAGGTTAAATTTTGTGTGTTCCACAAATGATGTTACAGATATCCAAAATGGTCCGTGGCGGTAAAAACGTTGCCCACCCATGTTCTAGACTTACCTTGCGCGATAGTCAATTGGTGTCTAGCGACTTTCCGTTAGCGTGACGTAAACATGATAGTGTTGATGACATGACAATGCTGACTGCACATCTCTCCCCAATCCCATTCCTGTGCCAGCCCACTTCGATCACTGCTCCACCAGTTCTGGAAATAGTGCATTATAAACTTGAAACTCGATTTCTCCGCGTGTAATATGCTACTTTATTCTTTTCCCAGAGATTTATTTAAAAGAATAAAGACACTGACCAAGGCAGGCCCCACACTTCTCCTTCAGAGCCAGTCGGGTCCAGGTACCCCAGACCCCCCACCCCCCAAAAGGCCCCCATCGTGCATGCTGTCACTGAAATAAACTGAAAGGAATAGTTTGAGGAGAGTGCGCGCGCTTTAAAGGGAGATAACTATAGTTCGTTCATTTATGAGGACAGGACTAGGGTTACCTCCCTTGAATTACAGTTCTTGCCAGAGAATGACGAGCACAGTGCGCAGGCGCAAGGGTCAACAGGTCATGTCCATCACTGACGGGTCATTTCCGCCAAGATAGCATTGAGCACATGTTTCTGCATTGAGCACAACAGCGTTGGCTGTCTTATTCAGATGTTCGAACTTTGTTAATTGCGATTCTAATCTAAGCATCCTCACTATGTGCTGGGAGGCAAGTATTCTATTTATGATCCAATCAGTCACAATTATAGTATAAGAAATATTATTTCATGTCATTTCTTAACGAACCAAGCATAGGAAGTCTAAAATTTCATCATTGCTTTTTTATTGTATATCAAATGTTACTGACACAGTGGTATTAGGATCCTTTGCACATTGTTGGGGAGGGACAAAAACTTAATCAGATAAATTTGTTAGGACATCACATACTTCTGCTTAAGTTACATGTCCTCATGGCAATGAAATAGTTTAAAAAAAATTATCCTATGCATTGTGAGCAGAAAACCATTTCATTGTTATAATTTGTGTGTACTACTTTCATTCAACAGATAAACGTCTTCTTATAAAGTATTTTGTGTCTGTCTTGTAGGCGACAATATTTTTTTCACGGACAAAGAAAGACACAAAAAGGAGGTGATCACCAGTTTAGAGAGGGTGAGAGAAATCATACATATGGCTCATTCCTCTGGTGGTCAAGGTCATAGTAGTATAGAGGCCACTACGAGGAAGATTTCTCGCGACTTTATTTGGGGATCCATCAAGGCTGATGTACGGGAATATGTAAGTTACAAATTTAACCTATCCCAAGATGTACATTTACAACCTACTTATCAAGTCATGGAGTAACAAAAAAAAGTAAAACGCTGGATTACAGACAAAAGACATGACTGTGTGTTGCTTCTTTTTAACTCCATGGAGTTTGCTAATCTCATATGTGGATTATTATTTATGAATTTAGAAATTGCTTTGTGCATGATACCTGTAATATTTTCTGAAAAAGTAGATGTAAATATTTCAGATTACAGTATGTGGTCCCTGCCAGAAGTAGGAAAAGGTTAAGATGCAGGCACCCCTTCTGAAGCCCATAAAGACATCACAGCCACTCAAGCTTGTTGGCATGGATCTGATTAGTATGTATACATTTTTTTAAAAAAAATGCATGATTAAAAAAAATGACAAAAAGAGAAAGTATATTGTTTGGTATAATCACATTTTTTTTTCTTTTACTATGGACGATAGTACATCCACAGTAACTGCACACTTGACAACTCTAGTGAGAAAAAGCTGGTGTATGTTGCATGAGCAGTCACTTTTATATGTCTGTAATGCTGTCTCTGCTGCAGCTATGACAGAAACCGCAAGAGGGAGCAAATATATTCTCACAATGGTTGCCTATTTCACCAAATTTGTCGAAACAAAAGACGCAGAGAGTGTGTGCACTGCAGTGCGGTCCTTTATCTATAGGTAAGTTTAGGCACATCATATCCTTTGGGCTACAAATATCGGATAAAAGCCAGTATGATTACTTGTGGGATATGGTGGTGCTATAGCAATGCACAGCAGCAGACCTGTGTTAGTGGGATATGCTCACTAGCTTGCACTTGTCAGTGTATCATATTTTGTTCGCTTCTATCCCTGCCATACTTTGCATCTTTTTTTTGTAAGAGAGCATGTGTGTCAAATTACAGGTGGGGACCACCACAGCGTTTCCTTACGGATCGAGGCCAGGAATTCGATAATAAGAAGGTATGTTATCATTCTGTTATTTATTACCTAATATGTTGGATGTTTTCTTTAAAACTCTTGAAAGGATGTAAGGTCTCCTGCTACACTTACAAGGTCTCTGACTTGGATAATATTCTCATTAACCCATTCTTTGACATAAATAACACTTCCATCTCTAGTTATATTCCTATTGTATTGTATATATTTACACATAAAGTCTTCCGAAGTTTTTGAAAAACATTAGATATTTTTTACTATTGCTTAGCCACATCTTCCCAAAAGGGATTTTGAACTCTGAATAATACAGTTTGCATACTTGGCCCCAAATGCTTTTTATGTTTTTAAGTATGGAATGAATAGTCATGAGAATCTTTGCTGTGGTGTTGTCTTCTTTTTAACCATCTAGGTTTCATTGTTGATAGAAAGGAGTAAATGTCGCACATTTTAAACCTGTAGGGTTTACAGACTACTGATTTCTTGATTCTGTTATGTTTTCCTCCCTAGAAAAAGGAAGACAATAAGATTTCTGCACAAAATTTTCAGGAGTCTTTTTACTTTCTTTTCTTTGTGTTTCCCAGTTGAATGAATTGCTGTATAAGGAATTCTACGCAAGGCATTCCACATCGGCATATCATCTGCAAACAAATGGATTAGTGGAACATATGAACAGCACTGTTCAAACAAGATTAAGCAAGCTAAAAGAAGAACACCAGACTGACTGGGATGAATTTCTGGAGTCTGAATTGCTTTTTCGCTGCGAACCCAGCGTCAGGCATCCACCAAATTCTCGCCATATTTTATGTTTGGTCGTGAACCAAGAATGCCATACCAGGTGCAGTTTTCCTTTATAATGTACTCTGATAAACATGGAGTTTTGAGATCTGATTATAGTTACAGGATACCAGGTTTTATAATGCTCCTTTATGCTTGTTACAGATGAACGCAGGGTTCCCAAGTCCTTAAAAGGTCCTTACAAGTCCTTACATATTGAATCCTTGCCGTAAGGCCTTATAAGTCCTTATATTTGCCATGCGGTCCTTACAAATTCGCACACAGGTCCTTACATTTTCTCTGTGACCCTTACAAGTCCTTATATTGATAAAATATTACCACAAATTTATTTTCGGATTCGACTTTGGCGCAAAATACCGACGATTTTTCGCCGCATGTTTGGTCTACACATCTGTACAACACTAGTTGCCCTTCCGTATTCGCAAAAAACACTCACATTTTCTTGTGACTACAAGGAATGCCAAGGCTTGGAGGATCAGATGAGGAATGAAGAGTGTGATCCTAATGCTAAACCAAAGATGGAATAAGTCGAAACTGTCAAGCATTACAGCCCATTTATTTTTGTTAACCTTGAGATATTGTTTAAGCATTCTTATTATACATGCATGTAACACATGCAAACATATACTTATACATAAACAGCATGATATACTAATACACATAAGATAAAGATTACAAAATGACAAAGCAATCCATCTACTATAAGCAAAAGTTTCATTGATGAAGTTCAATTCTTTGTCACCCCTACAGTGTTACCAATACTAAACAATACAATTTCTTTACATAACCTAATTTCCTCTAAATAGTTCTGGTTTTTTTTTAACATTCCATAGCATACATGTACACAACTGTGCAGGCTTATTTAAAACTGAAATAAACATTAATTCTGAATGTCACAATTCAACACCTTTTAATTTCTTCCTGTAATCTATCGATGTCTGACTGAATCTTTGTTATCTCCTTCTTGTCTTTGGCTAACAAACGCATGTTGTTAGATCTTTCAATAAGTGAAAATCTTTTTTGCTCTTCAGCCTGGAAACTATGTCTGTCAGCCAGTTCCAGCAGGTGTAGTTCTTCGGCACTGGTGGTCTTTAGCATTACCAGCTCATCTCCTAATCTCTTTCTGTGGACCTGCTTTTCTTCTGTTTCCTTCTGCTGCTTCTGCTCAGAGAGGTAACGTTCATACCTGCCAAGTCACTAGAAGCGGATATCATCAGTGGTTTGGAGATCTCAACATTTTCCACCCCTCCCACACTGTAAATATGATCAAGAATTACTCTGCGTGCTTTTAGTGCAGTCTGGCTAAGATTGTCAGCTACTGTTTCTTTGTTGAATGAAAATCATCTTTCCACTGTAGCTTGACCATGAGAGAGTAGGAATAACTGTCTGACAACAGATCACAACACCTAAAACTCTGCTTTTCCTGCAAGGGCATCATAAAACCAACTATCCAGTCTTTGTGTCATAGGGTCAAAAGCCTTACTAGCACACTCACCTGCAGAACTGTCAAGAAAATTACGGAACTCTGACAATACCTCGTCACAAGTCACATCATCAAACCTTTTCACACCTTGGCAATGCAACAAAACCTTTTTCATTTTTTGTATTGATTTGTCTTTTTCCCCCATGGTCTTTGGGTTTAAGAAAGTTATGTTTCTCACTAGGGTGTACTTTCAGTGGAGATTTATCCTGCAATTTTAGAACAACTGCTTTTCAAAAAATCTCTGCATTCAGCTCTGAAGGCCATGACAGTTCCATCGTTTACTGATGACTGTTTCTTAGCTACAGCCAGTAGTCTATCAACCCTGAAGCCAAGTTCTATTATGCTCAGATTGACATGGTTAGAACTGTTGCATATAGGCCTATTCTCACGCTGCAATGTACCGCACTTGGCAGGGTTAGTAGGCCATGGTAGGATCTTTCCGAGTTTTGCACACGGCTGGGTGGGGGCTTACCATCAAGGTTTTCGCGGATAGGACGCGATTCTATTTTCTTGCAGAGCATGACCTACATTACATGGCTGTAGCCAATCGGAATGCTAGAACACAGTAGGCTCCCTTTTACCTCCAAATTAGAAAATGGCAATGTGGACGGAGCAGAGGTGCATGGATTTGATTGTAATGTGGGAGAACTACCCGTGTCTGTTCGACACTTCCAGTGCGGACTATGTAAACCGGGATAAGGCCAAAATTGCCTTCATTGAAATTGCTCGTGCTCTGGGCAATGGAATAACAGGTAGGAATTTTATCTTTTTACTTCGATGTTTGTGTACTGGTCACTGATTCTGTGACTTAGCAAATTCTAGAAAGCATGATCTAAGATGTGTGCTGCTAATACTAGTGATGGCTCATCATGAAATAAATAAGTGTAATGATATATCATACCAGAAATTCTGAGAACTTTGCCACAGAAATATAAGAAAAAAATTCTCGCGAATAGCTACTTCATCACGAAACATTCTACATAACATTAGATTAGCAGCTTTCATAATCTTTTGTTTTCCTGTTTTCAGAAGACGAAGTGAAGCAGAAAATGCGCTCACTTCGCAATTCATTTTTTCAGCAGTTATCTGCATACAATGCACGCTGTAGAAGTGGTGCTTCTGCACAACATGTGGCAGAGCCAACATGGCACTTCTGGAAGGCGTTGTGTTTCCTCAGACCCTTCATAAAATTGAGAAAGGGTCAAGACAACTTGGTGAGCGCTTTGAGTTAATTAGTATTATCTATATTTTCAAACTGGAAATAGTCTTAATCTGTAACATTTGCTTTCAGATTATTTTTATTTTGCATTGTTTTAAACATGAAGGGGGTCAGTGAACTTTTTAAGTGCTTTTACATATCTAAATATTAATATTCTATGTAATTTGAAGCTTTTTTTAACACTTGTTGAGAGATGCTTTTACCTGGCTTGCAATATTTCAGTGTGAGATGTTTAATCACATAGAGTGTCAAAGAATTGCACCCCCATGTACTTTTTTCAGCATGTGATAAAAATACTTTTGTAAACAAGATCTGACACACATGGTTATCTCAAGAGAAAACATTATTGTCTCTCAACACAAACCATACACAAGAGAAATAAAATAAAATGCCGCAGTATGCATTTTCATCATTCATTTAATAATTAAATATATTTTAAGTACTGAAAATTTATTACTGTCAAATTTATTCTGATATTCCATTTAATTTTGCAATATCCTTGTACACATAATACGGTGTTTATACAGCATAGCTTCATGTTATATAAAAACATTTACTCAACTGGCCGATGGGCAATGGCGAGTTTTTAAAGTACAAAAACCAGTAAAGAATCAAAATCAGGTACTTGCAAAATGTTATATACACAGTAAAAAGTAAAAAAATAAGTCCATATCTATATATATATACACACACACATGCATGTACGCACACAATAACATTCATTGTTTATAACAGGAATTTTCCTTTGTTAGCTGTTCTCAGGTGAGGATTATGGTACAAGTAATAAAATAGTCACACCTCACACACTCATGCATTTACTACACTCACACTCCCTGTTAGTGACCAAATACAATGCGGTCTTGCCATGGCACAGTGCCCTCATCATTCACATAATTTTTTACTTCCTCACGCACAAATCTGGCATCAGTTGAAGACCTGTTGACTGGAGGATAGGTAAGGGAGTGTAGTTGATGTGTATTCTGGCGCCAGTCTCCCTCGATTATATTGTGGGTCTCAGTTTCTTCCCTGTCAATAAAACACGGAGGCATAAACTCCTGGTCTACTTTGTATCGCAAGAAGTTGTGGAGGGCTATACATGCCAGTGTTACTGTTGTGGCTCGTTCTGGGCTATGGGGCATTGGTTTTTGAAGAACACCAAAGCATGCCACCAGAATGCCAAACACGTTCTCCACTATTCTTCGAGCTCTTGACAATCGATAATCAAAAATTCGTTGTCGCCTCCTCTCCATCTCCTCTTCAGCATCTTGCAGGTTCTGTATGACCTTTCTGAACGGGAAGGGTTTTAGCAGGTAACTTTTTAGGGGGAAGGCATCATCCCCTACAATAAAGTATGGGACAGGTGTAAAACGGCCAGGCAGAGGCACTGGCGCTGGAATATTTAGAGTGTTCTTCTTGAGGGCAGCAGCTAGAGTACTGTCTCTGAAAACGCCAGCATCACCTGAACCTGCCATTTGCCCCTACGTCAAAATACAGAAATCTGTATTTTGCATCAACAACAGCAAGAAGAATTATGCTGTGAAATTTTAAATAATTATAGTGTGTTGACCCTCCAGGGGACCGAATGGCTACATGCTTGCCATCCATAGCTCCAATGCAGTTTGGCAGATTCCACTGTTGTGCAAATTCTTGTGAAATTTGTTGCCATTCTGCCTCTGTACTTGGAACCTGCAACAACAAAAGATCTCATTTTAGCATATAAAAACTATATATACATATATATCTATAGCATATTTGCATGTACTAAGCATTTACTATTTATTGAACTTATTTTGAGTATTTTATCTAATTTGCAGAGCTCTACTTCAGCAAACTGCTCACAATCCTCAGCAGAACTCCTTGTTCCAGAAGAAGATACAGGAGATATTAGTGTTCTCCTCACTTCCGTGGGGGCTTTCACAGAAAAAACAGCTGAAGCACCTGCTGCCCCACCCTCATCCAATGTGTACCAACAAGCACCACCATCAAAGGCACCAGACTGTGCAAAAAGGAGGAGGAGGGCAGACAACTTAGACACCCCCAGTCCAGCTCATCAGGCTGTGGATATTCTAAAAAATTTGCAAAAGACTGGAAAGGCAACTCCAAATGAAATGTTCTATCAAATGGTAGCTGGTATGACAGAGAAGTTTCCCGAACACGTGCAGGATCAACTACACCGTGATATATTTAACATGGTACAGGAGGTAAAACTAACATTGCAGAATAAAAATTGATTTGAAAAATAAACTTCAAGTATCCCACATTGTCTTCAGCCATTTTGTATTGTTCTGCACCATGTCACTAGGAGTCATTTACAATGGAAAATCATTTTTGTCTTTATTTACTAATAACTTTGAATGAATACCATAACACTGATTGTTTACAAAGCCTAATGTCTCTCTGTCAAAGAGACACTCGCAGACCACATAACACATTTATTTATCAACAAATTTTGTGACTGACAAGGAGGTTACAATATGATATCACAGCAATCATTTCTTCGCCCCAAATAATGGATGTCATTTGTTGGATGCTCCTATGCATTCTATGTTTCCTACACTTTAACAACACTGTACCTTCAAATAATCCACCCGAAGAATCCTGTACAATGCAGCACAGGTATCCATTACTATGTTGTGGATTGTGTTTCCTGGGATCCGGAAAAGGAACGATAGGTCCGCGAATGAATTGCCTGGAAATAAAATCAGACCACGTCTGCTCATGTGGGTTAGCATTCACAAAAAATTATTTCAGCACAACATCTTGACAGTTCATATGAAACATATATGAATAAGAAATTAATCTGAAGTTTCAAGCAGCTTCAACTAAATTACTGAATGATTCTCTGACAGTAAGACATGAAAATTATATTACAACTACCGTAAACAATTAATAGTGATGAATTCTGCACTTTGGTGCTTTATGCTGTTATTTTGAGATTTTTCCCCTGGTTGTACAATAAAGCATTTTGCCTAATTAAAAACATACTAACCAAGTCTACCAACACAGAGATGCAATTAAACTGATTTCTGTTTAGATCTAGAGGATAGTTGCTTACACCAGTATGGTGTTTGTGCTTTTCCGTGGATTTTTTTACTTGCAGACAGCAGAGGGTTTATTTAAATTGCCATTATTCTGATATTGCTACAAGCACCGGGTCCTCACAAGGCTGTTGCCTGTCACCCCTGTTGTTTATTATGTACACCGATAGCTGTAGAACTATGGAGGAGACTAGCTACCTCATTAAGTTCTCTCTGATGCTGTGGCCAACAAATAGTAAGGAAAGCTTCCTGCAATTTTATCAGGTCCTCAACAGGTACTAATGTTAGAATTTACATTATTAAGTTCAGGTAAACGTTATATCATGCCTGTAAAATAGAAGCAATAGGTACCTGAAATCGTTTATGCCGTCTATAGTCTAGCTGCTCCATGACAAATGAATTGTATGTGGTGTGTGTGTTGAAGGTGCGTACATTTTTCTATTTGCTCATAACTAGGGCACCTTTTCAATATTTAAATTGACCATTCAGACTAATAACGTTGGAATGAGCTGGAGATCAACAGTTTGTGTTCCATACTTAGTACTCTTCTGTACATAAAATTAACCAAACCTAAGCATGCAAAGAAAACAAAAACAAAAAAATGCATTCCTGACCCAAGGTACCGCAGGGTCACTGCCAATCTTTCCTCGGCTTTAATACTGTCTCATGACAGTATCTTGTCTGCGAATTGCAGGCTTGATTAAATATAAAAGTTCTGCAAACGTAGTAGGCCCTGCGTACCGCAAGAAATGCTTAAATCCGATTTTATATTTAATATTTTGATTCCTCAAACTATAAAAGCTGCAAGTGTGGGAGAAATAGATGTACCACATTTGGGAGGGGCTATCTGTGTGACACTCTCAAGTTTTATTATAAACCATTGCCAACTGTCGAAGTGTTATATGCAATTGCATTTTGAAACCATTGCAAAGATGAATAGATCCTAGAGCCAATATGCAGCAATGAAAAAAGACTACTAGGGTTCTTGGTGCCCACTGTACACATGTAAATTGCTAGCAGTAAAGATTTGAAAAATTGCTGTGCAGCATGGCTGCTAAGACCCCAAGAGATTGTGCAGGGCAGCTGAAGATCAATCATGAAAAATAAATGCAAACTTCTTTAAAAGAATTGTGTATATATGTATAGTAGTAATGTAGATAGCTTTACCTTGCTTGGAACTGCGAAGCATTTTCATGCATTTCAGCCAGAGCTGGCCACTTAATCCATTTCTTTTGATGAGATGCTAGTGTGTGGCAGATAAGATGGATTACTCTCCTAAGTGATCCCTTGCTGAGATTAAATCTGTCGCCAATCCCTCTGAAGGATTCTTGGTTCCCAAGGAACCACAATGTTGCCAGCATTTTTTTCTCCAAGCTGATTGTACGCTCCTTGGGCAACAAGGGGCCAATCCAGTTACAAAGTACCTAAGATGAAGGAACAATGAAATATGTGAAAAATATTAACATTACAGTGTTTTAGTGAATATGTATGTAATGAATATAAACTGCAACAACAACTTGAACACTTATATAGGTCTGTACCTCAGTCAATGGCAGCACTGCACTTCATAAGGATCAACATACACTTTTACAAATGACAAACTTCCCATGCACAAATCCTATTATGTTATACTCCTCCTTCCAATACGTGCAAGCAGACTGTAAAAGCACAATACATTTTATACACTATATACTTTGAAACATAAGCCCTAGAAAGTGTTTAAAGTACTGTTTAATGTAGATAGCTTTACCTTGCTTGGAACTGCGAAGCATTTTCATGCATTTCAGCCAGAGCTGGCCACTTAATCCATTTCTTTTGATGAGATGCTAGTGTGTGGCAGATAAGATGGATTACTCTCCTAAGTGATCCCTTGCTGAGATTAAATCTGTCGCCAATCCCTCTGAAGGATTCTTGGTTCCCAAGGAACCACAATGTTGCCAGCATTTTTTTCTCCAAGCTGATTGTACGCTCCTTGGGCAACAAGGGGCCAATCCAGTTACAAAGTACCTAAGATGAAGGAACAATGAAATATGTGAAAAATATTAACATTACAGTGTTTTTATGAATATGTATGTAATGAATATAAACTGCAACAATAACTTGAACACTTATATAGGTCTGTACTTGAACACTTATATAGGTCTGTACCTCAGTCAATGGCAGCACTGCACTTCATAAGGATCAACATACACTTTTACAAATGACAAACTTCCCATGCACAAATCCTATTATTTTAAACTCCTTCCAATACGTGCAAGCAGACTGTAAAAGCACGATACATTTTATACACTATATACTTTGAAACATAAGCCCTAGAAAGTGTTTAAAGTACTTACTTCAAAATCTGCCCTGTGCATTCGAAAATGCTGATGAAATTCTACTTCACAGTACTCCTGTACTGTTCTTTCTACATAATCTCTAATTCTTTAGGCTTTTTCCTCTTTCGTTGACAAAGGGTTGCCGCTATAAATAACCCTTCGTTGATGCTGCGATCGATTGTTTCAATTATTATTTCGTCGTCGGTGTCATCGTCATCGGTGTAAGCGTGGTATGTGTAATTGTTGTCGTCGTCAAACATTTCCATCAACATCATTGCCTTCTCACTTGTTGCTTCGCTGGCAGCCGCCATTTTAACAGGCGCTCACGGTGGGCGAAGGGTATCACAGGCTCTTTAGGGCGCGAGCATCGTGAGAGTAGAACGGTGCTGCAAGACGCCTAGTAGCCAAAATCTTGTACGCGCAAACCATAAAAACATTGCAGCGTGAGAATAGGCCTTATATCAACCTGCACAAGTTGGAGGGCAGTTTCACATTTATTAAGTACATTTGACTTGACAAATTTGCGCATCAGATTTTTCATGTCATGTAAGTCTAAACAAAGGAAAGGAAGAAGAGGCTGATCAGCTTGGTATTTTCTCAAAAAAGGTTCAAGTATACTGGCAATTAAACTAAAGAAAGCCAGACGACATGAAAGCAAAGGGGTAGATAAGACTCCAGCTTTTACAATATTAAAAGGTTTGTTCTTTGGCAATGTTATTTTTTTCTCCATTGCAGCTTTGACAAATGTTTCCAAGTCTGGAAGCATAACAATTGCTTTTTCAGCAACAGAATTGTTTTCAAGCCATCGGTGAGCACAGAACTTGGCTGGGAAAGATGTGGAACCAGTTACTTTTATATAATCTTCTCTTCTGGCTGGGCTGTCTCTGAACAAGATATAAGCAGATGTAAGAAGTGACTCAAGCTCCCATTGAGAAGCCTCGCATCCACGCCTAAATGCATTGTGCATAACATGGAGTCCACAGCTGCCCACATTTAACAAACCAACATTGTGATTGGTAATCATGTCGTTATTAATTTTCTCAAGAAGGTTAATTCAGGTTTACAGAAGGGCCATCCATAGAAATTTGAAGTAAATTAGCTTGCTTGGAGTTTGATTCGCTAATTACCATATGGAACTTTTGTTGAAGGTCTATGGCCGTAGAATGACCTAAAAATTCCGATGTCAGGTAATGGGTCCTTACAACATTGTCACTCCAGTATCGAACATGGAAATCCAGCTGTTTAGTTTGAGTCTTGTGGTTAACAGACTCATAAAACAAAAGAACATACTCAGGCGACGAATTTACACAGTCCCAAAGCAATTTCGAAAAGTGAGGAGCAAGCCCAAATGTAGTTAGATAACTGGTTTTTGTTTGACCGCACTTAAATTCTGCATCTACTTGGCTGCCTGGAAACATAAGCCGGAACAGATCAGCTGATTTTTCAGCAGATTTTGTGATTCCACAGGTGCCGTCTGATTTTGAGCGGACTGTGGATGTTCTTGATTACGAAAGTAATCAGTTACACAAAAGCGTGCATCTTTCAGAAATACTTTTATTTGCCCTTTGTGTCTTTCGGTAACCAAGTGCTGTTTCAAAACACTTTCGCCCATTGACGAAAGATTCAAAGATATTTTGCAGGCAGCACATCGTGCCAAATGTTTATCGCTCGAGTCTTTTATTACCAATCTTTATACTTGTCTTCCTTTAGCCAGTTCTCCTGAAAAGAGCACTTCCCCGGCATCTTTCAAATTGATAAGCAGACAAAGAAATGCAGTCGACACGACGAGGGTGAACTCGCGAAAGGCCGAAATTAAAGTTCCCGTCGCGAGCGAGACTGAGTAGTCATGTGATTAAAATAGCAACGAGGCGAAAAATCGTCGGTATTTTGCGGCAACGTCGAATTCGAAAATAAATTTGTGGTAATATTTTATCGATATAAGGACTTGTAAGGGTCACAGAGAAAATGTAAGGACCTGTGTGCGAATTTGTAAGGACCGCATGGCAAATATAAGGACTTATAAGGCCCTACGGCGAAAATTCAATATGTAAGGACCTTGTAAGGACCTTAGAACCCTGCCTGTGTGTATTTTACAGAAACGTGTGGCAAAACCCTTGATGTTTCTTAATTCTCATTTGACTTAATGCGATGATGTATCACAAGAGCGAGGGGGCCCGGGTTTATTCTATGTGCAGTTGTTTGGCTGGCAATCCATGTGTGGGTTGTAAGCAATCAGAGAAGTACAGTACTGTCGTACGTGATACAAAACATAAATTTACAATTTAAACAACATATTTATTCCTCATTGTGAAATCAGCTCAATTGAGTAGAAAAAAAAAATGCAGCAGTTGACATCATTTGCATTTTACACTTTTTACCATTTTGTGATATCCCTCTTTCTGCTCCACTGTATTATGTTGCAAATCTTGTGCACCCAATTTTTGGAAGTTAGCTCCCATCTCTGGAGATCTCCACTGAGAAATAAAATCGTGGTGATCACACTGTGCATGAAAACACTAAATATTTATTTGTGATAAGCATTACTTATGGACTGACTGATGCTTTAAATCTTAATACTGACATCAACATAAGAAGAAAAACAAGGTAATAGTAGCAAAAATAAATTTTATTATTATTTTAGGACTTTTATTTTGCATTCAAAGTGGTTGATTATAATGCCTTCAAATATAAATGCGTCAACTTTTGTTATTGCAAACATACTACTTTGAATTAGTTGGTAATGATGTCCAGTTTAAAATCCTGCTTCGTGCTTTTCTCTCCATGTCTACTTTTTGCTTATTTACAACCATTCTTTTAAAAACCCAAATCATGTGACATTTTGTCATCATCTGGAAAGGTTTGTGTGCATATTAAACTATACAGTACATGTTCATAAACTTAAGTATTTTATTACATCTTGTAACTGTGCTTACTGTGTAGTGCGGAAATAAAGAATGAAACCTAAGTAGTCAAAACGACTGAATCACTTTGCTTGATTCAGTCATGGACTTCTGTACATGATTGGCCATTCAGCATCGCTAAACGTCAATAGCACATTACACGAGTCGTTCATATGAATTAAAAATCAGTCTGTGTGCGCTATATTAATTAGCAAGCTAAAATACTATATAACACCACGAATACAATCCTAGAAAAAAGAATAGCAGATGGAACACTACGAAGACACCGGCTAAGCGATGAGTAAAAAATAAACGGGGGACACAAGTTCGTGATAATTCCTAAAATATAGAAAACGAACATTTACAAAGAAACCGATCGACTAAGCCACGTAGGGCTGATTTTTTATTGAGCTGTATCACAACACGTCCTCGATCCACGAGTCTACCACAATTGACAATGTTGTTAAATTCAAGACATATTCTGTTCTAACACATGGTCAAAACCTCATCTCGGACTCATGCTCATCTCATGGCTGCATGTTTCCCTTGCACGCCTCATATAAAGTTTATCACATGATTTGCCATATGACTGGTCCATTAATTTTGCACATGGCTCACTGAATTAATAAAATATTTTTAATGTGTCATAATTTGGAAATCCGGTATAAAACTCTATTTTTCCATCATCTTGTGAAAAACGTTCTAACCAATGATCTTCTAATTGTCATATCCTCTCTTGAAGAACTTTATTCTCTTCTTTTGCCAAGGAGAGCTGCTCTTCAACAGAAGGGTTGTCTGCTGTTACAACTCTGCCGCTGCTGTTGCAGGCTCTGTCTCTGCCGTTGCAGGCTCTGTTGTGGGCTTTGCATCCCCATTTTTGCTGATAAGGAAAAACATTTTACCACATGAAATGGCTGATTTGGCACAGCTCACTTAACATTGACAGGGATTAACCTGCAGTAGCTTCAGAAGTTAACCTATTAAATTCATCAAATAACATGCCGCTTGCAAGATATTTTGATGTTCCAATCTTTTTTTCATTTCATGGCTATCCATGAAGTGTTTTTTTTTCTGCTATTTGAGGGTGTAATGTGACAAAAAGATGTTAACTGAAAATATGTTTTGACACCTGTCGATAGACAAAATGTCTAAATAATAATGACACAATTGATGTTCTTGTTCTTTGTTTATGTTATTAAATATTTTTAGCAATGAAAATATTAAATTTGATAATAAAACTCACTTTGCATTTATCTTTGTATTTCTATATGTGATTTGGACAATGATCTCCACGCACTACACATTTGATCCTATTATTTATACATCTTGAAAATACACATTCTGATGTAGTGTAACGAGAATAGGTAATCAATAATGAATGAACTGAAAAGACAACAAAATTCTGACAATTGTGGCAAAGTTGTACGCTAAAATAAAAAGAAGACCCAGAAGGAAAAGCAATTAACAAAGATCTCACAAAGTGAATTAGTAAAATGACACAAATGTGGTGATGCCTGGCCCTAAATGCTCTAAAATGAGGCATCACATGAGCAGCTTGTGAGAGGAAAGTCAAAGCTGAAAGTTCTCAACTAATTTTATTTCTAACTGAACAGGATCAGAATGTGCTTAAAATAACCACTACTTCTATCTAAAGTTATGTTTGACCAACTATATTTCTCATGCTCAACACAATATCCTCTATAAAGAAAAAAAATATTACTTAATCACACTCTGTTTTTATTGAGATCATCCACTAATACAATGCAACTAAAGTGAGTTCACCTCTGATTGGTGTTGACATTTGCTAGTGACAGGGGATGGCGAACTGCCGGCTGCTTTCTCTCTTTCCCACGCTGAAAGTTGTTCCATGTAAACAAGCTTGGTACAGCATCTGGCTTTAGTCTCCTTCGCTTTCCTTTTAAGGATAAAGGGCGAAAATCTTCTGGCACAAAGTGCCTGCTACAAACCTTTGTCCACTTTCCTATCTGAAAAAAAAAATTAATGAATTGTTATTTTCATAAACATTTACCAAAATACATGTAAGTGCATTGCACTTATGATTTTGCCTTTCTTATAGCGATATGCACAAGTTTACTTTAACTTACTACAAAATAATATTGGTAATATATGTCCACCTTTCTCAGCATTTCAATATAACAGTACTTTAATAATATGTACTCAGAAAATGTATGTTGGTATGCGCGATAACGTTTTCGGTAATACAAATTATGCCCATATGCAGTAAGTTAAGATTACGAAAACAACAATTATTCTAAAATCAGAACTTTAAATCTTTAGACTGGCTAACGATGGTTAAAATGGAATGAAGAAGAAGTGATGTAGCGAGTGAAGAAAACGATTAATAGTGATTAGAAATTCCATCACGCTTACCCGAAAGAGTGGTCCTTCGTCTCTTCGAATTTTTACAAGCCAAAGCTTCTTCATTTGCTCATCCTTTGGAATGTCATGGAAGGACAACGTTGGACATTTATAGGCCTGAACTGTACATTGAGGTACACAGCAAATTCGATTATCATTTTTATTTGTAAGAGCCCTCATGCTTGAAGAATGCTACGAGTGTAAACAGCAAAACCGGAAGTGGCGTAACGTGCTTGCTGGGTGAAGGTCGTATGTATGCGCACCTGTTGACCCCTGCGCCTGCGCACTGTGAGAAGGCAATTGGTGGGTTCGACAGTGTGGCTCTTCTCTCTAACTCACATAAACGCCTTAACGGTCCTTGTCAGCAATATGCAAACAATATATTTAAATTTTCTATTACATGCAATCTTATGATTTGAACTATGACCCCACACCTCGAGTGTAACAAGTTTTGTATGAAGTGGGGAGGGAGCAGTTGTCCAAATGTATACTCTGGCTCCCCTCGACCAGTATTTTCTGTGAGCTCCATTTCATCTCTTCTCTGGTTTCCACTGCTAGAATGAAAGAAAACATGCCTGTCTGTTTGTCCATCGATTCGTTTTTGTCCCATAACATATCTACAGGAAACAGAGACCTGAACCATTAAGAACGTATTTTGTAATTAGGTGTAAGGATCGAGGTTTTGAAGACAATCGCACGGAAACAAGATCGAGTTTATTATGGAATTAATATAACAATTACGTACACTAACTGAGCAAAAAGGAAACGTCAGTTTTTATTTTGGTACAATTTACTTGATTTGTGAAGTTGAAATAATCTGTTTTACGTCTGTTCGTCTTATGTTTCATTTAAGTGCTATTTCGTGAGGTTGCGATTACTTCGTTTATGAAAAGGACGATTAATTGTAGTTATACTTGCATGTATTGTACTGCAACACTTGCAAGAGGAACGAAAGACCCCATAATATATTTTAAAAACAGTGACCACCGTTGTGTTTTCAACTGTTTTTGGCAGTTAAAAATCAAGAGTCGTTTCATGACCATAAATGTCAGGCAAGATTGATTACTGACCAGGAGCACAGGCAAGAGTGTTTAGGGGCCTCAGGCAAGATGTAGACTCAAACATGAAACTACGGGGATCCAACTAAATCAAGAAACAGCAAAGTCCATGCCAGGGCTGTATTAAATTGAGAACACAAGTAAAACAGAACATAGAGATTACTCGTCTGATGTGAACTAACGCCCAGAAGACAGATCGTATGTTATTAAAAAGTTTCTCATGCTTGCTAACAAATTTTTTTTGAAGGATGAATTCATGGACACCATGATGACATTTGTAGGGATGAAGTTTGTTTGTCTGGCAGTCCTTGTGTCACGATGATTCCCCAGTGTTAATACAAGCGGACACTGTGGTATAAACTTTAAATAAAGTTCTTTGTTCAAACATCTTCGACTGCAAAGACTCAGTTTCTTGGATTAATCCGTAAATTAAGGACCCGAAAAGAGCCATTGACGACGACATAGGCGCCTGGGACTGAACAATTTCAATGCGGGACACCTTTTTTTCCAGTAACACAACAATCACATCCGTGGACATTTATGGATCAGCACCTTAATCTTCCAAAGCAATCTCGGATGCAGTGTGAGCATCCACGAGAGGTGACATGACACCGATCCTGTCCTCGGGAAGCATTTCACGCAGCGGAGCACTGTTACTGGTAAACTTTATCTTTTAAGTGCACGATCATCTAATCATCGTTTTGCTGGCAATTAGTTAATGTGCTAAAAGTTGGTCCGTATTTTTTTTTTTTTATACGAAATGTGGAGTTCTGCGAGACTGCACCATGTCGTCCTCATGTCCATGTAGGCTCTGACAAAGCTAAACGAAAACTTAGAAAAGTAAATTTTACAGGCGACTGCCTGTCTCTGACACGATATATGAGCGGGGTGGCAAACACCCGACATACACGGAAATACCGCTAGATGGAAATTGGAGCTGTACCCCGATATGGGAGAGACGACATTACGCAATAAATCTTTCTTGGAGAATAATAGCACTGTGGTAGCTACAACCTGATCCTACGCGCTCTTCTTTTGTCAAATGTCTCTTTTAATATGAATACTCACCTCAGTTGAGTCGTTTGTCGGCGATGCTTAATAAAATCATGCGAGCGAAACAGTGATTTTGTATAAGTTGCGTAACACTTTCTGCATGTGCAGTTACATTTGATATCATTTCAAAAACTTCGCCTTGGCCCCGAAAAGCAACGAGGCGCGACAAAGCCCTGAATCTCCTGGGAAGCGTATGGCAGTAATTGTCAGGTTGGAATTTGATTGACAAGAAAGTCAATTGAGCACCCACCAAACCAGTCACATCCCTACAAACAGAGTCACACAAACGCACGAAATTTCGTGGATCGCATGATCCAGAGACAAGGAGCAGTAGGGTGTGAGAAATATTCTCATGCTGGGTGGGTGGACGGGTACAGTCGACGTCACGTGAGCACTATCCCTTGTGTTACAAATTCAGGCCATTGCTGAATTTGTGTTCATTCATGAACTTTATGTGCCTTGCAAGGCTGACTCCACACAGAGGATGTCACACAACAGGAATGTACTTTTGCGAGGTCATAAAAATACTGGAAAATGCTACCAGTGGGAGAAGACATGAAAGTCATTTATTCGCTCTAGTTTTTTTTAAAATAAGTTTCGTAAAAACCAGAATGTGAACTATTTTCCGTTCTACTTGCAAGTTCTCAAGATAAACTTTCAGCAGCTGTTAAATGTTTGAAGATTTTGTTCACCAAACACATTAGTGCCAGTTGTAGTAGTTGGAGTAACACAGTTATATATAACGAACAAATATTTCATGTGCTCTTTGTTAAAAACTGTTAAGATTAATGATCACATGAAACTGTGATCCTAGTGGGAGTGGTTGTGTGGCCGCCTTCTTCCCACGACGTTCGGGTGGATTCATTGTTCACAGGGAAACGCCTTTTCTCTGACTGTTTTTCTATAAAAGCTTGTTCCCTCTGGAAGGTCACTGGCCGTGATTTCAACCCGACTTTTCCCTTCAGTGCTCTCTGTGACCCCGCTATTCACCTTATGCATCTTTCCCGCGGTCTTCGCTGCCTCACTAATTCATCCGTGACATCAGATCACTTGTACAAGTCTTTTAGGATACCACCTAGAAATTAGCTGTCATCACAGTCTCGGTTACTGGCTCTAGGGATTTCAAATACTCGTGATGGAAACAAAGCCTCCCTGTTAATGCCCACAAATAGTGACAGGGGTAAGGGTGAGCTGTCGTCATTGTCTGCCATTCCGCCTCATCGTCTGCATCCCACTAGCATTTTAATTGAGATTATCCTGCAGCAGGTAATGGCACTGCGGTTTTGCATGACATATTTACGAGTCTAAATCAACAAGCCAAGTTTTCTCCAAACTTTTTGAAAAGTATCGCCTCGGTGAACCCAGGGTCTCATCTCTCCACCCTTCTAACTAAACAACGCCATCACGAACGTGTCCACGACCAGAGCTTTGCAGTCGAAGCAAGTCATAAGGAGATGTAATTTAATCGTTCTCTTATTTTTACAGCACACTAAGTCCTCACTACTTCTATACATCTTAATGGTATATATATATATACACATAAGCACACTGCATTCGGAATGTTGATTGCGAGGACACAGCTTTGTATAAGAATAAATAATAAGTAACTTTCATATTTTTATGTACAAGAATAAATATCAAACTATTTATATATTTTTATGTACAAGAATAAATAATAACTAACTTTCATATTTTTATTAGCTGTAAGCAATAATAACGAGTGTCAAGTTACCTCTTCAAGCACATATTACATCGCCATAGCTTCTTACAATATCAGCAAGTAATTACTACACACTGTAGCATGGAGTCCATTTGTTAAAGAATGTTATGGAAGTCTGAATTCCGGCAAACCAGTCTGTTCACGTATTTTCACGGATCACTCATGTCTGTGGGTGCTCAGACCAGTCGTACGAATAAGAAAGTCCAAAAGGCCGTACGTGGTAGATGCAGTAGTAGGATGAAAACATCTGCTCAGGTGTGATGTAGTGAAACGAGATGGCGTGCTCGTTGATACCATCGATACCCTGCAACACAAAGACGTTGGACAGCTTGGACAACAAAGATAGTATCTCCAATAGAACAGTCCTCTCGACCATTGGACTTGCTTTTTACTGAAACTGTGCACGGAGGACGTAAACTGTTAGTTAATCTTACTATCAACAACTTGTGTTTCATCCAACACTTTCAACGAAGGGGAAAAAACCGCTTAAAGAGTTTCTTTCACATGACCTCATATCCATTTTTATGTGTTTTCTCACCCATTTCACCGGGTTGGGCTCGTACGGAAGGTGACCTTTTGGAGGGCCCTTCCCCAGGTGCTTCTCCATGTTAAACAGATGAAACCGGGTGCGCAGTTTGTCGTCTGTAGAGTTGAGGATGGTAACATTCAGCCGGTGGAGGCAGCGCGCCAGCTCGACATCCTCGTCAGTCGTGTGGTTGGTGCAGACGGGTGGACTGAGCTCCCTTGTTGCAAATCGTCTGAGAGCTTCTTTGCTCAGCACGTACCCAGCCCCGCCACTCTGAAAATTCTGAAAGAAGAAAACTTTGACTACAATTTTGAACTTGACTTGGAAACACTTTGATGGTTTGTCATCGCAAAAAACGAAACACACACACACACACACCCACAAACAAACACACAAACACACACACAAACACACACACACACACACGTACGTGCGGTTGAAACCAAATAGCTTTTCAAGAAAACATTTTTGATGCATTAATGTATGTTAATACCTTGTCTCATTCTAGAGCAGAAGCACACTAAAAAAAAATAACTAAAAATAAAAGAAAATATAAATATTTACTATTTTAAGTTTAGGCTGGATTAAGTGACGACCGGTAAATACAGGCTCGCTGGCATTCTTGTCATGCAGGAAGTGACGTAAGTTCTCCACTATCACAAACGTGTCGTCATCAACCTGAAACGGTCCATGCTGTCTATAAATAGATTGATCTATATATAATAAGTGCTTGACCTGTCTTTTAATATATGTAATAAGTGCTTGAACTGGCTATAATTAGATATAATAAGTGCTTGAACTGCCCATAGATATATCTAATAAGTTCTTAAAGTCTATAAATATATCTAATAAGTGCTTCAGCTATCTAGAAATATCTATACATAAGTGTTTTAGATGTCTAAAGATATATCTAGTAAGTGCTTCTAAGTAGGGCAGTCGATGGATCTTTAAAAAGTCATCATTGCTCACTAATCATTTTTCCATCTACAGTCGCCATCTCGAGTTTAAGAATTGTATCAAGTATTTAAAAATTAACACCCTTAAATATTTTTATTGAAAATGTCATAGGTTCTTAAGACCTAGAGACAACGGTGAATGCCGAGCAAGAAGGAATAAGAGAAACAAATTATTATTAATCATAAGAAAGAAAACACAAACATTTGTGATGACCAGGGTCAATAATCTGAAATCTTTTGGATGGACGCTGTTGTCTGTTGTATTTGGATATCTAACACACAACATCTATCAGTTTTTGTGATGGAATGGTAAATGTTTAAATAAGAGCAAAAAAAAAAAAAAAAGCATTCTTGAGAATCATGCACATATGCGCTCATTATAATTATAATAATAATTAGTGCGGAGTTGTCACAGCACAAATGGTTAAACTAACACACATTCTTTCAAAACATAACACAACGATTGCCTAAGGCTCCCAAAATCATGTTATTTTTCCCTTCGTTGTGGATCCATGACTACACAGGGCAAGAAAGCACGAAAAACACGAAAAAAAAAAAAAAAAACCGGTAAAACAAATCGCCGACTGGTTTGTGATAAAAGTGTAAAGGTCACTGACCGCGAACATCTGAAGTTGACCCTTCTTTACGATAAAATTCAGTGATATCTGCAGCAGGCAAGTTGATGAACATACACTGTGGTGTTGGGTGATGTGAATTTGTAGCTTGTAAATGATAGGTAACGGATGTGGTGACATTGCTGTGACTAAATATCTTTTTAAGCTTGACTTACCTTCATGAACCAGTCCGCCATGTCAAAATAGTTCTCATAAATATAGTCAAACGCCTGAGTCGTCTTCTCGAACAAGTGTTTTCTCCCTTCTTTAACGTCCAGCGCTATGGTGGGAAGTTCAGTGTTGTTCTCAGAACTGAAGAAGAGCAGCAGGTCGCACCTGCTTCCCCAGGTGTTCTTCACGGCACGTGCCTTATGTAAATTCTTTGGTGAGGTCATGACCCATATTAAAACTCGGACACGTTGCTTGAGTACTTCAGCAACGGATAAGTTGGCTGAAACAAAAATTCTCTTTATATTGCACAGCACCTGCAGGGGTCAAAGTGTATATACATATACACACGTGCACGGAACATTAAAAACACAGAAAAGCTCGTGAGCACACCCAGTATTCCTACTATTCATGTATGTACACATATTTGTATAGCTATAGCAGTGTGACAGACGTGTAAACTACTCCTGAGAAACGATTTAGGACTAAGTACTCATTATTTTTGTCGATTTGAGGAAGATTGGTGACTTCTGACCGCCAACATTTGAACCGCGCATAGAATCGTGACGTCACCGTATCTACGGGTAGGTCAGCCTCTGAGTGTATTATCGCTCTTGGCGGGGTGTGATGCGATGGTTTGACCTGTAAGCTTCTACCCAAGCTATGAGAGCAGATAGCAGAGGTGTGTTCATTAATCAAGGAGTTAATCTCGCACCTTTTTCTTTAAGAACGAAGGGTGTGGTGCTGGTGTTGTTGACCACATGTGAACTGTTGACGATATCCGTGGAATTATTGTTATTTTCGAAGACGTTGAAATAATTCTCAATATATTTGACTGAATGACTGTAGTCGACGTTCTTGGTCAGCAGCTTGGCGACAACGATCACTGTAACCACCACCACAAGACTGAAAAGGTTCCGCCTGATTTTCCGCATTGCACCTGCATGAACAAACGTGAAATTTCACCTGAAAAACATTACATTTTATACACCTTAAATAAAACATGGTTTTAAGGCATTTTGTAAATACCTGTATTGATAAACATAATCAGTTTTAACTCATACTTAATGTAGATGGTAGTGGCACAAATCATATCACTGATATTTTATAAACATCTAAGATCGCTGAGTGCCTTAGCCATACAGCAATATTTACCTGTCTATGCTTCCAGTCGGTAATTCTTTACCTGTGGAATTTTTTTCTCCCGTGTTTTAGAGAAGTCGACGCCTAATGCCAGTTCTCGCTTTATGTGTCACGCCGACATGTCATCATTTAACTTATGTAAGGAGAGAATCGTTTTATGTGAAGTCAGGTGTGAAATGACTATAAAAACCTCCATTTGTATTTAAGAAGCTCACAGTTTTGGAAAATGCAGCGACTGCTTCCATGGTTCTTCCTTCTACATCTTCGTGACTATTTTGTGATTTTGTTCTACATCTTTGTTATTATTTCGTAATCTTGTTCGGCGCAATGAGTCCCCCTTTGGCTGAGATATTGCTCTTCATTATACTATATATATATTTTTTAATTATACACTGTATCACCTTTGCTGTTATTTAAAAGCCAGAAAAGAATGTCGTCTGTTGGACAGACTCCTGTCGTCGCGATGAGCTGCCAAAGCAACAACACATCTTCTTCCTGTCTTTTCTCTGCTTTTTAGCATTAAAAGCTCCAATTTAGCAGCAACATTGTAAAATGTTTTCCTAACGTTTATACGTGAAGTTTAAATAGAAATAATCAGAAACAGAAAAGAAACTCACTTTTCCTCCAATAAATCTCGCCGAGTGAATCGCGTGCAGCAATGTGCCAGGGTTCGGGGTTGTAAGTGGAGTACAGGTGATGATCCAGGGTTCACTGTCCTCACCCACGTGACCTGTGCGTGCATCGGTCGTGTGTACAAACAACTGCAAGTGACCTGCGACGGTTTTCATTGCTTCCACCCTTCTGCCGCGCATGCGCAAATCGTCTGTGAAGGAGTCCTTTATGGTGTTTGAGAAAAACAAAAGCAGTATTGCAAACAGTGACCTGATGACTGTGTTTGTCGAAGCTGCCATAGTGCAACGCGTGCAGCGAGGGGTTTGTTTGCTTGTTTTAACTAACACCCGTTTGGTGGGATGCTGAGTGGGTGGACGCGTTGGCTCTGCGTGCTGCTCCACTACTATGGCATGTCCGACCTTAGTTCCCTAGATGAAGATGCTGCACCAGTCCAGATGATCGAGTGCAGGGGACTTCCAGTTGGCGGTTTGGATGCCAAGATCGTTGAGTGAGGTTTCGATGCTGTCTTCGCTCTGACTCCGTACAGCAAGTGATTTGACAAACGGGTGTCAGGCGCCTGTACCGCATGCCCGCCCATCTACCCAGCGCACCCAGGGTGGATGCTGGGATGGCAGTCACGCACCCAGACTTCTTTGTTGCACATCTTATCCTATCATCAGACTGCGGAGGCTCATCATGTGCCCAAACAATCAACGGCGTATTTTTGAATACATCCCGATAGGTTTGAACTTTGAAAGCTTCGAGTGAAGTTAGTTAAAAAAATTCAAGAGGTCCATAAACGAATTAATTCGATAAACTGGTAAGTAGATCTTCTCCAGACCAAAATTAAAGTTGTCAATTTAATTTTTCCATGTGCGTTATTGTTAATAAAAAAAAAATAAACACATTTTAAATGTACATTAGTCTACGATAAACGTCTGTAAAGTTTTTTGATAGATGGTTAATGACCAGTATTGCTTTTTATTTTATGGTTACAGCGGACTGATGATAATAACAAAATATATCATTATGCAGACGATACATATTACTCAAAGTAAAACCTATTTCTTCCTCATCTAGCTGCAAGCAAAATTTACTATTTACTTACTTACAGGTGTTCCTATTGAAACTACTCAAACGTTTGTCATCCTCGATTCTTTTTAAGTCGTTTCGAGCACTTACATCAATGGTACCATCTGTTGCTTTTAGTCTGGATAAACAATACTCTCTGTCAACCTGTAGTGACAGGTCAGTAAGCGATACTATTGCAGTAGGTTTCTAAAAACTGGATATCACCTCTACTGTCGTACAAGTCCAAGTCCTATCCCTAACCTGTAACCCTGTCCTCTGTCCTTTAGCAGGTAATCTCAGACCTCTCTGTAAAATATACACAAACATTTATCTGGTTAGGAACTTCCAGATTATGTACACTCCTTGTTGTCCCACCTCGGCACATTGATAAAGTTTACAGGTTGTCCTGAATATTTCGTTACCAGTCTTATGTCCATATTATGTCTATCTTGAGACAAACGCAAACATGAGCCCAGGTAAAAGTATTTAATTAAAAAATTATTATAAGTTTGATAACATCACAAATGCATCCACCATCGAGTTACAGTAAAGCCGACCACATTAACTAAAGACATAAAATAAACAAAAGCATTGAACACAAATCCAGAAATCAGTAAAATAAACATTACACATTAAATATCGAGCAGTTAGGCAGCGAAGGAGGTCCACAATAACAGATTTCGTTTACTGCTTAATGTCCTCGTTAATATTGCGGTAATTAAAGGTGTAGTGGCAGGCTACTTTTTGTGTTAATGTCGAGAAAATGCCGACGCATGCGCAGTCATGTTTGATGTTATTTCGAAAAGTTCGTCTTGGCCCCGAAAAGCAACGAGGCGTGACACACCCTGAATCTCCTGGCAAGCGTATCACAGTGTCTCTAATTGAGATTTATAGCAAAAAAAAAAAACAAACAAAAAAAAACAAAACAAACAAAAACAAAACAAAACAAAACAAAACAAAAAACAACAACAACAAAAAGTCACTTGAGCACGAGCCAAACCAGTCACACCCGTCTACAGATAGAGTCATTCAAGCACAAAAACCCCGATTTGAAGAAAAGTTGCACAGTGGGCGGGTGTGTAGACAAGTGTCTAGTCCATGTCAACACGACCCCTTGTGGTGTCAGAATGTTTTCAATGGAAGAAGATCTCAAGGTTCTTTTTTGCTCTAGTTTTTTTTTAGAGGGTGGGAGGCATTTTAAAACTAAAACATGAGTACCGTCTGTTGCGACATGCAACGTTCTCATGCAGGATCATGTTAACGAGGGTAGTAAGCCTTACGTCACAAAGGTCACCCACGTGACCAGCATTCAGGGTTCACGTTTCGCGCTTGAAAGGAAAACGCCGTAACAGTTTAACACTTTAACTGATCCCACTGGCAGTTACCCCTTTGGAAAATGGGCTCAGTTACAGGAACTAGTGCCATTTTATTCGCTTTAGTTTTTATTTTAGTGGATGGGAGGCATTTTAAAACTAAAACGTGAATTTTTTTTTAGTTTCTCTTGCCAGTCGTAATAACAAAATTTCAGCAACTGTTAATTATTTGAAGCTTTATTTCACCAGACTTGCTGGTTAACTAATTTAAACAAGAATGTTCCAGTAACTCTCTCAAAAAAGAAATTAAAAATGTTTCATTTGTGCTGATTATTCTATATCCAAAAGGGATTTAAGGACTAAGTGTTTAAATTTGTACAACTGGCCGCAACGCTTTGTCCTCATCGTTACTGACTATATAGATTGGAGACTGAGGCAGAACCTTTCAGGAAAGGCCAGAGGACTGGGTGTCAGGAGACAGGTGAAAGGTAAGCAAGGTAGTCACCCCATAACGGTGAAGGAACACACGACATGCATCATGTAACTCTAGCACGAGAATGATAATGCCTAGTTTTTAGGAAAATCTCTTTAGATAACTGATTTTCATTTCAGATAGGAAATGGTAAACATTATCCCTATTTCTTTCAAAAATTTCTTCGCGTGATAAGAAATAATTCTGTTAGTTCTAACATTGCTAAAGAATTTAAAACTATCATTTTTCTAAACAGCGAAGTTTGACACTTGCTCTGGCAACATTATAAATTTTCTATTTTATCTATTTGTATTTATATATATATTATCATGATAATTTAAGCTTACAATGGAACACACATCAACAGAGAATATGATACCTAAATATTAAAATTACATAAAATTAACACAACCCTCACCCTCCGACCAGGTGTTACATCTTGGATGTTTCTTTCTGTCCCGCAACCCCTGGACGGGTTCCTTCCCCTAGACGACGATCGCACCTCCCTTAGATCGCTTGTCGCATGCAGCACGCCTATATAAATAATGTGTGTGTGTGTGCACTCGAGCGTTAATAAAATATGAGTAAAGAATGCCAAGAAAGCATGACCATCAACAGATGACACACGCACACACCAGTTCTCCATGACTATCTGGTTTCAGTAAAATTTCAATTCATTTGTTCTAAATGTAGCAACGTTTGTGCTCAGGGGTAGCACTCAAGTGAGCATTGACTCGTGAGCTTGTGAGTGTAAGACTCTTAGCACAAACCTCGCGAGCTGTTCAGTGGGAAAACTCTAGTGAGCATGAGCTCGTGATCGCCAGCACGAATAAAGCTCTGTAAACTCAAGCTCCCTTATAAGCAAAGGAAAAAATAAAACCCACACAATTAAAAATTTAAATTTTCTACAATAGATTACACAATTACGATCTGTTGCGATATGGGAACAATCTTCTAATCACTTACCTTCATGAACCAGTCCGCCATATCAAAATAGTTCTCATAAATATAGTCAAACGCCTGAGTCGTCTTGTCAAACAAATGCTCTCTCCCTTCTTCAACGTCCAACGCTATGGTGGGAATCTCCGTGTTGTTCTCAGAACTGAAGAAGAGCAGCAGGTCGCACCTGCTTCCTCAGGTGTTCTTCACGGCACGTGTCTTATCTAACGACTTTGATGACGTAATGGGTCTCATTTACACTCACATTCGTTGCTTAAGTAATTCAGAAATTAGCTTGTCTGACCTAGTAAGACATTTTAAATGTGTTTATATCAGCAGTATGAACAAAATACAGGGATGGCATAGTATCGTCTCTTCTCACCCTAACCCAACAATACTCTTTGTAAATATATTTTTTAGTGTGAAATGTGCTCATCGAAGGAGTAGGAAAGCTGCTTTACCTGTTTTCAAAAGATGTCGGAACTTTCTGAGCTGTGGATGAAGTTGCCTTCTGAGTTGATAAGGAATTTCTCCACATATCTGACTGACTGACTGTAGTCGACGTTATTAGACACAAAGACGACGACTATGAAACCTTCTGATGTCTTGTGAACTGTTGTACACGGCCTTGGTGTTGAGGCGACGCCTCTGCCAGCAATCTGTGTGTGCATGCCGGACTCTGGAAGTTTCCATGGCAGTCCAGTCCATTAGACACTCAACTGGTTTGAGAACCGACGTCCGCAGCTGCCTCATGTGCTGACACTGCCCTCATGGCGGCTTCAAATCCCAGCTACCAACACTTTTCTCTATTATAGTTGTGTGAGTGTGTGTGGATTGGGGGGCGGGGACTGCATGTGTGTATTTTAATGTGTGTATGTGTGTGTGTGTGTGTGTTATACATGCTTCTGTCTTTATTTTTTACTTTCCTGGTGTTTTATATATTTGTTTACTTTGTTCTTTTTTTTTTATTTATTTTGTTTTTGCTGCGCAATGAGCATTCTTCTGAATGGAAACCTGCGCATTACAAATGGACATCATCATCATCTCCTTTCTCCTTTTTCTTCCCCCGCCAAAAACGTCAAAACAAACCCCAACAAAATAACGTCAGCTTATATAGTGACGCTGCAACCCCCTCCTCCCCTCTAAGGTTCGAGCTGTAAATACACTACAGTACAGTACAATACAATCCAATACAATACAATACAATACGATACAATACAATACAATACGATACAGCAGGTAATGGCACTGCGGTTTTGCATGACATATTTACTAGTCTAAATCAACAAGCCAAATAATCTCCAAACTTTTTGAAAAGTATCGCCTCGGTGAACCCAGGGTCTCATCTCTCCACCCTTCTATCTAAACAACGCCATCACGAACGTGTCCACGACCAGAGATTTGCAGTCGAAGCAAGTCATAAAAAGATGTAATTTAATCGTTCTCTTATTTTTACAGCACACTAAGTCCTCACTACTTCTATACATCTTAATGGTATATATATACATACACATAGGCACACTGCATTCGGAATGTTGATTGCGAGGACACAGCTATGTATAAGAATAAATAATAAGTAACTTTCATATTTTTATGTACAAGAATAAATAATATCAAACTATTTATATATTTTTGTGTACAAGAATAAATAATATCTAACTTTCATATTTTTATGTACAAGAATAAATAATATCAAACTATTTTTCTATTTTTATGTACAAGAATAAATAATATCTAACTTTCATATTTTTATTAGCTGTAAGCAATAATAACGAGTGTCAAGTTACCTCTTCAAGCACCTATTACATCGCCATAGCTTCTTACAATATCAGCCAGTAATTACTACACACTGTCTCATGGAGTCCATTTGTTAAAGAATGTTATGGAAGTCTGAATTCCGGCAAAGCAGTCTGTTCACGTATTTTCACGGAGCAGCAGATCACTTATGTCTGTGGGTGCTCAGACCAGTCGTACGAATAAGAAAGTCCAAAAGGCCGGCAGTGGTAGAGGAAGTAGTAGAATGAAAACATCTGCTCAGGTGTGATGTAGTGAAACGAGATGGCGTGCTCGTTGATACCATCGATACCCTGCAACACAAAGACGTTGGACAACTTGGACAACAAAGGTAGTATCTCCAATAGAACAGTCCTCTCGACCATTAGGACTTGCTTTTTACTGAAACTGTGCACGGAGGACGTAAACTGTTAGTTAATCTTACTATCAACAACTTGTGTTTCATCCAACACTTTCAAAGTAGGAAAAAAAAAACCGCTTAAAGAGAAATTGTCACATGACCTCATGTAGGCCTTCGACTTCTGACCATTTTTTGAGAGTTTTCTCACCAGTTTCACCGGGTTGGCCTCGTACTTAAGGCGACCTTTTGGAGGGCCATTCGCCAGGTGCCTCTCCATGTTAAACGGATGAAACCGGGTGCGCAGTTTGTCGTCTGTAGAGTTGAGGATGGTAACATTCAGCCGGAGGAGGCAGCGCGCCATCTCGACATCCTCGTAAGTCGTGTGGTTGGTGCAGACGGGTGGACTGAGCTCCCTTGTCGCAAATCGTCTGAGAGCTTCTTTGCTCAGCACGTACCCGGCACCGCCACTCTGGAAATTCTGGAAGAAGAAAAAACATCGACTGTAATTTTGAACATGACTTGGAAACACTTTGATGGGTTGGTCATCGCAAAAAAGGAACACACACACACGCGCGCGCGCAAATACACACACACACACGTACGTGCTGGTGCAAAGATAAAGCTTCCCCAGGAAACAATTTTATTTTTAGTAATGCACGTTAATACGTTGATACTTTTATGGTCTGTCTAATTCAAGAGCAGAAGCACACTAAAATCATAAAATAAACATAAATATTTACTATTTTAAGTTTAGGCTCGATGAAGTGACGACCGGTATATACAGGCTCGCTGGCATTCTTGTCATGCAGGAAGTGACGTAAGTTCTCCACTATCACAAACGTGTCGTCATCAACCTGAAACGGTCCTTGCTGTCTATAAATAGATGTAATAAGTGCTTGAACTGTCTATAAATATGTGTAATAAGTACTTGAAAGTAAAATAGATAATTGCTACTATATTAAGAAATTAGAATAAGCAAAGTCTATTATAAAGTCACATTAATTCCATTTGAGATCCCATTGTGATTTCATAACAAACTATGCAGCAGCGCGATACCATATCAAAAACACACGTCACGTGACTTTATAAACCTAGCGACAATGGCGTGAAAACATGCGTTCATCGTGGTGTTCACTTAAGGAATTTAATGTGAAAGGTGAAGCTGTATAAATTCCTTCACGAGCATTTCAGAAGGTGGCCGCGTTTGTGATGAGGCAACTCGCAGAACTGAGGCCAAAAGCTCGTCTGTCATCCTGCAGACGCAGGTGGGACTTGCACCTCTTTATGGAATTCCTAAAGGATTAACTTGACTTTCTGAAAGCACGAAGCTTATTGGGTACACATGACCTTTGATAGTGTAAACCTCGTGTAATTAAGCTTAGTGAGCACTCACGACTGACAGCACTCATCAGTACTCGACGTTCTTTTCACCTGACTCCAGGTTGGCAGTTTTAGTTATTCACTTGCACGAGAACTACACCGATCTCAGTCCCGGCAGTCTATAGTGATGTTAAGACAGGTGACACGGTAAACGTATGTCACTTATTATCTTCAGACAAGAAAGGCCCACAGTATTTAATAGCAATTTATAGTTAGAAAATCACTGTAAAACTAAGATTTTTTTTTCTTTAGAGGACTTACAACAAGCAGAAACAAAAACAAAAATTGCAGTTCTGTATTTTTATTTGAATTCCACAATTTGGTAGAAAGAGGAATCTGATTAATGATAGCTAATAAAGAAGTTATTGATAGTGTTAGCAATACGGATGTGGTGACATTGCTGTGACTAAATATCTTTTTAAGCTTGACTTACCTTCATGAACCAGTCCGCCATGTCAAAATAGTTCTCATAAATATAGTCAAACGCCTGAGTTGTCTTCTCATACAAATGTTCTCTCCCTTCTTCAACGTCCAACTCTATGGTGGGAAGTTCAGTGTTGTTCTCAGAACTGAAGAAGAGCAGCAGGTCGCACCTGCTTCCCCAGGTGTTCTTCACGGCACGTGCCTTATGTAAATTCTTTGGAGAGGTCATGACCCATATTAACACTCGGACACGTTGCTTGAGTACTTCAGCGACGGACTCGTCGGCTGAAACAAAAATTCTCTTTACATTGTACAGCAAATGCAAGGGTCAAAGTGTAGTATTCACATACACACAGGTGCACGGAACATTAAAAACACAGAAAAGCTCGTGAGCACACCCAGTATTCCTACTATTCATGTATGTACACATATTTGTACAGCTATAGCAGTGTGACAGATGTGTTAACTACTCCTGAGAAACGATTTATGATTAAGTGCTGATTATTTTTGTCGATTTGAGGAAGATTGGTGACTTCTGACCTCTGAACCGAGCATAAGATTGTGACGTCAGCTACGGGTAGGTCAGCCTCTGAGTGTATTATCGCTCTTGGCGAGGGTGTGATGCGATGGTTTGACCTGTAAGCTTCTACCCAAGCTATGAGAGCAGATAGCAGAGGTGTGTTCATTAATCAAGGAGTTAATCTCGCACCTTTTTCTTTAAGGACGAGGGGTGTGGTGTTGTTGACCACATACGAGCTGTTGACGATATCCGTGGACTTATTGTTATTGTCGTAGAGGTTGAAATGATTCTCAACGTATTTGACTGACTGACTGTAGTCGACGTTCTTGATCAGCAGCTTGGCGACAACGATCACTGTAACCACCACCACAAGAATGAAAAGGTTCCGCATGATTTGCCCCATTGCACAGTTTCATAACCTGCATGAACAAACGTGAAATTTCACATGAAAAGCATGTCATTTCATACACCTGAAATAATACAGATTGTAAATACCTGTATTGATAAACATGTATTATAGGATTGACAGCTCCTCGGGTGCTGGTCGATTCTACCACAACAAATACTCCATTCGACGACTGTCTGTAGAGGTAGAATCTCTGTAATAATAACGGATTCCGATGTAAACTGTTTGAGTACAACATGAGGTCTGCCCTTTATTCTTCTCTACATCAGACTTTCCCTACGGCGCAACAATTAGTGCCTCTCCCCAATACTGTGAGGATTGGCTGCCCACGGTTCAGATCTTGTCTTGGACACAATGAGAGAAAGAACGATGATAAGATTGTATCGTGCATCTGTCGGAATGATTTTTTAAAAATTTAATATGTAAGATATAATGTTAGAATGATGTTAGTTTTTTCTTGTATTTTTTTTTTTTTTAGAAATGAATCATAAGTCCAAAATAGAAGTCTATTTCTAGTAAATAAACAACCCTACTATTTTAACTACACGAATGACAAGTTTGTATAAATAGTAACGAAGGATTTTCTCTTGAACATAGAAATAATATTATGTTTGCGTATGTTGTTTGGTTTGTGAGCAAAAGAGACATTTCTGTTTTGGACTTCTTCGGACGGGCAACAAAGTTTGATTTGACTTAATTTAATTGGATGTAAATATTTTATTTGTATTCACTCCAGTTTTTTCAAACAAGCTTTACTATTTAAAGTCCGTAAACATTATTTTTTTGTTGTCAAGTGTATGCACTTTGTGTCAAATTGTGCTGTTTTCATTTATAATTATGTCTCACTATTGAAAATGCTGGGGTTTGGACAGGAGCACTTCATTAAAAATTTTCTCATGCGTTTTATACTAAAGGAGACAAATAAAGAATTATTCATCAAAACTATTTCCACATGTGTATAACCTTCACAACTGACGGTTACAAAGTTAACCAGTTCAGATGTAGGTCTTCACAGCACAGACATTTGTTGAATTAAAGTGTAAATGATGTCTCGCATGATGCAAATATAGATGATTGAGCATTTGTTTCTTTAGTTGTTTTAATGTCTACATAAGATGTTCAGACTGACTGTGTTGATAAACTCTCCTGCATATACATCTTCATTTAAGATACGATGTAATACAAAACTGTATTTTTAAAAAAATCTCTTTTAACTCATACTTAATGTAGATGGTAGTAGCACAAATCATATCACTGTCTTTCTCAGACAGAAAATTGTAGACAAGTATTAAGGCTGCTATGCTTTTAAAGCGGTTTCTTACGAATCTACACAGAAAACTTGCCTTTGTGTATACATCTACATAACAAGTTATTGCCCCTGGAAGCATCCCTCCCCCACCCTGGCATCAATAGCATCAACGTGAGCAAACAGCCAAAAGCTCACATCAGCTCTGAGAACCCTTTTGTCTTATTTGATATACCCTATGGCAACTAAGCATTTGAGAGTTTTTGTGTTCATTTTTCTTAAAGACATTCCGTGTAAAAAACTTCAACTACACCTGAATCTACCTGTGAGCAGATGAAGGAACCGTTACTATCGCAGCATCAGTCTCATCTTTCGTGCATCGTGCGATACTTTGCATGCATCAGTGACTAACGGCACAGTCCCCGTCGCGTGTCTCTTGCTGACTCAGCCTGAGCTCTGGTCGGAAGGAAGGAAGGGGGGGCTGTTGCGTCAATAAAGTCTGACGCAGTTTTGTTTTGTGACGTTTTTTTTTTTTTTGGGTGAGGGGGGGGGAATATAGAGGGATAGAGAGAGGAAAAAAGAAGAGACCGGTGAGCAGAGAGGAAGGTTGGGCGGGAAGACAAGTTCCTTTGATAGAACGGAGCAACGTATAACAGTGAGTCATGTGTTTCAGAACCGTCGAGTGACATTTCAGGGAGGGAGTAGTGCGTGGTAGTAGTACGTGTCCCCGACCCATTGCTTTCTTTTGTGTTTCCTCCTTTATTCCTTCTATTTCATCTCTCTTTTGGGGGGAGGTTTTTTTAAAATTTTATTTTGATTAAATATATATTTGTTGCGACATCTCGTGTGCGTGTCGTTTGTTCGGCACTGGGAGCGGCTGGATTCGTCGCTACACGCGACAGTCCCCTCCACCTGACTGTTCCAGACTGGTCCTAGCATCATATGTGTGTGCACTGATGTTTTATAAACATCTAAGATCGCTGAGTGCCTTAGCCATACAGCAATAGTTACCTGTCTATGTTTCCAGTCGGTAATTCTCTACCTGTGGAATTTTTATCCCGTGTTTTAGAGAAGTCGACGCCTAATGGCTGTTCTCGCTTTACGTGTCAGTTTCCGCATTTCTCAATTTGAAACTGTAAATAAGTAAACAGTAGAAGTTATGAAATATCATCGCGAAATAGCTGTTTATGACAGGGATGGTGGTGGTGATGATGATGACGATGATTGTTGCGTGTAGCAACGAATCCAATCGGTCTTCAGTGCAGAACAAACGACAAGCACATGTGAGACCATAAATACTCGTTTAATAAAAACAAAACAAAACAAGCAAATAAAATAAAGGGAATAAGGGAGGAAACGAAAATCAATGGTTGGGGACAGAAGGGGACACCTACATTTACTAAGCGCCAGTCCCTTCTCCGTTCGTACCCTGAAATATCCCCGCAGATAAATGTTAGTCAAATGTACTCACAACAGATTCCTCACAATTCAATATGGCTCCCTTCTCCCAACAGATTTCTTTTCGCGCCAAACCTTGCTCCCTGGTGACCGCTCTCCTTTCTCCTTTTTCTTCCCCCGCCAAAAACGTCAAAAAACAAAATTACGTCAGCTTATATAGTGACGCAGCAACCAGCTCCTCCCCTCTAGAACTATGGCTCGTGCTGTAAATACAATACAATACAATACAGTACAGTACAGTGCAATACAATACAATACAATACAATACAATACAATACAATACGATACGATACGATACAATACGACACAATACAATACAATGCACTACAATACAATACAATACAATACAATACAATACAATACAGTACAGTACAGTACAGTACAGTACAGTACAGTACAGTACAGTACAATACAATACGATACAGTACATTACATCTTTATTGTCTATGTCTGGTTGCAACATAGAGAAATTTTTCTTTGTTGCTGGGTTGAAGTAAATGCCTTTACTCTGACTGTTAGTCTATATTCTATATAAAAGCTTGTTCCCTTTAGAACGTCACTGGCCGTGATTTCAACCCGACTTTTCCCTTCAGTGCTCGCTGTGACCCCGCTATTCACCTTATACACCTTTCCGCGGTCTTCGCTGTCTCACTAATTCATCCGTGACATCAGATCACTTGTACAAGTCTTTTAGGATACCACCTAGAAATTAACAGTCTCGGTTACTGGCTCTAGGGACTTCAAATACTAAAGAGGGAAACAAAGCCTCCCTGTTAATGCCCGCAACTAGTGACAGGGGTAAGGGTGAGCTGTCGTCACTGTCTGCCATTCCGCCTCATCGTCTGCGTCCCACTAGCATTTTAATTGAGAATATCCTACAGCAGGTAATGGTATATCCAAACTTTTTTTAAAAGTATCGCCTCGGTGAACCCAGGGTCTAATCCCTCCACCCTTCTCACTAAACAACGCCATCACGAACGTGTCCTCACTACTTCTATACATCTTAATGGTATATATATATACACACACATATACACACTGCATTTGGAATGTTAATTGCGAGGAGACAGTTATGTACAAGAATAAATAATAACTAACTTTCATATTTTTATTAGCTGTAAGCAATAATAACGAGTGTCAAGTTACCTCTTCAAGCACATATTACATCGCCATAGCTTCTTACAATATCAGCCAGTAATTACTACACACTGTAGCATGGAGTCCATTTGTTAAAGAATGTTATGGAAGTCTGAATTCCGCCAAAGCAGTCTGTTCACGTATTTTCACGGATCACTCATGTCTGTAGGTCTTCAGACCAGTCGTACGAATAAGAAACTCCAAAAGGCCGGACGTGGTAGACGTAGTAGTAGAGTGAAAACATCTGCTCAGGTGTGATGTAGTGAAACGAGATGGCGTGCTCGTTGATACCATCGATACCCTGCAACACAAAGACGTTGGACAGCTTGGACAAAAAAGATAGTATCTCCAATAGAACAGTCCTCTCGACCATTGGACTTGCTTTTTACTGAAACTGTGCACGGAGGACGTAAGCTATTAATCTTACTATCAACAACGTGTTTCATACAAAGCTTTGAACGTAGGAAAAAAAAAGACCGCTTAAAGGTATTTGTCACATGACCTCATGTAGGCCTTCGACTTCTGACAATTTTTATGAGAGTTTTCTCACCAATTTCACCGGGTTGGCCTCGTACTTAAGGAAACCTTTTGGAGGGCCCTTCACCAGGTGCTTTTCCATGTCAAACGGATGAAAACGGGTGCGCAGTTTGTCGTCTGTAGAGTTGAGGATGGTAACATTCAGCCGGTGGAGGCAGCGCCCCATCTCGACATCCTCGTCAGTCGTGTGGTTGGTGCAGACGGGTGGACTGAGCTCCCTTGTCGCAAATCGTCTGAGGGCTTCTTTGCTCAGCACGTACCCGGCACCGCCACTCTGAAAATTCTGAAAGAAGAAAAGACTTCGACTACAATTTTGAACATGACTTGGAAACACTTTGATGATTTGTCATCGCAAAAAAGGAACACACACACACACACAAACACACGCAAATACACACACACACACTCGTACGTGCGGGTGCAAAGATAAATTTCCCCCCCAAAAAAAAATTTATTTTTAGTAATGCACGTTAATACGTTGATAGTTTTATGGTCTGTCTCATTCTAGAGCAAAAGCACACTAAAATCATGAAATAAATACAAATATTTACTATTTTAAGTTTAGGCTGGATTAAGTGACGACCGGTATATACAGGCTCGCTGGCATTCTTGTCATGCAGGAAGTGACGTAAGTTCTCCACTATCACAAACGTGTCGTCATCAACCTGAAACGGTCCATGCTGTCTATAAATAGATGTAATAAATGATTGAGCAGTCTATAAATATATGTAATAAGTGATTGAAAGTAAAATAAATAATTACTACTATATTAATAAAGTTAGAATAAGCAAAGTCTATTACAAAGTCGGACTTGCACCTCTTCATGGTCAAAAATTTCGGTTGCCGATGTTTATAAAAATTGAAAAAATCCTCTGAAATCGACCCTTGTGTCCTTCCGCCGAGTAACCACGATAGCTTCCCGAGATGATCAAGCAGAGGAGTCTTGTTGTGATGTCAGAGTCTTCTTGTGACGTCAATCTCTGACAGTAAGTGTCTGTATCTGTATCATTTGACGTCGTCTGTTTATTCGTATGACGCACTCTGTGTGTCAGGCTTGTAAGGCTCTGTCTTTCGGAAACTGATGAAAAGAAAATTTTGAATCTTTTTCCATCTTTTCGTGGCCATCGGGTGCAGCACATTCTCGAGGAATGGAAGCAAAGAAAGAGTCCCGTGTGATTGTTCTTATTAAACACAACATTCTACTAAAAACCTTCAGCGTTTTCCACATGAACACACATAATAATAGACGAGATTCAAATTTATAATACTCTTTACGCGATTCTAAGCAGTTTTATTTTGCCTTTAAGCTTGACTTACCTTCATGAACCAGTCCGCCATGTCAAAATAGTTCTCATAGATATAGTCAAACGCCTGAGTTGTCTTCTCGAACAAGTGTTTTCTCCCTTCTTCAACGTCCAGCGCTATGGTGGGAAGTTCTGTGTTGTTCTCAGAACTGAAGAAGAGCAGCAGGTCGCACCTGCTTCCCCAGGTGTTCTTCACGGCACGTGCCTTATGTAAATTCTTTGGAGAGGTCATGACCCATATTAACACTCGGACACGTTGCTTGAGTACTTCAGCAACGGATAAGTTGGCTGAAACAAAAATTCTCTTTACATTGTACAGCAAATACAAGGGTCAAAGTGTTGTATATACATACACACAGGTGCACGGAATTTTAAAAATACAGAAAGGCTCGTGAACACACCCAGTATTCCTACTATTCATGTATGTACACATATTTGTATAGCTATAGCAGTGTGACAGACGTGTAAACTACTCCTGAGAAACGATTTATGATTAAGTGCTCATTATTTTTGTCGATTTGAGGAAGATTGGTGACTTCTGACTTCCGACATTTGAACCGAGCATAATATCGTGACGTCAGCTACGGGTAGGTCAGCCTCTGAGTGTATTATCGCTCTTGGCGGGGTGTGATGCTGTAAGCAGCAATGGCTTCTACCCAAGCTACGAAAGTGTCAAACAGCAGCAGATAGCAGAGGTGTGTTCATTAAACAAGGAGTTAATCTCGCACCTTTCTCTTTAAGGACGAAGGGTGTGGTGCTGGTGTTGTTGACCACATGTGAACTGTTGACGATATCCGTGGACTTATTGTTATTGTCGAAGACGTTGAAATAATTCTCAATATATTTGACTGAATGACTGTAGTCGACGTTCTTGGTCAGCAGCTTGGCGACAACGATCACTGTAACCACCACCACAAGACTGAAAAGGTTCCGCCTGATTTTCCGCATTCCACAGTTTCATAACCTGGATGAACAAACGTGGAATTTCACCTGAAAAACATAAAATTTTATACACCTTAAATAAGATAGAGTTTAAAGCATTTTGTAAATACCTGTAATGATAAACATGTATTATGTGATTTACAGTTCCTCAGGTGCCGGTCGATTCTACCACAACAAATACTCCATTCCACGACTGTACCTAGAGGTAGAATCTCTGTGTAATAATAAGGGATTCCGATGTAGACTGTTTCAGTACAACATGAGGTCTGCCCTTTATTCTTCTCTACATCAGACTTTGCCTACCGCGCAACGGTTAGTGCCTCTCCCGAATACTGTGAGGATTGGCTGCCCACGGTTCAGATCTTGTCTTGGACACGATGAGAGAAAGATGATAGATTGCATCGTGCATTTGTCGGAATGGTTTTTTTTAATTTAATGCTTAAAATATAATGTTAGAATGATGTAAGTTTTTCTTGTATTTTTTTTTATTTGATAAATGAATCAGCAAAGTTTAAAACAAGTTATTGCCCCTGGAAACATCCCTCCACCCACCAACTTATCAATAGCATCAATGTGAGCAAACAGCCAAAGGCTCACATCAGCTCTGAGAACCCTTTTATCTTTTTTGATATATCCTATGGCAACTATGCATTTGAGAGTTTTTGTGTTAATTTTTCGTAAAGACATTCCGTGTAAAAAACTTCAACTACACCTGACTCTACCTGTGAGCAGACGAAGGAACCGTTATTATCGCAGTGTCAGTCTCATCTTTCGTACATCGTGCGATACTTTGCATGCATCAGTGGCTAACGGGCACAGCCCCCTCCACCTGACTGTTTCTGCCAAATGGTTGCAGACAGACTGGTCCTAGCATCATATGTGTGTGCACTGATATTTTATAAACATATCTAAAACATTTTTTATAAACATCTAAGATCGCTGAGTGCGTTAGCCATACAGCAAGATGGTCATTTTGTCATTTTCTCTCTCGCGGTCCCTCTACATTTCTCACCTGAAGTGTCTCAATGTCAAGCATTGTGCCAGGGTAATCTTACCCAAGATATTCTCCTTCCCCCTCTGTACTGTTTTTTTAACTTTGAGGCCAAGGCTGCCACCCTTCCTTGCCCCAGTGGCCTAGGAAACAAGTCAACCGTTCAAATTCCCACAAAGAGAAGGCGCTGGGTCTCTGACTGGCACCCCAGTGGCCCGCCAAAGTCGGTCGGCTTCCTTGTCAATGCCTCATTGTTATTGTTTACTTTAACATTGTGGTCTCGTGGTCTCAGTCTTTCCTTTTTAAGTAGTGAGTGACCCTTCAATCAATCAATCATTCATTCATTCAATCAGTCAATCAATCAATCAATCAATCAACAGAGACTCTATAGACGTTTCTCAGTCATTATCAGACACGATACCTTCCCAGTATTCTCCTGATGTCACTAACCTTACTTTCTGAAGTCGTTACAGTTACATCTACAGTCATCGCCCTTTACTCCCGGAATGCAGCGACTGCTCCCATTGTTCTTCCTTCTACATCTTTGTGACTATTTTGTGATTTTGTTCTACATCTTTGTTATTATTTTGTAATCTTGTTCTGCGCAATGAGTCCCGCTTTGGCTGAAATATTGAGCTTTATAAATTCCGACTTTTTTATTATTATTATTGTTGTTGTTGTTATTATTATTATAATAAATTTTTTTATTAGACACTGTATCACCTTCGTTGTTATTTAAAAGCCAGAAAAGTCCGTTGGACAGACGTACTCCTGTCGTCGCGATGAGCTGCCAAAGCAACAACAAATCTTCCTGTCTTTTCTCTGTGCTGTTTAGCCTTAAAAGCTTAGCAGCAACATTGTAAAATGTTTCCCAAACGTTTATACACGAACTTTAAATAAGAAATAGTCAGAAACAAAATAGAAACTCACTTTTCCTCCAATAATCTCGCCGAGCGAATCGCGTGCAGCAATGTGCCAGGGTTCGGGGTTGTGAGTGGAATACAGGTGATCACCCAGCGTTCACTGTGTCCTCACCCACGTGACCTGTGCGTGCACCAGTCGTGTGTACAAACCAACGGAAGTGACCTGCGACGGTTATCATTGCTTCCACTCTTCTGCCGAGCAAAACCAGTGTGAATGCTGGGACGGCAGTCACGCACCAAGACGTCTTTGTTGCACATCATCGCATGTGTAGTAGACTGCGGAGGCTCTTCATGTGCCCAGACAATCAACGGCGGACTTTGGATTAAATCCGACAGGTTTAAACTTTAAAAGCTTCGACTGAAGTTGATTTAAAAAAATGCAAGAGGTCCAAAAAAAATTCATTCGACAAACTGGTAAGTAGATCTTCTGCAGACCAAAATTAAAGTTTTCAATTTAATTTTTCCATTTCAAATGTACATTTTTTTTGATAGAGGGTTAATTACCAGTATTGCAATTTTATTTTATGGCTACAGCTGACTGATGATAATAACTTTTTAAAACATAACATATGCAAGCTTGACGCATATTAATCAATGTAAAACCTATTTCTTCCTCATCTAGCTGCAAGCAAAATTGACTATTTACTTACTCGCAGGTGTTCCCATTGAAACTCCTCACACAGACCAGTGGTACAAATAAGAAACTCCAAATTTTCAATTTATTTTTTCTATGTGTATTATTGTTAATAAAATATAAACACATTTAAAATGTACATTTTTCTTTTTTTTTTTGATAGATGATTAAGTACCAGTAGTACATTTTTATTTTATAGCTACAGCGGACTGATGATAATAACTTTTTAAAAAATAACATTATGCAAGCTTGATACATATTAATCAATGTAAAACCTATTTCTTCCAAGTAAAATTTACTATTTATTTACTCGCAGGTGTTCCTATTGAAACTACTCAAACGTTTGTCATCCTCGATTCTTTTTAAGTCGTTTCGAGCACACACATCAATGGTACCATCTGTTGCTTTTAGTCTGGATAAACAATACTCTCTGTCAACCTGTAGTGACAGGTCAGTATACTATTGCAGTATGTTTCTAAAAGGCTGGATATCACCTCTACTGTCGTACAAGCCCAAGTCCTATCCCTCACCTCTAACCCTGTCCTCTGTCCTTTAGCAGGTAATCTCGGACCCCTCTGTAAAATATACACAAACATTTATCTGCTTAGGAACTTCCAGATTATGTACACTCCTTGTTGTCCCACCTCGGCACATTGATAAAGTTTACAGGTTGTCCTGAATATTTCATTACCAGTCTTATGTCCATGATGTGTCTAACTTGAGACAAAAGCAAATATGAGCACAAGTAGAAGTATTTAATTAAAAAATAATTATAAGCTTGATAACATAGCAAATGCATTCACCATCGAGTTACAGTAAAGCCGACCACATTCGTTAAAGACATAAAATAAACAAAAGCATTGAACACAACAGAAATCAGTAAAATAAACATTACACATTAAATATCGAGCAGTTAGGCAGCAAGTGGGGTCGGCAATAACAGATGTCGTATACGGAATAATTTCCTCATTAATTTTGCGGTAATTAAAGGTGTAGTGGCAGGCTACTTTCTATGTTAATGTCGAGCCAAAGCCGACGCATGCGCAGTCAGGTTTGATGTTATTTCGAAAACTTCGTCTTGGCCTCGAAAAAGCAACGAGGCGTGACACACCCTGAATCTCCTGGCAAGCGTATCCCAGTGTCCGTAATCGAGATTGATAGCCAAGAAAAAAGTCACTTGAGCAGCAACCAAGCCAGTCATTTTCATCTGCATACAGAGTCATTCACGCACAAAAATTTGTGGATAGCAGGACAAATCCCGATTTGAAGAAAGTTCGCACAGTGGGTGTGTAGACAAGTCCCGTCCATGTGAACACGACCCCTGGTGGTGTCAGAAATTAAAAATCATCCGAATGCTTTGTCATTCACCACAGCATCTTGACAGCATTTTGATGTGCCATGCAAGGTTGACTCCA
The DNA here is from genome assembly GCF_003073045.1 of Pomacea canaliculata. Taxonomy (NCBI): domain Eukaryota; kingdom Metazoa; phylum Mollusca; class Gastropoda; order Architaenioglossa; family Ampullariidae; genus Pomacea; species Pomacea canaliculata. Next base: position 18,593,741 of record NC_037593.1, read on the forward strand.
CACAAAAGTTATTATACATCAGGGATCTCCTTACAACACCATTGAAACACTGGAGTGTTTTTATTTGTAAAAGATCTGAAGGTTCTTTTTCGCTCTAGTTTTTTTTTTATGGGGTGGGAGGCATTTTAACCTTTCAGGAAAGGTCAGAGGACTGGGTGTCAGGAGACAGGTGAAAGGTAAGTAAGGCGTTCACCCCATAACGGTGAAGGAACACATGATATGCACCATTTAACTCTGACACGATGAAGGTTTTTACCAGGGTAGTAGGCGTGGTGCGTGTGGATATGTGGCCGCCTGCGAGTATTTTCTTCGTGCGATGTTTTCGCTCTCACTCTTTTTAATAATCAATCCAACATGTTTACGACAATCGAACGATCCTTTTTACAACCAAAATATTTCATCAAACATTATATAGAACGTTTTGCCTTTTTCTATAGAAGAGAGATGGGGAACCGTTTTCCATCCATTTTTTTAGGTTATTACATCATTCCTGGGCCGTACAAAATAATCTACTTAAAAATGAGTCTGTTCTGTTTGGTCAAGCTCTAGTGTCACCATAGTATGTTAGCATCTTTGCAACATGTACAACCCCAGTCTGCCTGACACTGCTGTCCTCCAGTCACCACCATCCGTCTTTGTGATCAGGTGCGCGAGCACTTTGCCCTGCCACTGCGACAGGCATTGCGAAACAAATATATGTTCAGGGCTTCTGCTAAGGCTAAATTCTTTGGGGTCCCAAGGACCCCTTCTTCAGATTTCTAAGGGGTCCCAGGCTAACTCTAAGGAGTCCCTTTACAAAGTTGAAAAAACCCCAACAAATCAACTACTTTCTTCAACTGCCTTTCAGGCACACAAAGCACTGTAATCAGTGTTCCCAGGTCCTTTTAAGTCCTTACATATTGAATTTTCGCCCTAAGGCCTTATAAGTCCTTATATTTGCCATGCGGTACTTACAAATTCTCACTCAGGTCCTTACATTTTGTCTGTGACCCTTACAAGTCCTTATATCGATAAAATATTACCACAAATTTATTTTCGGAGTCGACTTTGGCGCAAACTACCGACGATTTTTCGCCGCATGTTTGGTGTACACATCTGTACAACACTAGTTGCCCTTCCGTATTCGCACAAAACACTCTTTTTTCAAAAGGTCTTTAGAAACTTACTCTTTCTTGAACCTTGATCTTCTAGTACTACTGTGCATAGCTCTATTTCTCTCTTGAGACATGAACTGACTTTTGTATTACACCAACGAATGGCTTTCAGGTTTTGCAATTATTATTACTTAGATTTCTAGAAAACATGGAACATTAATGGTGTATGTTATCAGCGCGCTAAGGACACTTTTTAAGTTATCTAATCTAAATATGGCAGACAGGCATCAAAATTAACTCTTTGATTATTTATTACTAGAAATACATGTATTTGAGAACATAGAGAAGACCACAGATTCATAAATAATACATCTTTCCGACCATACAAGAGAAAAACTTAAGCATTGATGACTGTCACTCAGGTCCTTAGGAATGCATGAAAGGTCCTTATAAGGTCCTTGGCACCATCCCTGTCCCTGGGAACCCTGTGTAATGTCTAGTCAGAAACGGCGAGATTTCCTTCTGTACAATTTTCTGGTTGTAGTTGGTGCAGTGAAAGTAGGTTAATAGTAATGATAATGGCCTTTTTACAGTTCATGGCGTGTACAAAGTCTGTACACACGTCCTACAAACACAAACATGTTTGTACATGCACAAATAAGCTCATGAACCCAAACTAATTTTTTTTTCTTTTGCTCATCATTTTAAAAATCCATGAAAGAATAATGTCGGACTCTGTAGGCCTGAACTGTATACTGAGGTACACAGCAATGTCAACGAACACATTTTCTTGTATTTGTTGACTCGGATGTTTTTTTTCTGTCCCGCTTTCAGACGCAACCCTCTGGACGGGTTCCTTCCCTTAGACGACGATCCCACCTTTGTGGAGGCAGGTAGCCTCCCTTAGACCGCTTGTCGCATGCCCCGGTCTCTCTGACCTCTCAAAGGTTAAAGGCGCTCACTAGAAATCACTACGAATCAGTGGCGTAGGAAGATGTTCGGCGTTGGGGGGGGGGGGGGGCAAACTCCCTGCTGACAGTGAACGGCGTTCGCACTCGCACATTTCGTAAAAAAGGATTGGGGGGGGGTGTACTAAACGCACGCACGATCTGATCGTCAGAGGTGTTAGAGCCTCCACTTGCCTCAGGCCCCGCTTTCGTGACGGTGATGACCGTCTCCTCTCTAAGTTCCCCTTCCTTTCTTCAGTTCTTTGCTCTTTGTGAGGAATTACGTCTCAAATATTGGGGGGGGGGGCAAAAGGATATTCCTGCCCCCCCCCCTGTATTTTCCTTGGGGGGGGGGGGCGGCTGCCCCCGCTGGCCCCTGGTTCCTACGCCACTGCGAATAGAGAATAAAGCATAAGATATTCCAGTGGTATTTTATGACGAAGATGCACGAGAAATAGTATATTATTGTTTGTCTCTTAATTACACCTGGATTTGTCAACAATACAGGAAGTGCCGAAAATAGCGTCGACAGCATGATCTGAATTTGAAGAAGAAATTAGATACAATCCTGGACACATAAAAAAAAACCAAAAAAAAAAAAATAACAACAACCCAGAAACAAAAAAAAAACAAAAAATAAATAAAAAAAAAAAAAAAAGCAAAAAACAAAAAACAAAACAAAAAACAAAACAAACAAACAAACAAAAAACAAAAAAACAAAAAAACAAAAAAACAAAAAAACAAAAAAACAAACAAAAAAACAACAACAAAACCTGATCAGGACACACTATGTTCTGTTTCTGAATGCTCTCTTCGACACTAGGAGTTGTTTGTACTTTAGTGTCATTTCCTAAAGATGCTGGCTACAAAGGCCAGTGGATTAACTTTGTCCAGAGATCTGTATATACACGTCTCTGCTTCGTTCAAACGTTCCGCGCATGAGTACCTTATGTTGCGACATGCAACGTTCTCATGCATAATCATGTTAGCGAGGGTAGGAAGACATACGTCACAAAGGTCACCCACGTGACCAGCATTCAGGGTTCATGTTTCGCGCTTGAAAGGAAAACGCCGTTACAGTGTAACTGATCCCACTGGTAGTTACCCCTTTGGAAAATGGACTCAGTGCCATTTAGTGATTAAGTGGTGCGTAATAATAAAAACAAGCCGATTAAAAAAATATATAAAAACATTCTTAAGGACACATGTGTGACACATGACACAGCACACACACGCACTGACATTTATCTGCTGCTGTACAGCTAAAGGTAAAAACGATTACAAATGTCTGATGCTTCTACATACAGGAATAGCACAACATTTGCTTGAAGTCAACGCAAGCACATTGTCCTGCCAGGACATGTGTCATCGACAAAATGCTAAAAACATTTCCCACCATTTGATGATCACAATCTCTGTTTGACGCCAATAATCAGAAAGCAAATATGGACAATGCTGTTTCAACTAGTCTTATCGTGGAGCAGGTGAACCAGCAAGACAAGAGATAACATTTGCTGGAGGCCCCACTTCTTTTAAAAATCTTTTTTATCATCTACATATTATTTTGTTTTGCCGTCGATGTTTGTTTAAGACCGGTAGTGCAGCATATCTTCCTTTAACTCCCCCTATTTCCCCAGGGGAGGTAGTTATGAAGCAAGTCGTTTCAGGGCACTAGGGAACTAAAGGAAAATTATTATTTTGTAGTAACATTGCAATTTTCAGTTCCAGTGGAGACTACTTCATATTTCCGTACCCCATGGCATCTTTGCCCCCCACTTTGTAACAACGGCTACAGGGGTTAAACATCATCTGCGGGGTCTTGACACCGTTTGATGACTTGGAAAGCAAGAAGCTTTTCCTGGAGTTTTCCACTTTTCCCCAGGGAAACGAGTTGTTTTTCTTCATAACTATGACCACAGTTGAGGCAGTTGTTGAAGAGCATGTGAACAAACTTCGTGGTGACAGTGAGTGGCGGGGGAAAACAATCATCGAATGATTAGTTGGCCAACTAGTGTCTACTTTTTAATTTCTCTCAATGAACTCCATCACAATCTCTCGACAGATCAACCCTTATTTTAAGCATGCACGAGAAGGCAGTTATTACAACTTGTCTCAATTGTTGTGGTAGCTGGGATAATAAAAAAATTGCTATCAGTCATGTTCAACATTGTCTTCCCCGTCTCAGACTCCATTCATTAAAATTATGCATCACTGAAACATGTGACTGAATTGTCTTTTTGTCTGGACTAGAGTTGTGTCACTACGGTAAAATTAATGTGAAATCTGTAAATATTGGCGATGTCACTGAGAAATTCAAACTTTTGAGGATTGCTGTATCAAACTAATATTTCAATTTGTCTTGTTTTCTAAAACTGACTGACTGGTGACATTTTTGGCGACGATTGTGTAGGAAATATGATTTATGTTGATCTATGTTTTTCAATGTTTATTGTTATACTGTCAATGGTGTATAAATACTTCTTTTGGGAATAACAAACATCTTTCGTATTAACCCTGTAAATGCCTTTGAATTCACGAGACCCTGAAGTTGTATGATACTGATGTCCATGACTGGCTGCACCAATGTCCCTCCCAGTCATCCGACCATACTTATTGCCATCCCCTCCAGTGTTTTCTACAAAGTCTCATATTTCTGATATTTCTGAGAGGTTTTGTAGTTAAAATAAAGTTTCTGCTTAAAGTCTGAAATAAATCCTGGTGCTTTGATGACATGGTAATCAGTTATGTTACTTCTAATATAGTCTCTTGAAGGCAACATCCATGGAGAAGGCACACAGGGAAGAGATACTAACCCCGGTCTCCGAGCAGTCCCTAAAGGGCTTCTTGATTTTTCTTCAAAATATACTTTCTAAACTTCTCTCTCCTTTTAATTTAAGAATGACAAGACACACAAGAGTCTCTTTCTCCATCGGTTCGTCCCAGTCTCATCAGCCGAGGAATTTTTCTGTAGTCATGGATCTGAGTCACAGCCACCATGGATAAAACATGTGATTGCGAAAAATGTTTATCTATTGTTGTTATAGGTAATGAAAGCAGTACACAAAAGTTCGTATGTCACCTCTTTAGTATATTTAGTCACTCAACAACACACAAACATCAATTTTCTTTACGACTGCAATAAAACTTGTCTGATGAAAACACTCCTTTCCACGCTTGCTTCTCACACACTTCATTAAAGTCGTTTTCCGTGCTGTTAAAACACGTTTATAAAATACAATTATTGCATCTGTCTATATACACACACAAATCTGACACAATTGTAAGATAAATTGTGAGATTTTATAGAAAGTTTTAAAGTATCGATAAATAATTTCCATTGCCTTTTCTTCCGCTTCTTTCAAATATTTCACACACTGATCACGCGACCACAGACAGGAATAAATATCACTAAAAATTGACATTAATAATGATGATGATGATAATAATAATAGAAGAAAACTATAACAGAAAAGAGAGCTGCCACTTTGACCTGCTGTAGACAAGCCAGGTTTACTTTTCTGTAGACCACATAAACACTGGTCCGTAGATAACAGCGGTAGATGGTCTGATAAAATAAGTTTCTTCCTTTGTCACCGGGGAGACTATCACAGTCTGTCTGGTTTGAGAATGTGGTAGACATGTTCAAACCAGATATAGACGGATTTTAATCTGAGAAAGAACACCAGTGTCTTTGAGTCTGTGAACTAGCTGTACGTATAGGAGATTCCAAAAGGCCGGAAGTGGTAGGTGTAGTAGTAGAGTAAGTGCATCTGCTGAGGTGAGATGTAGTGGAACGTGATGGCGTGCTCGTTAATGGCGTCCATGCCCTGCAACAGAAAGACATTGAGCATGGTGGACAAAAGACAGAGCCTCGTCTCTAACACTACATTCCTTTCTTCAAGTTTCAAGACTAGATAATTTTTCAATTAAAAAAAATGGTCAGTAAAATTAGTTCTAGTTGGATGAAAAAAAATTCTTTTCAGACGTACGTTTACTCGAATGTGAGTATGTCTTTTAAAATACATTTTTTCCATCGGTCATTATCACCAATCCCCTCATCATTGTACTTTGATTATTTGTGATGATCAACCATTCTGTCGTCTTCGTGAGATGACTAATCTGTAATTTCAATGCATCCTTCCCAACAACACATCATAGTTCAAACTTCAGGCCACAACAGTTATTTTCGCACCAAGACTGAGTGTACCAACTACAAAGCATCTCACCACTTTGTAGGAGTTGGCGTCGTACAGAATGTAGTCCACAGGCAGGCCCTTGATCACGTGACTCTCTGCGTCATACGGGTGGAAGTGGCTGCGCAGCTTGTTGTCGGTGGAGTTCAGGATGCTGACACCCAGCCGCTGCAGGCACCTCGCCATCTCCACGTCCTCGTAGATCGTCTCGTTGGTGCAGAAGGGTGGGCTGCTCTCTCGGGTGCCGAAGCGTCTGAGAGCTTCTTTGCTCAGCACATACCCGGCACCGCCGCTCTCAAAACTCTGATTTCACGAAAAAAATTCAAGCGAAGTCTTCATATGTGTGCTAGCTTTTTAGATAAAGATAAGGACTAAACTGTTTGACTGCTGAGTCTAATATTGGATTGTGTCTGTAACAACACTCGTTCAAACCAAGGCCGATAATCATTTTGCGTGTTGAGTTCGTTCCCCTTTTTACCTCTTGTATTATTCATTTCGTGAAAGGTCTTTCATCCTCTGTATCTTTTATTGACGAGACTTGCAACGGATATTGGATTAGTTTACTATTGCGTTCTTCCTTTTTGTCTAGCGCGGACAAACACACAAACACACCGTACATCGTAGTAGTTGTAGGTTTGTGTGCCGAAGACAATAGTAAGACAATAAGATGCCTATATTTTGAAGTGGTTTATATGCAAAAACAAACAATAGACATAAGCAAGGAAGAAATACAAATATTTACTATATTAAGTCGAGGTTCGTGAAAATGGCGACCAGTAAATACAGGCTCGCTTGCATTCTTGTCATACAGGAAGTGACGTAAATTTTCCATCACCACAAATGTGTCGTCGTCAACCTGAAACAGCATGCTCTATCACGTGATTGAAAGGACAATATACATTTGATGTTGAATTATTAAACGAAAGTAAAATGAGTCTGACGGGACTTACGGATGTACTTCACTTGAATTTGTTTATTTGTGTCAATCATGTGTCAGTGATACACGGGACAATAAAGAATATAGTGTCTTTAAAACTTGTTTACCTTATAGTAACTACTGCAGGAACATTTGCAGAGAATATATTTTGGTTTGAAATGTCACACACACACACACACTTTTGCATATAACATGCCTATATAAATAATTGTGTGTGCGCTCAAGGGAAAAAAAATACAATTAAAATTTTTAATTTTCTACAATAGATAACACAATTACGAACTGTTGCGACATGGGGAAAATCTTCTAATCACTTACCTTCATGAACCAGTCCGCCATATCGAAATAGTTCTCGTAAATATAGTCAAACGCCTGAGTTGTCTTCTCGAACAAATGCTCTCTCCCTTCTTCAACGTCCAACTCTATGATGGGAATTTCAGTGTTGTTCTCAGAACTGAAGAAGAGCAGCAGGTCGCACCTGCTTCCCCAGGTGTTCTTCACGGCACGTGCCTTCTCCACAGTCTTTGGTGACGTCATGACCCATATTAACACTCGGACACGTTGCTTGAGTTTATCAGCAACGGACTCGTCGACTGAAACAAAAATACATTAAAGTGACATAAATACGGTGGAGTATAAAGGTAGGCAATGTCCCCATGTGTTCTTCACGGCACGTGTCTTATCTAACGACTTTGATGACGTAATGGGTTTCATTAACACTCACACTCGTTGCTTAAGTAATTCAGAAATTAGCTTGTCGGACCTAGTAAGACATTTTAAATGTGTTCATCTCAGCAGAAAAGCATTAACAAAATACAGGGATGGCATCGTTTCGTCTTTTGCAATATACCCACAAATACTCTTTGTAAATATATTTTTTAGTGTGAAATGTGCTCATCGAAGGAGTAAGAAGGCTGCTTTACCTGTTTCTCGAAAGATGTCGGAACTTTCTGAGCTGTTGATGACGTTGGCTGATTTATTGTTGCCTTCAGAGTTGATAAGGAATTTCTCCACATATCTGACTGACTGACTGTAATCGACGTTATTAGACACAAAGACGACGACGATGATCATTACAGCAACCAACACAAGCTGATGTGATCTCCGCCTGCAAATCCGCATTTCGCAGCTTGAAACTGTAAATAAACAAACAGTAAAAGTTGTGAAATATCATCCCGAAAGAGCTGTTTATGACAGGGATGGTGATTATAATGATGATGAGAATGATGAGGAGGAGGAAGAGGACGACGATGACGACGGGTTCTTACAAAATAGTTGATAAACTTTAGCAGAAACCACTGAAGGGCAGACTTTAAATGGGCCTTCATAAACACACACAGACACCGTATTTTACAACAACAACAACAACAACAACAACAACAACAACAACAACAACAACAACAACAACAACACCTGTCTAATCTGGCGCTCACGTGTCTGTGCAACCTCAGTGTCTACATGTCTACAAGAAATGTCCCAATGTCCCATTCATTGGAGCGAAAGTTATTGCTTTTATGTTTCTTTCCTGTTTCCTGCTTTTTGTTGTTTTGGAAGAGCTGCGAAAACAATAAAATCATCGCAAGCTCCAACCGCAGCAGCAAAATCAATAAGCAAGAGAACGAGATAAGGAAGAAAAGAACAGATACATTAAAGAGATCGAAAGAAACAATAGGTTTAAGGGGGGGGGAGAGAGAGAGAGAGAGAGAGAGAGAGAGAGAGAGAGAGAGAAAAAGAGGTACAAATATATATATAGGTAGATATATATGTTTTCGGATGGATTTATGTCTGCAACATTTTCTTCTTTTTTTTCTGAATTATTTTATTTCTTCTTCTCTTGCTTAGAGTTTGGATGGGTGTGTCAGTGGTCTCGTTTTCAGACTTGATTCCTTTTTTTTCTGCGATTGTTCGGAGAGTTTTGATGTTGCGATGTCACATCAAGCACCGTGTGTATTGGGTACGAGTGTGATACAATCGACATTGTGCTTCTCCGGGTAGATTGATCTTGTAATGATCGTTTGCAGTAATTAGTTGAGTTGATGTTTCTGTCTGCGAGGGCTGGGCTACAACACCGGGGATCGTGCTCTGACCTTCCATACAAGTGTCATAAAAACTTTTCAGCTACATTTTTAAACATTTATTTACATTTTTAGGCAATATGTCTGCCTGCTTCTGTGTGTACATGTTTCTACAGGTGCATTTGATGCGAGTCCTAAACTGATGTCCTCTCGCACCTGTATGTCAGTAAAGTGTTTAGAGTCGTATGATGCTGAAGAAAGTAGCATTATGAACTACACAAGATCAGCGCCATCCGTCACATTCTGTCTACACGCTACCAACACTCTTGTCTGTGTGTTTGTTTTATCCAGACTTGATAAGTGCAACTCCTTGCTCGCTGGCTGCCCTGAATACCTTCTTCACAAACTCCAGAAAGTACCGAAGTCTACTGCACGTCTGATGTTTAGAGCTAGGAAACGGGACCAAGCCACCCCTCTTCTTCGTGTTTTACACTGCCTTCCCATCCGCTCTTGCATCCAGTACAAACTGTCCGTGCTGTGTTTTAATTTATTTGCTGACACCTGCCCTGATTGTTTTTCTGAACTGCTTTTCCCTTACATCCCAGCCTGACAACTCCGCTCCTCGTCTGATGATCGTCTCCTGACTCTTCCTGTCACCAAAACAACAACATATGGCCACAGGATTTTTAGTTATTGTCCAGCCAAACAATGGAACTCTCTCCTTTTCCATACCCGCCACCTACCCACTATTGAATACGTTAAACGCGCACTAAAAACATGTGACGACGAGAGAACAGACAGAAGACATGGACAAGGGACACAGGTAGAGGCGGAGATAGGCGTACGAGTTGAAAGAAAGAGAGAGAGATATCTGCCCAGTGAGAAGAACAGCAATGGAGGAGGGAAGGACGACATAGCTGTTCAGCCTTTTTTTCTCTCTTTGTACTCCCCACCCTGTGAAGCCATTGAAAGATCAAATTCAAGTTCCCTTCAAGATCCCCGCACATGACTTTGTCCACGTGAGTCACACGTTCGCTCTTCTTTGTCTGCACTGACATTAACCAAATATGTTATTGAGGAGAAAAATTTACGACCACTTGTTTGTCAAATGGGCTTTCCCTCGTTATGACAGCCTCATACGAGTGATTCCTCTTCGCGAGATCGAAAATTTGTAAAGGTTACCCTCGAGGTTTTGCCTCGACTTTAATGCAATGACTACAACGGGTGGTGCTCGACATCTCGTGCGGCACACTGACCCGACAAATAGTTCAACATGGAAAGGTGCACTGAATGTTTGCTCTTGTTTTTCCTTCTGTGCGTTGATTTATTGGTATAAGATTTTAAATACAGATTTTGTCCCTCTGCGTTATGGTTGTTTCTCCCGAGATGGATTTTGTAAGGTATGTTGTCATTATAAAATTTTATCAGTTGCTCGATTTTCCCCCTTGATTAATAATAATAATAATAATAATAATAATAATAATAATAATAATAATAATAATAATAATAATAATAATAATAATAATAATAATATTATTATTATAGAGCAAAATCCCAGCATGTGTTGAGGTGCAATACCAGGTCATAGAAGGAATATAGCTGATAGAGAAAGGGTTAAAAATAATAGTACTCTTTCTCGTGTTTCCTCCCAACACACACATTTTAACCCTGAGAAAGCAAGAACGGAATTATTGTAGAGGTAATTCTAAAACAAAACTGGGATTTAAAATAATCTGTGCTTCTTCTAAACAGCCCCCAATATTGTTAGTGATATAAAGGATGCTCATCTGGTGAAAACACTTTTAACAAATGTTCCACGAACAATATTTGCTTTTAGCCAAACCATCAAAGTAATTGTAAAACTAAAAATAAATGGTTGGGTAGATGTTAAGATAAAAAAAAGGATATCTGATCTACGGCTTTTTTATTTGGACAGTTAAGATATTTTTAAAAAAAGTTGTGAAACACAAGGGTTGGGTTGATTGTCTGTGAGGCTTTTGAAAATAAGTCTGACATCGAGGTTCCGAGTGCAAGTCTTCATGGCTAAGTTGGGTTTATACTCGACTTGTCACTAAGACAGGTACAAACGCCTGTTTGACATACATAAGCCAGTAGTCATTACCACGCATTACCTGTCGACCTCAGTCACTCGGATGATCTTACCATCTTCATGTCTCAACTTAAAACGCATTTTTTTTTTCAGAATGACGACTTCACTGTGACCCTGTCCTGACCCTCCGGGTGCAGAACGTGTCTCTGCAATTTATTTTATGTTGTGAGAAGGGAGTGGGTCTGTTATATGCCAAGATATGTGCATGGTTGTTGATGATTTAGTCTCGATGTGACTTATGTAAAGCACCCTGAGAAAAATGTTTTGGAAAGGCGCGGTATAAATCCTCATTATCATCAGCAGCTGTTTATTTGGAAGACACTTGAGGCTGAAGTTGTCATTAAACTTCAGGGCAGATCAGCGATTACTTGTTTGGGAAACACTTCCAATCAACAAAATCCCCTCAGGTGGGGGAAACTGTGTCAGGGGTAGAATAATCGATGACAGACAGACAGACAGACAGACAGACAGACAGACAGACAGACAGACAGACAGACAGACAGACAGACAGACAGACAGACAGACAGACAGACAGAGGGAGGTAAATATTTCTCTTACTTAAAATTGTTATAACTTTATTATTATCAATTAATAATAGATCATTGTGGAACAAACTTAAATGCGGACAGTGAGATGGTGAACTCGTCTGCAGTGTTAAAATATTCAACACAAGCACCAGCGTTGCCCACCGGTGTTTACAGTCGTCTGGCAACATCCTCGACTGATGTGAGCAGGTGTGAACGTGGTATGAACAGAGGGTGGCAGATGCCCTCCTTTAACTCAGAGATTTGGGCTTGTGTGTCATAAACATCTACCTAACCCCACCCTCTCACAGGAAATAGTCACATGGTGTGAGGTCACGGCTTCTTCATCATCATCATCATCATCATCATCATCATCATCATCATCATCATCATCATCATCATCATCATCATCATCATCATCATCATCATCAAAGAGAAAAGAGAAAAATGAAGGTGTTGCTGTGACATCCAAACCCCATTACCAGACAAGCTCCAACCCTTGCAGCCATTTTAAATCGCTCCTCACAACAACAACAGCCTCATGGTAACCTAGTATCCTGGTACCTAACCTTGTTTACTTCTTCACGCCTCATTACTTCCTTCAATATTTCTTCTTTCGTTTAGATCATGATTTTCCAAAGACCTTCGTCCGGAGAATTTAGTATTGCTGTACTGGAAGTAGTCTACTGTCAAACCTCTATTTTTATCTCCGTTTGTTGTGATTTATCCACGAGTTCTTTTATGATAAGAAGAAAAGTAGTGCCAGGTCTTCTGCGTCTCACCCATTATTTTCTGGCAATTCGACTTAAAATGTATCCTTAACCTAACTTAAACCAGAATTTTATTTTAAAAGTCTTTTTGGTTTACTCAAGAAATAAAACGGAATTTAAAAAGTGTTTTTACCTGCGCCGACCTAGCAGCGAGCTGAAGGAAGTCTCCACCCGATGGCGAGTATCCTATTCACCGCATGGGCCGAGGATCCGGATGGTCTGAGAGAGAGAACCCGTGGTGTGTATCGCCTCCACACCCACGTGACCACTGCGTGCAACGTGCCCCAAGCTGTGTGCCCCACGGCGACGACGACTACAGAGGCTGCGCCCTGCCCACCGCACGGACTGCACGCCACCAGACGGAAGTACCGCGAGAACTGTTATCGACTTCAGCGTTTAAAGGCCAACTCGAGAGAAAATTGTTTCCGAGATACGAGTGGTTTAATTAAGTATAAATTATTTATTCCCAAACATCGAAAAAAAAAACCAACCTAGGATTCTTCATTCACAAGACAATCTTTTGAACATCGCGGTTCTCACCTGAGTTTCAGCAAAAAGGTCAAGACCTTGTTTACCATGACGTTGCAAAAGTAGACGGTTAGGGTCAAAGAAGGAACTGTGTTATCAGCTCTCGGCTTGATTCGCGATCTTCGCCTCCATACACCTTGTCTGCTTCGTCCCGATGCTGATTCGATGGACGGTCCGATGGCGCAGTGCTTAAGTTCTTATTGCAAGGTAGCAGGTCTTGTGTTGGGGAGAATGTATTATTTGAGAAGATTTCTTGAGAGCATTCTCTTTTCATTCTTATTGTTTAAATGCCATACCCTAGCAGGCAGTAGGAAATTACTGCTGTGTGCTAACACTATCAAACAATCCAAGGGAGTAGCACAGCAGGTGACTGAGATAACAAAAAAAAAAAAAAAAAGAGAGAGAACAGTGACCTTTCCACTAGCTGTTTGAAGTGTATTTTTATCATTTCCATGACGACTGAGGTTCCTTTAATGCATATCCAGCAGTTAAGGATGGTTTGTTCCGGGGCAACTGAATTAGAAACTTCAGTTCAGAGAACGCTGTGATTTCTTCATTATAATGGTTATAATGAAAACAAAAGTTGCTTTTGTCCCGCTCAAGATTTGAATACAGGAGACGAGAAACCTCTCAGCTCTACGCCTCTCATTGGAAATAGCCTGTCTATATGTTTCTATTGTCTCTGGTTAAACAAAGATCCACCTCGCTCACACCTCGTGTCTCGTCAGTCCACACTCACACCTTGCACTTCACCAGTTCACAAGAACTACAATGTACATCAGGTCCCTGGGTACCTTTAGTCAAACTAGGACTTAAACACTGAGGGGGTCTCATAGATGGTATTCATGACAAAAAATAACAAAAATATCTTGTAGCATGTACACATGATTGCTGTGAACTTGGTAATTCAGTGGTTAGAGAAGTGTCGAGCCCGAATCGATGCTCGTGAACTGCCTCAGGACTCAGTTGTCGGAAGAGGTTCGTGACTACACAGAAGACGATCTTTATCCTTTAAATGAATGGTCATTATTCAGATGAACTGAAAGCTCGCTGTCTGCTATTACTTTCACTCATCTTAAGAACACGTCAGCGAACGTCAGCAGCCTTTCTTTCCGGAAGTAGGTGGCGCTGTTGAATCAACCGCACCCTGTGTTCAAACTGCTTATTATTGCGATAAAATTAAATGTTACAAAATTTTTTAAGCTATAAAAATATTACAGTTTATTTTATTGTTTAATATTTCGTCATATGCCATTTTGAACAATATCAGATACACATCATACGTAATTAGATCGTCACGTGATTTATTATGGATACCATCTGACACGGGAGTTACAGTCAGCAATACTACCCTCATCCTGACTTGGCAGCTTCACCTGATTAAAAAAAAAAAAGCATATACATTCATTGTGCAATATCGCTTGTCATTTTAGGTGTGAGTGTGTAGGGATGGAGAGGGCAGGGCAGGGCACAACGAGTGTCCTTCGCCTACGTCACTGAGTACCGGCTTTGCATGCTACGCACTTGCATCTATGTCTATATCTGAATTGCGGATCCTCTGATCCGTGGTGTATCCCCGCCATGGCTTTAATATTAGTTCACGCTGCTAAAGGTCGTTCGTTGTTGAAATATAGTCGAGATAAAAACTGCTAGTCTCGTGATCTTTCGGTCTGATAGCGTTTATCTCAGGGACTGTGAGGGCTGCTAACTCCGCTCTCCATGTGATTATTACTGGAATAGGGTGTGAGACCTCTTTCCTATCTAGGGGTCAAAATTGTATTCGCTTAAACCTCGATAATTTTATTTTAGCCCTTATACCCGCCTGCGGTTGTACGAGCAGTCGGAGCAGACGTACCCACTGAACGTGGTGTAGCTGGGTGACGTACCCCGCACCACAGAGAAATCCATTTGATAACTTGCCGCACCTACACCTGCCATCTAACAGCTCGGCTATCTATCGTCTGTTCCCTTACTCCAACGTAAAACAAACTCGTTTAACGGAAACAAAGGCGAATTTTTACCTAGGCTGTGATATCCCCAGAGAACCGCGTGCTCTCAACCTCCTAGCCTCTTTCCTGAATAATCTTTGTTTACCTGTTCTACTTCTATTTATCAGGGTTATATGTTAATCCTTATTTGCCTCATGCAAGCAAGGGTCATTATTGACATGTCCATGTAGTTTAATGTATATATGTATAGTAATCCCTCGCAATATGGCGGCTACACTATATCGTGACTCCTGCTACTCCACTAGCGACACGTGCTTCACCACTCTGACCACAGCGACACAGACAGAGTACAAAACAAGGATATAATTTATTAGAATATAAATTAGAATTTAAATATTACTGACTGTTTTCTTCTCATTTTCTGTTGTTTGAGTACAAATCCATGTCTAATTGAGTAACCGGCAACGAACATCAACATGGCGCTAGGTCAACCTAAACTTCGCCTTCTTTCAAATATAACAAAATATCTGATTGGTTGAATTTTTCAGCTGTTAAATGGAAGCAGTCAATAGAGAAACAACTCCTTAAGTTTCCAGTGTTTTTTCCTTTATGTATTCATTCATTTACGTACAGAGTTACAAGTTTAGACTCTACTGAGGTGCAGAGTAGCGTCCACCTCGGGTGGATGATACGCGGACTGGGAAAGCCCACGTGGTCCTCAGCGGGCTGATGATACGCAGTAATGGTAGCTATCGGCAACACACACCCACAACAGCTTCCACAACTCTCGACTGTCTGACCCCACACTAGTCTGTGCGACGACAACTGCAACTCCGACGACTCCTCTCTTGCCGTCACACTTGCTGTCACTCAGGGTGATACACACTGTACAAAAGCCTTCTAGAAACATCCAGCATCCTCTTGTTACACATGCGCTCTCTTGCACCGAGCATTCCAGGAACCAAGCCTGTCGTCAGTCAAATCGCTCACTCACCTGCTTTTAAGATGTAGACGGCTCTCACGGGCAGGTCACGCGGGGTCACATACCGCCTCAAAGCGCCAACGGCGCCGGGTGACACCTGACACAGACCGCTACATAATGGGCTACACCATTCGATTCGTGACATAAAGTGTTTGCAAAAGTGCGGGAAAGATTAATAAGAGAGTGCGAAAGGTTTGTAAGCGTGTATGAAGGATTTAAAAAGCCTTAAATATATATAAAAATATTAAAATAAATATAACCCCGCTTCTTCGCGGATTTTTCGTCACTCCCAGAGGGTGTCTGTACATTAACAGGGATTGCCCTCAAAATGTACTCACATGTTTACTCCCTATAACTCCCTGAAGTGTTCATTTCAGACCACCTGTACTGTAATAATGGCACAAGTAGGACTAAGTTTTGAAGAGAAAGGAAACATCATAAAATGCTAATGGAATAATATCATTGAAGTGCTAAGTTGTTAAACACTGAATTTATTGTTATTTAGAGTGTGAGTACAATTTCTTGAGGGTACACTTTGTGTGTGAGTATTACTCTCCTGGATGAAGGACTTTGTACGGAACAAAAACAAATCTCATCTTTCTAACAGTCATCACGTGTCGACGTTCAAAACCCGTGTGAAACATCGTAAATCACATCGTGTGGAAACCAGACACGATGAAGAACATAGTCATGCACCCTTCCTGCTGATGACTGATCCTCCAGCAGTGTTTACAATGGAGTGAAGACATATGGCTGACATCACCTGACAGCAAGACTCCCGCCTCATACCCCGGATGTTGACGGTGCACTCTGACGCCACCGAAGGTGATAATCATCGTCTGACGAAGCAGAAGCCGAGAACAGGACCTCGTGACGACCGGTGCAGGGGACAAACACAGTTCGTCAAAACTGGGGAAGGAGGGAGGAAGGGGAAATGGAGTGAACACCTGTCAACCTGTTCCCCTGGGCGGACACTAGGCGGCAATGAGTGTAACGCAATCCTCGGTGAAGGAAGCCATCCTGGGGGGCAGGGTTTATTGTTCAGTTCTGTGGTGCTTCAATTACATTAGACCTTCATCCAAATTCTCGTTCTGGCGCAGAGCCAATTGTGTGTATATATATATAATTTTTTCCCCTTTATGACAAAGCTTTTTACACAGCGAGAAACCAGATACGCTCGTAAAGCTAACACACATTTCTATCATATAAGTCAGGGATGCACAACCTACGGCTCGCGGGCCATATCCGGCCCGCGACGCGGTGCCATCCGGCCCGCGAAACTTCTGCCCACAGTGCAGGAAATTGGCATGTTAGTAATAAAAGAAGACATAAAAAAACGGAAAAAAAGGAAGAAGAAGTATTTATCCCCACGTAGGGGCGTTTCCCAATCTTTTTTTCGATGGACGAACATTTCGATTCAGTGCTCTGACTTGGTGTCTCTACGATGAGGCCGGACATTCAGAAGTTGGTTTCGGGAAAACAACTTCAAATATCTCACTAATTAGTACATAATTAATGGTAGGTACAACTTGTTTCTAATAAAAATGGTATCTGCTCTATTTTTTTTTTCCTTTTTGTATTTTTGCGGTGAAGTGGCCCGCGACACGGCTGTCCGAAATGGATATGGCCCGCAGGCCGAAAAAGGTTGGGCATCACTGCACTAGACAATTTTATTGTGATTCCGAGAAGACACTCTGACAGATAACAATCTCCAAATACTTGTCAGTACAAATGTTTCCCCAGCCCGCGTTGGACGGGTACACATGCTGGTCACAGCTGGAGTCTTCCCGGAACAATTCCACCACCCGTGGTGGTGCAAACTTGTTTTTTCGGTGGCGGGAGGAGGGCGGAGGGCGGTTGTATTGGAGACAACTGATATGTTGACTAAGAGTGAAAGACAACCCTTCCTTTTACAGTCTGGTTGATATCTCTGTAGGCTCAGACTTGATCCCATCCTCTCTGTTCCCTCTGAATGATGTAGACTGACAGGTCTTATATCAGCTCCAGACCTCATGCTTCGTCTACACCCGACCCCCTGAGCCGGTTTGGGGTTTTGAAAGAACTGTGAAATCAGTCCGACAGAGTGGGCCAGCAGTTATCTAGTCCGTAGTGTCTGCTCCACTTCCCACCTGTTAGTTCACCTGGAACTTTTAAAGGTTCAGTCGAGCGCTCAGAGAAAATGGTTGTAAACAGAGCATAAATTATCATAAAAACATACTCCAGTGGTATTTCATCACAAAGAGGCACGATAATTATTACATTAATTTTTTTTATCTTAATCACACCTGGATTTGTCAAGAAAGCCGGAAGTGACGAAAGGTCGGTATATCTAAAAATAGCTTAGCGTCCTGCGCATGAGTTGACCAAAGAGGAAAGCAAAACAACCCTCTGTCAAAAAAAACAACAACAACAACAAAAAAACAAAACAAAACAAAACAAAAACACTCAAAAAATAAATTAAAAAAAAAACAAAAAAAAACACAAAACAAGCAAACACAAAAACCCCAAGCAGGGACACTTTCAATATCTTTGTGGTCTACAAGTAATGTCGTTGCACAGCAGCAGCAGCAGCAACAACAACAACAACAACAACAACAACAACAACAACAACAACAACAGCAGCAGCAGCAACAGCAACAACATCAGTCGCATCCTTATCCAGCGCAATGATCCGCTGAATGAAATGGTTGTAGACAAAGATGTCGATGAAGTACAGTTACAATCTACAGATTGTCAAGGTGTTATTTCTTCCATCGTTGCCACGGAGAAGAGCGATCGGTGATCCATAGTAGTGATGACCAGAGAAGCCGTTACGACGAGAGGAAGAAAAGACGAGGAGAAAAGTTAAAAGTCTGTAGACATCGTCAACCTCTACATTTCACATCTAAAGGTCGTCAAGTCGATGTTTCGTCGGTGGCGAGCACAGTCAGTCGATACTCAG
The DNA here is from genome assembly GCF_003073045.1 of Pomacea canaliculata. NCBI lineage: Eukaryota > Metazoa > Mollusca > Gastropoda > Architaenioglossa > Ampullariidae > Pomacea > Pomacea canaliculata. The sequence goes on from NC_037593.1 coordinate 18,612,731, forward strand.
ACCGAGTGGAGATGCAATAATCAAGAGACTGCTGGGATCCGTGTAGTCACAAGACAGAGAGAAACTGTCGGAAAGCATGGTGGAGACTGATGGAAGGTCAAGACTGTAGTGACCCCTTGAAACCGTTTCGTTGTGGGAAGACGTGGATGAAAAATAAAAAGTCACAGTGACGACGAAAAGAGAAAGAAAGCACTTGTCCACACTTGTCAGCTGCTTACCCACAAACAGTCTTAAATCCTCTTGGTCAGCTGGATACAACAAGGAAGCAGGTAACTTGTCAGGGCACTTCACAAAGAGGTGATTAATATCCAGATTGTTATCAGAAGTATTTAGCAGTTGTCGGGATCGCTTTTTTTCTTACTTTTCTTTTTTTGTAGTCGTGCCTCTGTGCAGCACAAGATATTTTATTGCAAGGACCAGCTTGTATGTGTAAGAAGTACAGTGAAGATACAAGAACATAGTATTTAAACTCAATAGTTTGTTTAACCCACTATGAACACCCTGGCTACCAGCCCACCCATCGGGTAGAACAAAAACTTGCTAAGCACCCATTAAAGCCGGTCAAGGAAGTGTCACCCTCACAGGACCATGCGGAGGGTGCAGACATTTTATGTTCTTTGTAGCCTGTGGGGTCTTTTATCTCAGCTGATTATGAATGTTACCGTTGTCAGACACAATTTCCTGAAAGTGGATTAATACAGATATTTTATATTTGTATCTGTATTGTATTTGTTACTGGCACACTACCCACCTTTCTTACTGTGATCAAGTGCAAGAGGAAATTCGTGTCATCGATAATACCAGGTGTTCCTAACGGTACTCTCGTCACCGTTCTATCAGCAACACAGGTCAGGCAATTTCCGGTATCTCAGATATGGTGGTACTGTGCATTTCAACCGAATTTTTCTCACATGTTATTTTTATCGTGAAGAGAAATTATCAGAAAGCGTTATAACAATGAATATTATTTTCCCCTGCAGAGCTGTAGAATGAAGCAAATGAAATCATTTTCAATGGGTGACTTGTGTTCACCTGTTTTTTACCTGTGGCATCGTTTCAGACTCGTTACCTTCATGACTATTTCTTTATTGTTAAGAACGTCTCCTGCAATATTTATCAGGACATCATTGATGTATCAAAGGCTATAGTTCAATGCCCCTTCACAGTCACATCGCTGCTGTCGTCATTGTTGTCAACAAGTGAACTTCACACCTCTAATCAAATGTTGAGTATTAAACACTCACGAACACATTCAAACAAATTTGATTTTGAAGGTGGGATGGCGGTGAGGGGACAATAAAACCACCATTACCCAGTAACCGTCGCCCAAAGAGCGCAACATCAACGTCATGACACTCATTTGCATAGCCCCGCCCACCACGGTTACTGCCCGTGCTGGCCTCCCTTGTAAACATCAAGCGGATCTTAAAAAAACTCTTTTGTAATCTTGAGATAGAGAGAACTATCGGCCTGGAGACAAGGAGTGGTTGTGTTGAAATACTATTTATCTGTCATCTGGTCTTCTCCCTTGAGCAATAACCTCTTCACCCGATGTCGACCCACACCCGTATTTCAAAACCCGAGATAAGGATGACAAACAAGACTTAAAATGTAGTGAAAAAAAAATAGAGAAGCACCCATACAGGTCTTGAACAATAGGATGGTATAAATCCTTAATACTTTCCAAAAGCTGTATGGTAAGTACTCTACTGTCGTCAGAACAATGGGGGCGAGTCATCCTAGTCTACATTCATGTCAGCAGATAGAGTACAGACCGGATGAGGTCTCCCATTGAAAAGCAATAAAAACAAAATCACACACAAATATTTAAGCGTTATCATAAATAAAGTAATAAAACTAGCCAAGCATAAACTAAATTAAAATGCTTTAAAACAAAACTAAATCAAATGATGGACCACCCTAACATAAACATGTCTGCAAGCACGCATGTCCCCCAGCTAGATGATCTGTCCTCGCCCCTTAATCATAGAATGTAATCGTTTTTTTATAATATAATCATATTCTTAGGACTGGCAATATCTACATTTTGTTTATTAAGGTAACATACACAGCAAAAGTTATGAAAAGTACACAGCTTTGTAGCCTTTCTTTTTTCTTTCTTTCCTTCAAATTCACCAACAGTTCATTTTAATGATTTATTTGATCACTTTCCATCGTGTTCGTAACAGTTCCATTAGTTTAATGAGGTGACAACATTAGAAAGTTGATGAAGAGTAAAAATTCTTTCAGGTGTTTATCATTGTGGTCCCAGTCTTCAGTCATTTGTCTCAACTAGAGATGTATAAACCTGAACACAACCTGAATACACATGTTGATAGCTTGGCCGTGCGAAGGTTCACAAACTCTCCGTTTTGTCATCCTGTCATTCTAACAGTTTTATTATTTCTGAAGTGCATGCTCAAGCAAAGGTTATAAAATCAAGTTCTTCATCCCTCACATTCCTAACAATGTTCCAGGTGACATTTCTGCCCGAACACGGAACACCAATGTCAGGTAGATTCTATTTATGGAGGGCTCTAATTAAATTTTATATTTATATTTTATTAGCGTAATGTCCACTCACTACATCCCCTCCCTTTCCCCGACAACAACTAGTACCATCTACCCGTCCTGGCTGGGCGTCAGCCGGTACTAGTAAACATAAATGACTGACACTTGTACACAAGCAGCGTCTTGAGCAGGACGTGTTTATGGCGACTGTCAAACACCAGCCATAAACAGCCATTCATCTGGGGCAGGGGTGGGCAACTTCTCCGGTCGGCGGGCCGGATATGAGGAAATGAGGTCCTTGGCGGGCCAGATTACTGAATCAATACCTTAATCGCTTGTTTATCTACATATGCAAGGAATAAATCGTCTTTAATGTAAACTCATAAACTTTAATTTTAAAGCATAGAGACAGAAAACAGTATTTAATGATGTTAACGTAATGTACTTCAATAGTTGCTGTAGTCAATGAGACAGCTGCGGTCGATCAAAGTTGTCAACAAGTTTACCATCACTGAACGATTTGCTGTGCTTGGCAATGTTGTATGCCAGCACCAAGCTGGCATGAGTAGCAGCTTTCTGGGCTACTTTGGTTTTTACGAATACATTCTGTTGCTTTACAAGTTTTCTGTCCAGTTCTGTTGCTCTTGTTTGCCGTTCCGCTGCTGATAAAGTCCTGCCTTAGCCTGCCATAGTCTGCCATAGCCTGCCATAGTACTGCCATAGCCTGCATGTGCCGTCGCATGATGGCGGCTAACGTTGTACTCTGTCATCACGGCAACACTTTCACTGCACAGCAAACATACTGCTTTCTTGCCGACTTCTAAATCTAATTCTAACTGAAAACAAAGAATAAAAAAACAAAGAAAACAAAGAACAAATAAATAACAGTCACTATTATTTGACGCTGTAAGCAAGTAATTAGTCCATGTAGTGGGAGATTGCGGCAGAATGTGGCCGCGGGCCACATTATCATGTACGACCAGAAACAGTCTGCGGGCCAGTCAAAATCCCGTCGCGGGCCGGATCCGGCCCGCGGGCCGTATGTTGCCCACCCCTGATCTGGGGGGTCCGACGTCTGGCTGCCTGTATTTCCTGTCTGCTAGTGCGCATGTCTGCCATCTGCTTGACCTGCTGTGTGGTTCTCACTGGACGCAGGTTCGCCAACAAGTCCAACAGACTCAGTCTCACGCTAATCGATGCAACTGGCTGGCAACTGTCTGGCAACTGGAAGGCAACTGGCTGGCAACTGGCAGGCAACTGGAAGGCAACTGGCAGGAAACGGGCTGGCAACTGGCTGAAAACTGGCTGGCAACTGTCTGACAACTAGCTGGCAACTGGCTGGCAACTGGTAGGCAACTGGCTGGCAACTGTCTGACAACTGGAAGGCAACTGTCTGGCAACTGGAAGGCAACTGTCTGGCAACTGGCTTGCAACTGGCTGGCAACTGGCGCTAATGGTGGAGGTGGTTGCAGTGTCGCCCCCCACTACAAATCCACACCAGCTGCGCCGTGCAGCGCGACATCTGCTGGAGGCGGTGGTAGACGCTGACGTCCGCGGCCATGCCCACCACCACCTTGCGCTCCAGACCGTGAACGTTACGCCAGTGGCTGACGGTCACCACGTCACGCTCAGCCAGGGCCACGTCACGCACCACGTCATCTCTGGCGTCCTCCCCAGCCACCTGCACCGGAAGATCCTTCTTGCGCAGGCCCCGGATGAAAGGGGAGGCCACCTTGGTCTCCTGATCGTCACGTGCGCTGGGACACAGGATGAGGACGTCGCGGTAACTCACTGGGGGCGGGCTGTCGGCACCTTGGGCTGCACACAGAATATTTCATTATTTATTATCTTTATTATTTATTATTTTTATTATTTATTATTTTTATTATTTATTATTTTATTATTATCTGCATTTTTCACAAAAATTTCCTTGTCTAAAAGATTCACCCACCCAGAAGGAACCAAACAAACATGGATTCATACATTTGTGGATTACAATACCGAACACAGTGTACACAATTGATAAATCCTAATCTGTAGTATAAAGAATCTACATAAATACATCTACGGCTCTGGAAAATTTACGAAAAGAGAATAATTTGTAGTCTACAGCCTCATGAGCAGTCCCCAGAGACTTTCATGGCAGCCCATGTCACATGACATTCATTTTTTCATAATTTATTCTTTATTTTTCCCCTCCGCCTCTCTTTATTCTTAATTCATTTTGTTTTGATAGTAGTAGTTGTAGTGGTAGGAACCGGTGTATCTACACAATTAAACTATAACTCATACAGAACATTAAAATAAACAAAGATAAGACACTTGAAAATAACAGGTGTCACAGACAGGTGAGCAAGTGGGACTAGTCGAGGCCTACCGCTCTTTCCCACGTTGAGTTTATTTCGTAGATAGTCGGCGGTGGCCATGCCGCACTCCTCGCAGTACTCCGGGTGTGCGCCGCCATGTTGCTGACCTCCATGGAGTAGCCAGGTCACGGTCGGGCCATCGGTGGGTGAGGTCAGGGTCACGTCATCGGCGTACTGCAAGACATCGTTGTTCTGCATCTCCTCCGCCTGCTGCACCTCCCTCACCACGGAGGGTGGACACCGCAGCGGGTGGGTCAGCGTCTCCAGGTGCAGGAGGGTCGGTCTGTGCCCCTGGCGAATGGCTGCTGCCCACAGGTGGAGTCCGGGCACCGTGGTCAGCAGCTTGGTACAGAAGTCTTGAAACAGGTTGCTGCCAGACAAACAACAACAACTGTCTAAACACGTGAGATACTCAGCTGGAGAGAAAAAAATAACGAAAAAGCGATTGCCAGCGAGGGGTAGAACAACAACATTTTAATAAGTATTTTAATAATATTTACAAATACCAGGTAAGTCCATGCTGTGTGGACACAGGTGCATCAAGCGATGAAAGCCGACAGTAGAAACGTGCATGTCCTCGTGACAATCGTGTTTACGCATGACAGCTTTTCATCTCCGCAAATACTTGTTTCACGACAATGTCGATCTGAAAATTCCCACCTGCAGAGCAACAGCTGCACACATGTAACTTACCTGCGAGTCCTGTTGGCGGATCTTTGCATTCGAGTTATTAGTGTGTTGTGATAATGACACCATGACTATCTGTGCGCGCTTTAAAGATTTTGATTGATACAAAATACAAAATAACAAAATATGTAATTATAAAAGTGTTCCGTGGAGGTCAGCAGAAGTCAGGGTTGTCCACGACTGACAAACGTGCTCTGTCCCAAATAAGAAGAAAATGAAAATCGCTGTACAGGAGTGGTGCAAGTCATTTTCCAGGGTTTTTGGCCACGATGAGTAGTGAGCAAACACACCCTCTCAAGCCCCCATATGTCATAGAGACAACGAGAGATCTCGCGTGATGTCGCAATTCATAAAAATTCTGCTTTGCTCATCCGGGGATTTCAAACCTGGTGATGGCAGACAGAGATACTAGCCCTGCGGCAACGAGTTGATTGTAAATTTGAGGAATGAACAGCGCAGAATCGCTCGTGTGAATGAAAGTGCTGAGGCCACCCGGTGCAGTGCACAAAGATCATTTGAAATGATTGGTTCGTTGAAAACTTTGCAGGTGTCTCGAACCTTCCTAAAGCTAGCTCTAACCCATACAGAAAAACGAATCTGAGTAATAATAATACATTAATACCATGAACACTGAGACATGTTGACTTGCATCAGAATAAAGGATTCCAATATGCACACCTCAGAAGCAAAAGAAGACAGCTTTATGTAAATTTGCCATCAACTTTGAACTCGGTGTCACGTGGTCTCTGAGCTCGTCCTCCTTTAGTACCAACTGCTCTTAAAAACCTCGTGAAGTGCTCGCTGTCAGCACCAGCTTCCCTCATTAAATGTAGTGATATTAACAAATAGTTGTTATCCCTCGCCCTTAGGCAACAAAGTACCCGTTGCCAGGTTACATGTGGTGAGTACATGCGCGTGACTAATTTTGTCCAACATCTGCTTATGTTTGTTCAGACAAAAATAATTTCCTAAAAACAATTAGAGACAAAATATAATATGCGCATCAACAGATGACATTTGATGCAGGTGGGGAAGACTAGATGGTGTTTGACTCTGTCACGTGACCAGAGTCAGCAGTCCACTCACAGTCTGTCGGTGGTGTGAACGCGCCTCACCTCAAGTCGGGCCCAGCCTCGTCGGCGAGGACATACAGACACCTGTCGTCGGTGGCCATGGCGGACAGGTGTGACACGGCCTCGTCCAGCGACTGCCTGCTGGAGATGTTGTAGCCATGCCTGACCACTCTCGGTCGTTGAGGGACGTCTCCGTGGGCGGTCAGCGTCCTCAGCAGCTGTTGTTGTATGAGGTAGGACGCCACGCGGCTCTCGCGCCACGTGCTGACCACGTGCACGTCGTGGCCCTCCCGCAGCCACCGCAGCCCCGCCAGCACCAGCACCACCGTCTTGCCCGTGCCGGGTGGGCCCGTCAGGTACACCAGGGGTGGCGCTCGGCTTAGCAGGTCCACCTGCCTCGGGGTTAGGGTCAGACGAGCCAGCCTCTCCCCAGTCTCCGCCACCCCGCCTCCCATTGTGCGGACTTCTACCCGAGGCTTCAGCACTGTGTGAACTTCGATCGTCGTGGCAGGACCGCAGAATCTGAAGTACATAAACATTAAAGACTCTTTCATCTCTTTGTTCTTTTGTTTTTGTTTTGTTTTCACAGCACGGGGTCGGATCTTCAAAAGATTTTCTCCTTTCATTTCGTTATCTCCCTCCAATAACAACTGTAAAATGGAATATTACCGTTTTTATCTTGAACTCTTTCCAAGAGTGTTATTATTTTTACAAGCGATAGCTAGTCCCGAAATTTAAATTTTGGAAAGCTGTTCAATATCTTGGACTAGAGTATACTAATCAAGATAAGGGTATGCCAGTAACAAATTGAACCAGTAATTCACACACCTATATAAAGCTTTCTCGAAAAACGATTTGGTTTGAATAAATAAAATACTGCTTGTAATAGTTGTCTTATCTTTTACATATTAATCTTAAAACAATATCAATGTAATGAATTAAGGCTCTGAATGGATTCAACCCTCTCAAGGAAAAGCATTTTCGACATCACCAGAGGGTCCAGAATGCCAAGTGTTTAAACTTGGACACCTGTCCCGCACTTTACATTGCAGGTTCTAAAGGGTTTTGGGACCTCACCTGGCTACTAGCTCTTCGTACGACCCTGGGGACATGTCCTGGTGTGACTCACCACTTGTCACCCACCTGGACCACCATCGCTGCAGCTCGCACCGGGTGGCTGCCGTGCACTGCCAGGGCTGACTGCTCGTGGGTAGCTGCTTGGCCAGCACGCATGCGTCTACAGCTTCCTCGATAGTCGACACACCCATACACTCCATCAACGCCTACAGCAAAACAAAAACAAACAATCAAACAAAACAAAAATCAAAAAACTTCTCAGTGTATTTTCTTAAAGACTTAAAATGACACAACAAATATTATTTCCTTTAATTTTTCATCAACTCTTAGAAATTTGTTTCCATACTCAGTTTCTCTCCCCTAACTCACCTTTGCTACCTGGGTATGTCCACCTTCTTTCAGAAACTTCAACATGACTTCTTGGGTGACATTTGGCAAAAAAAGAATTTTCTTGATCCTCAAATCGGCGGCCATGTCGGAGACAAAATGGCGCAGCACCGTCTCCGTCCTGTTTAACTGAAAAACTGCTTTGGCGACCCTGGTCCCCAGACTTCGACTCTTGTCTCGCTCGGAACACGGCAGCTGCGTCCAGTTGGCGCCGACACTCTTGACCTCTCCAACGACCAGCCCGTGTCGCCGGTGGAGGATGAGGATGTCGACCTCACCTTTGTGAAGCCGCGTGTCCTGGAGACTGTTGGCCCGAGGGTAGGGGGAGGCACTGGGGGACAGTTTCTCCTTGCAAAGCTTGTTGAGGTAGTTTTCGAATCGGAGTTGCGATATCACCATCATGACCTCGTGCTGGTCATCTGCCAGGGCACGAAGGCCGCTTAGTACCCGCTGATGGGCCACGTCATCTCGCAAGTTGGCATCGCAGACCTGTGAATATTATTTTAATATAATATATATATATATAATATAGAAGTAAATAATACTGTGAACGCTCATAGCTATCAGATAGATATACATTGTCCTTTTTTTACACTTTCATCTATAGAGAAGCCCAATGAAAAACAGTAATCATGAATATGCAAGAGACCTTCCAAAGAAGCAGCCTTACAGACATCTGTATTCATTCGTGAACTATTTGTACTGTGGGTGAACTAAAGCAAGTCGTCAACAAGTCATAATCCAGACAAGCGCCCGGCCATTTATATGCACATAAGAATGCACGTGCACGCTTCATACACAAAACAACAACGACATATCAATAGGCACGCACGTGCGATGTGAAGACTATCTGGATCATTGCCTCCTTTCTCGACATCTTTCTCCTCAATGCACACACACGCGCGTCATGCAACCCTACGCACCGACTCTCTTCCCACACACAAACACACATACACACCCGATATAATTACTGGGTAACTGTCTAACCTCTCTCCATCACATTCATGCGATACAAACAATTCCTGGACACCCATCTAATCCTCCGCCGACGCCTCCCCCCCCCACTTTATTTACACAAACACAAACAACAAACATTGCAGGTGATACAATGAATACCTGGGTTACTCTGTGGTTAAAGTGGGCCGCTGTGTCTGACCACACGCAGCACGCCGTGGGCCGCCACCTCGTCTGTGGGGTGTGACTTGGTCCGGGCTGTTAGAAAAAAGCATCGGCAGCTTGTTAAAAAGTGAAAGAAAAAAAAATCCACACGCACACTGATCAGGGCTTCTGCTAAGGCTAAATTCTTTGGGGTCCCAGGGACCCCTTCTACAGATTTTTAAGGGGTCCCTGTTCTTCGCCCAAATTTGAAGAGGACCCCATTGACGAAAATTGAAGGAGTCCTCCGAACTTTTAATGCGTACAGTACGCAGTTTTTTGTGTAAGCAGAAGCCCTGGACTGACGGATACAGGTTTCAACCACATTCTCTATTATTGGTATGAATCAGAGAGATGATTGGATGATGCCCATGGTCAAAGACCTCATCTCATCTAAATTCTAAAGGACCAAAAGAAATAAAACAAATCTTACCAGGACATTATTCCTTGGCAGTGTTTAAGTGTGAGATGAAGGTAGACCCAACAAACCTTTTGCCATTGGGAAGTGAGGTGCTACAGACGATAGTTTTCGAGGTGAGCTTTTTGTGAGGGTGGTGACCATTTTCCCCTCCTCAACCCTCCAAGGAGCCAATTATCTACCTCAGGAGTAAAGTGGATTAGTAAGGTTTGCGGGGTTAATGTGTATCAAACTGACACTTTCCCGGATTCTGACGCCAGTGGTGTTGTCAGTCTGGTATCTTATCAAACATTGTTTCACAAGCCCGCTGGGATTTAAAATGTTAATTTTATGCATGCACGTGTTTGTCCAATGCTAACAATTGATGTGAACGACATGTCTGACACTGACAAACGACATGCGATGTCAGACTCAGATGTCCTTGTAGTTGTCTGTCTTTCATTGAATTAATGCAAAGCGCAGGACTCTCTCACACAGGGTTTCACATGTTCTCATTGACAGCCCCAGTGTTTATACCTCCAGGTTTCAGCCCCGGATGTAAAAACAACTCTTACCTGTGGTAATGCCGTTTGTGGGTTCTGCACTCTGTGGTTGGGGTCGTCATCCGACACCGGCACGTGCACTACAGCCTGCTGACCACACACCGTGGACACCGCGAGGCTCTCGTGGCAGAAATGAAGAGGGGGGACGAAGTAACAATTGTTAAGCACATCCGGGTACCACTGCCTGATGCTTTCCAGCCAAAACGTCAGTTCTGTCGACGCCATCAGTCAGAGGCTGAACCTCGACATGTCATGTGACCTGAAATACATGGCGCAGAGATGGTTCAGGCTCACCAACTTATAAAATAACTGTCATTTTAACATAATGATCTCATTACAGGACAACGCTGACGTCATCACATTGCATTGAATAACCAGGCAACTGTGAAGTGTCGTCGGTTGTATGAATGATACCTGATCACGTGGTGTAATGAGGAGATAATGTCTTGTAATAGCGAGTGAATTCGTGTTTACACATTGTGGTGCTAATATTTTCACCGTTTACTCGACGAGTGAACGAGTTCGAACACATTTGGATCCCGTCCAGGACTAAGTAGTCGTAAGGTAAGATGGCAGCTCGCTCGAACTTTCTGGATGTTAAAATGAGTGCAAAGAAATTACCGGTGCACTTGTGACTGCAAAAAAAAAAAAAAAAAAAAAAGAAAAGAAAAAAAAGAAAAAAGAGAGAAAAGGCTCGTTTGAGACTTCTGTCCATTCACCTACTATGATAGAATTGCTGCCTGCCGAGACAAAATGGCAGATGAATGGTCTGAGGAACGACAAGAAAAGGAAAGAAAGCTAAAGTAAGGGAAAGTTGTAAAACCATCAAATCCTTCTATACACAAGGGAAACTTGGTTTAGCCACTGAACTGTAGTCACTCCTTTTTCTACCTTTAGTCTGTTCGCAATAACAGACTATCGAGCTCCCATTGTTTTGGCTTGGACGGTCAACCATCTTCACTCATCATCTCCATGGCTAATTTTCATTTTTCGTATCCTCTGAGTTTTCTCTCCTTTTATTCTCTCATCATCGACAAACGCTAGGGGAAAGGTTTCCGTTTTTGATGGGCAAGAAGGTAAACATCAGAGCGATTATTTCCAGGACTTGTTATATTTTCGCTAACAACGGGACTCAGGTCAGTTTTCATTTTCATTGGGAGACAAGCGGTTGCTTTAGGACGGAGCAGCAGGCAAACCTTACCCACGGGGTCGCCAGATGCCAACATACCCTTGTACCTTGTACCCACAGCCAAACTCAAACAAAGTTTATCAAATTTCATCTTCTTGTAAATCCTTGTGTAAATTTAGTCCATCCTTAGTCTGCTTCTCTTCGTGTTGACACACCATATCTCAAACATTGGTGCATTTCAGTCGGATGTTGCGAAATCCCCAAAGATAACAAACTGGGTCATAACTCGGGATTTCCTCTCTGGCTTTCAATCTTTGTGATTGTAAAATGTCGCAGGTCGTGTGTGTGTGTCTTTAGGTGTGTGCGAGGGATGGTGGTGGAGATATGTTCCTCATCCCAGATCCTTGAGAAGCGCTGTATCATACCAGCCCAACCCGCATTGTGTCACAATCCCACACCTTTGTACAGGATAGCTTTGTTACAAGGGATCACAACCAGGTCACGTGGACTAGAGGAGGATTAAAGAACTTGTGAAAAAAAAACGAGCTCACTTTCCTCTGTTTACCTTCCTTCCTCTCTGCCTCCCTCCTTGTCACAACCAAATACAAGCAAATCAAATCGCGGCTAAAGGTCGAGGTTTGTGTTAACCCGATCATGTGACCACAACCTAAAAGATTCTGTCAGGTCAGCTCGGACATTCCCTTCACAGACAGTAATATAATGTAGTATTATACGAGATAATATAATATTTACACGAGCAGAACACGGATACACGGATTCAACGAAACCAGTAACCACGCCCATTCTGGGAAACCAAGACAAGATGGTTTCCTTTTCTCGTACAATCTTTCCCCAGATGACAAGGTCTCGCATAAATCTCGCGAGCTGTGAAGCAAAGTCTCGCTGAACAGAAGACGACAACAGTATCCTAGCAACCCTCGAGGCTGTTATTTCTGTCCGCCATCAACCCTGCGGACAATAGCGAGCCTTGACACAATTTTCTCCTTCAATGGATCCACCCACGTCCAAGAGTAAGGACTGTTTTCTTTCGCGAAAAAGTCCACACACATGGCGGCCTTGGTGAGTCGGCCCCAAACTGATTTTTAGAAGCGATTGTAAATAGCCGATGGTTTTCCAATCTTCAAACTTAGCCACATCGATGTCTGGACATTTGCTGACTGAGTTACCGCTGTAGTCACGTGATGAAGGTTGAGTGCAATAATGCCGTTACCTTCTGAATAACATTGCACCAGGTGTGGGTAATGATGATCACCTGATAGTCGGTGTGGACAGCTACAAACTGTATATCTTAAAAATTAGACTCAAACAGGTCGTTCTCGGCAATGGTACTAAAAAAGTCCAATAATATCACTTTTCGTATTTATGTCATTAGTATGTTCTGTGTATTATAACATAATATTATATATATATCATAAGAATATTTTAAGTTACAGAAAAAAGAGCTTCTGATAGAAAATGTTTCCAAAACAAAATTTTGCATCTATGATAAATAAAACGATAAGCAATATGATGAGTAAGATGATAATGCGAGACTTTACAAATGACAGCAAGTAATCATTGTCAGGCTCAACTACTCAGCCCGAAATATCTCGGGACCGAATAATGCACATGCGCACGAGATCGATAGACATGCACCAAGCTCACACTCACCTGGCGACCGCGAACAACAGCTGGAAATCTTACACCGACAGCAGTGGCAGCGACGATCGTCAGACAACGACAGCGACAACACAGAGAGAGAGAGACTTCACGGTGATTGGCACATTCCAAGTTCTAATGATTACACCGATGAAGAGAAAAGCGAAAAATGCTTGAGGTCCGATGGATACAGTTAATTAACTGCTGAGAAAGTTTCTCAGGAGAGCAGTAACCGGAAGTACAGTTTGGATCCCGCTGTACAAAATGAGGTCACTTCCCCTTCCCCTCCCCCCGCTCTCTCTCCTCCCCCGTTCTAGCTTGGAAATTTAAATCCGGGAATACATGTTCAAACTCGTGCGCTAAAAATAGACATGTCTCGAACTCCCTCGTGGTATTGTGCCCCCGGGGTCCACATAGAATCGAACAACGAAGTCCTTAGAGGAACAGACAAGTGACAGGGCAAACTGCACTCACGTGACCTCATAGTTCTGACCGTTACAATCCTGTCTAAAGCACAGCTGCCTGCAGATATCTCAACACACACAATTAAATAAAACAAATGGTAATCCGCTAACCCCGGGATATTAGTGACCCCACGTGTTTGATCCCCTTGTGGGCAACATGGTGTTTGTATCTCGAGAGCGGAAGGGTCTTATTCACGCAGCTTTTGAGTAAGATTATTTTGTATGAGCTTATCCCAGTCACCTGCAAAAAGGTATTTAACCTTACAAGATCTTAAAGAATGTTGTAAAAGTGTGTGTATATATATATCTCCACTCACCCCTTTTCTCTCTTCTCCTTCTCCCTCTGTGCGTCTCTGTCTTTGCCTCTTCGTCTCTGTCTCGGTGTGTCAAACTTTGACTCTGGCACCATCAAGGCATGCGTCACAAAACTACCAGCTGGCATTGGCTGGTGTTTGAACTCAGTGACAGTTATTTTTAGCTTAACGTACTTTCCGTGTTACTTCCGGTTTCGCTTTCCACGTTTTCTGCATAGTTTGGCTTTGAAGTCCCACAAAGCTTCGACATTTGCCAGCCTACATTTTCTTTGTTTCACTCCACCATTTCCTCCAGCCTCCCGCTTGTGTCCAGTTTTCTACCTTCTTAAATTAACTGATGGTATATCGTAGCTAGCAACAATTCCACGAGCAGTAGTCTTTGTCAACAGAGAGAGTAGAGTAGGGTGACTATATGACACTCTCTTAAATCCTTTTCCTTCGCCTCCGACAACACTTTCATTGTCGCCTCACCCACAGTCAGTGTTATTAACCTAGTTGTTTACTGTTGTCCTGGACGGTCGCTGCACTTGCTGTGGTCTAAATTTATTTTGTTTAATTTCCTTATTTTTAATTGCTGAACACCGGATACAATGTACTCCAGCGACTGTCCCCGTGATGTCACGCTGACCCCTACTACTGTCTCAGCATTGTGTGGTCTGCTTTCTAGACCTTTCCGTCTGTACATGAGCTGAAGGTGCACTTGCGCAGTTACCAAAAAAAAAAAAGTATTGGGGACTTTTATTTTAGTTCAGACTTATGTGTTGTGCTTACATGTCATCGACTGATTGCTTAATCGATTAATTGATTGATTATTGACTCTCGTCTTGAGCGTGAAGCCGAACTTCTTATTTGGTTGTTTGGGTTTTAACATATCTAAACACAATTTACTGCACTTTGCATCAGTAATTAAATCTCGGCCTGTGTGTGTAGAAACATCTCAGTGCCCACACTCCGAGGGACTATTCACTGACAAGAAGTTTGACACTCTCCGACTATTTAAACTATTTGTAAACATTTATCCTTAACATAAGTAAATCGAAGCAAACCAGGTATTCTTCTTTTATTAGTGTGTGTGTGTGCGTGCGTTTGAGAGAATTGTGATGTCTGTCCTGTGACTTACATAAATGTTTGTGTATGACTCTTACTATGAGAGAAAAAATGTTTACATAGTGTGTTGCGGGCTTGTATATTATTGTATTATACATGCTGTACCTGTTATCTCACTACCTGTTACATGTTGTTACAGGCTGTACATGCACGAGGCGTGTCCTTGCTTCAAGTAGTTGGCTAATAGTTTATTTCATTCATTGTCTGAGTCAACCAGTTGTAGTCGTGAAAAAAACACAAATATCACAGAGCCCTGTAGGGCTATAGATGAAAGTTTATTTGCAACCAATACTTCAGTAAACTAAGGACAAGGTTTTTAAAAACTATTAAGAAGTCAGTGTATGTTGTATCAGTTACTCACTAATACTTCAAATTTTTTCTTTCTTTCTGAAAAGGACTATCAGCCAGCGGAAGCACCAACCTCCTAGTCTACATCTTCAACAAACCACTCGAAGGCAGAGAAAATGGACTTTTTCATCACAACAAATAGAGGTGTAGGCCAACAGTCATCCTAGCCTTCAAGAAAACAGTTCAGCCATCACTCACTCACACACAATCAAAGGGGTGAAAATATGTTATCGCCTGCTTTCCAAGGTTGTTGACCAATAGTCAGTAGTCTCTAAAGAAGTTGACTTTAATTCAAAGAGGGTGTTTATGTGACAGATTGTCTACCGTTGCCTTAGTTGTGTGACAGGTTTGCCTAAAGGACAACATTTGTGTGTCCACATGCTCTTCTGGCGTCTTTTCAGAAACCAAACTGAACACATGGACTTCGGAATTGTTGCTCCTGCTGTTGTTGTGTATGAGATGGTCATCAAGATTCTGACGGTAAAAAAATGTTTGAAAATTGTTGATTTTAAAATTTCTTTCGTGCTATTTTAACGCAATTGGCATTTTTCTTAAATTTCAGTATTTTCGTTGATTTCAATACTTCTAACCCCCACATTCATCCCACCAGTTCTTATTCTAAACAGGTTTTTGCTTCCTTAAATCCGTTTACGAAAATAGCCAGTGATATGGTAGGAGTGGGCGGTGGCGATAGGCGAATCACTAGTCGGTAGGTAGTAACAGGGCGACGATGACATTTTGTTTACTGTACGGATGTATCAAAATTATCTCTGGACTGCTTGAAGGTCTTGGTCAACCCTCACAGTTTTATATCCCGAATTGTGATAAATTTCTTATATTGAGTTATAATGCTAGTTAGTGACTTTTTAGACCGCACGTGGGGTGAGAAATGGCCATGCTAGTCACTGATTGAATAAAGGACATTTATAAAGCCCACGTGATCTTTAACGTGACACAATGTAAGATATGGCTGAGATGTAATAATCTGACAAACAAAAAGTTAATAGTAAGACTAGGCAGAGTTATTTTCCATGGTCATTGAGATAAGGACGATTACTCGGAAAATACACAACTTAAAAACATGTGAGATGACACGTCGAACAAAACTCTCAACAGATTAGACATACTACACACAAACAAACAAACAAACAAAAAACAAAATAGGATTTCAAAAGATCACCTGAGAGAAATTGTTTTACAAGCTCAATACTACACGAGCTACACCGTCAGCAAATTATCTGGAAGCTGGAGATTGCAAACCACACTCAGGTACTTGTATGTCATGTCCTTATATGGTATTGTCCTCAAATGGTAGGATCAGCCTTGCGACTTCCGTCGGAACTTGCATCGTTTCGTCTCTTCCTCAACATTCTCTCCAGACCACAACCCTAATATAACCCAAACACTAACTCATGCGAAAATCCTATGCATACACAATTCTTGAACACAACACAAAAAATCCTCTTAAGATGAGTAAAGTGATGATTGTAAAAGATGATGAGAGTGAAATGTCATGACACTTAGAGATGACGAGGGTGAAATGTTATGACAGAGATGACGAGGGTGAAATTCATGACACTTAGAGATGACGAGAGTGAAATTCATGAAACTTTGAGATGACGAGGGTGAAATTCATGACACTTAGAGATGACGAGGGTGAAATGTTACGACACTTAGAGAGGGTGAACTGTCATGGAGACGGCAAGTCAAACCAGATGAGTTGCGCCGTGCAGCGCGACATCTGCTGGAGGCGGTGGTAGACGCCGGCGTCGGGTGCCAGCCCCACGATGACCTTACGCTCCAGGCCGTGCACGTTGGTCCAATGGCTAACCGTCACCACGTCACGTGTCGCCAGCGCCACGGCACGAATCATGTCATCGTCGGGTTTCTCCGGCACGATCTGCACGGGTAGATCCCTGTCTCTCAGGGCCCTCACGAAGGGTGTGTCTGTATGCGGGTGGGGACACAGCACCAACACGTCCCTGTACTTCAGAGGTGGCGGGCTGCTGGACTCCCCACGGCTGGCTTTCTGTCCGGTCGCTGCTGTCAACGCAATTTCATCACAAATTAAGCTTGCAAGAATAAATTTTGTATTTATTAATATACATTTTATTATTTATCTCAATAAATTATTCATCGGGTGGGATGGTACCCGGGAAATGGAGATAATCCGCAGTTTTCACAATCATTGAAATTCCAACAACTCCAGTTGCCTCCCTTTTCAATGGAGTTAAAGTAAGTTTTTTTTATTACTTTTAAAGCCGTTTCTTTTGCCAGAAAGCTGTACACGAGATGTTTATCACAGTGCATTCACTAGAATTACACACATTTTCTGTTGTTTGATTTTAAAAAATTATTACTGTTGTTGTTATTATTGTTATTATAGCTGTTACACTAGTTACAGTATTACAACACTGTCATCTATTACCGCGCGATGCTATGTGGGTTTGGAAGGCCTCACAATTCTGTTTGTCCTGCATCCCACTAGCTCCGGCGCTGACTTCAGAAAATAAATGCGATGTGTATGAAGACAGAGAAAGTAAAGACGATGAACAATATTTACAAACACGTTCAATACACATCTAAGGGAGACAACGACCTGCACAAGATGAGACTAAACCCCTGCAGGCTTTGTAGTCGACTCCTCTTTCATCCACCCGTCCATCAACAGAGAAGTTTTATACACACATGACGTCACAGACTGCATGAGTGCAGAGGTCACAACCTCGACTCTTTTCGCCGTCCGCTGCTATATTTAAAGGCTAACCCGAGTGTAAACATTATTTTTAAATGTTTTTATTCATAAACTCATCTGAGTCTTGAAAATTCGAGCTAAAAGCTCTATTACGTTTGCGATGTACAAGCCGTTCATTATATTTGAAGTAGGATGGACCCGGTTCGAATACTCACATTGCACACCCTGTACGCCGACATGGAGGTCGTTCATCAAAACGTCAGCCGTTGCCCGCCCGCATTCCACGCAGTACTCCGGGAAGATGGCCTTATGTCCCCTGTGCACCAGGACCCTGACACGAGGGCCGTCAGTCGGGGCCGTCAGCGCCAGGCCGGTGACGTAGGGCAGCACGTCCCCCGTGCGGATCTCCTCGGCCATCTCCACCTCCCGCACCACGACAGGGGGGCACCGCAGGGGGATGGTCAGGCTCTCCTTCCGCAAACAGTCAGGTTTGTGTCCGTGACGCATGGCAGCCGCCCACATGTGCAGCCCCGGAACTTTACCGAGTAGTGACGTGCACAGGTCAGAGAAGGGTCGCCCTCGGTACTTTTGGCTGCGGAGTAAAAGCGAAAGAAACCTTTTACGACATCATCAGTGACTGCTAAACAAACATGTGTCAGTCTGTCCGTCCGACCATACATACAGAACGGAGACTTGACGATATTGTTATGGAGTGTACAGGTGATTCACAGGTAGCCTTGGGTCTCGGTACCAGGTAGGTAAGCAAGTAAACATCAAAGTCCAGTAACGTGTTCACTGTAGTCTCCTAACGTCAAGTGAATAGCTAACGTAGACACAACAGTTGACCTGCTGACCTCAGGTCAGGTCCCGCCTCGTCAGCGATGACGTACAGCGAGCCGTTAGTGGCGTGAGTGGCCAGCTCCTTGGCCGCGCCCTCCGGGGTGTCCTTGTCGACCAGGTCGTAGTCATGACGATACACCTTGCCCTCGCCCTCGCCGTCGCCCTCCGTCCTACCTCCGGCCGCCAGCGTGTGGTTGAGCTGCTTCTCGATGAGGTAGGACACGGCGCGGCTCTCGCGCCACGTGCTGACCACGTGCACGTCGTGGCCCTCCCGCAGCCACTGCAGCCCCATCAGCACCAGCACCACCGTCTTCCCCGTGCCTGGGGGGCCCGTGATGTACACCCGGGGTGGCGCTCGGCACAGCAGCTCTACTTGGTCGGGGGTTAAGGTCAGGCGGGCTATCCTCTCTCCGGTCTCCGACACAGCTTCCCCTTCTGTCCTCACCTCCACGCGAGGGGTCAGCACGCAGTGCACTTCCACTGTCGTCGCTGGTCCACAGAACCTGCATCATCATCATCATCATCATCATCATCATCATCATCATCATCATCATCATCATCATCATCATCATCATCATCATCATCATTGTTGTCGTCGCCATATTCTTCATCATTGTCATATTCATTACACCTACTATGAACACCTCACAATAATTATCGGTTCCAATATCTTCGTCGTCATCACTCCTATCATCAACATATCATCATCACATCATCACCGCTAATATTATGATCGTCGCTGTCCCCACCTCATCCCTGCTACCAACATCATCATTACTACCACCACCAAAGTTACTGCTGCACCTGCCGCGACTACAAGCAAAGGAGGGCGAGAGGAGAGCGACCCCATCCTGACCTTGCAACCAGCTGCTCGTACATGTTGTCTGACATGTTTTGGTCCGGCCCCTCCGACAACACCCGCCTGCGCCACCACTCTGTCAGATGGTCCTGGACCTCTGACGTCACCTTCCAGGGCGTGGCAGTGGAGGAGAGCTGATCGGAGCACAGGCAGAGACTGACGGCCTCGGCGACATCCTTGCTACCCAGGCAGTCACACACAGTCTACAACAGGAGTGAAACTGTGGGTGAAAATTACACAAAACCTAGTCACGTGAGGGATTGCCCTGGCAACCCTGTTTTGTCTCTAACGTCCGCTTCACTACTTTTTGTTTGAAACACACACTGTGGAACGCTTTGCTAAATTTTACTAAAATTAACAAAAATTAGCAAAGTCAAGAGAGAGAGAGAGAGGAAGAAAGAAATATGCGAATGGGGGTTAAACAAAAGATATAATTTTAACTTTATGTACATTGTGACAGGTTTAGTTCAACTTACAGGGACACGGTCTGAAGTACCTAAGTACTGTCTTACTGATATGCATCACAGGGTAGAGTATCTGATGTAATTATTTTAATTACAATTTCTCATTCTTCCAAGTATGTATGAGAACGGAGAAATATGTATGCACAACGGCAAAGCTTCCTTGTATATGCTATAGATATATCTGTATTGTTCATATTCACATACAATAGCACAGGACGATGCTCAGCTTTGGGTGGGTTGGGTGGGGCAAACTCCATGGTGAGAGTGAACGACGTTCACATTCTTTTCTCCTCAGTTTCGTTTTTGTGGGGGTGGCTATCCCCTTACCCACCTGCTTACTGCGCCACTGACATAAAACTTTTAGTGTCTGTATTTATTTTGCTTGAAATGTGAGGAGTGGTCAAAATTATAGTTGTTGCTGTCTGTGATGGAGTAAAATAGTTTTTGATTATATACAACAGTTTAATAATAATAATAATAATAATAATAATAATAATAATAATAATAATAATAATAATAATAATAATAATAGCAACAACAACCACCCACTTAGTTCGTGTTTTAACTCTGCAGGTCTTTCAGATAAGATCAAGATGACAGTGACACAGACCGATGTCACACAGAGTGATGACACCGACCACATCGTCTCACCTTTGCAAGCTCAGAGTTCTGTTGCATCACCTGTAGCAACTGGTCGCGAGTGACGTGCGGCAGGAAGACGGTTTTACTGATTCTGACGCTGGGCAGGTCCTTCATGAGATGGCGGAGCACGGCTTCCGCCTTGTCGAGCTGTCCGACCACCTGCTTCATCTTGGCTGTCAGAATGCGTGTCCTCTCGTCACCCAAGCACAGCTCGTCCAGGTTGTCTCCCGTGCTCTTGATCTCGCCCACCAGGATGCCGTGGGTCTTGTGGATGATGAGGACATCGAAGTCGCCCCTCTGCATCCTGGTGTCCGCGATGCTGTACGAGGTAGGATAGGTCTCTTCTTCTGGTATTTTCGCCTTTGAGGCCTTGGAGGACTTCCTGGCGCGCAGCTTCCGGAGGTAGTTCTCGTACTTCAGTTCCGACAACACCATCATGACGTCATCTCGGCGGTCAGCCAGCGCCCGCAGGCAGTGCAGCACGTGTTGCTGAGCCCGGTCATCGCGCACCTGGCCGTCGCCAATCTGCAGGTAAACAAATCACGTGACTTGTCCTGACGCCCAGCTTTGCTAGAGTGAGTCTGTCGGCACAATAAAGGGGTAGCCATAGGACACCCGAGGCTGTCAAAGCGAGAGGAGGTCACTATTGCAGGTCAAAAGGATGAAATGAAAGATGAACAAGCATCCTGTAACCTGTAGTGACGAAGTGTGCACTGCATTTTTCCTGGCTGCCATTAATAAGGTTATTTCTTAAAGTGCAATAGCTGCTTCCTGTAACATTTTTGTTATTACGAATATTGTTTGTCATCAGAAGCATCCCTTAAAAATTTTTACTGTGTATAACGAGGAAATGAAAAAAAAAAAATGTCAGTTTAGTTGAATGTGTAAATTGTGACATTATATTGATGGTAAGGAAAGTAACTACTCTTGTCCTGACGAGCCTAGCAATTCACGTGAACCTCTATATGTCCGGATTCTACTGGGGTAAGTGACTTCCAGGCTTCAGGTGACCAGTCTGACCATCTTAACAACTACAATGGCTGTTAGGTGAGCGTGCACGTGCCAGTTGACTGACTACACAGGTAGGCAGCACCCTAAAGCATCAAGGTAAGCGACTAGATGGACAAAGGAAGAAAAGAAAATTAGTTGTCTACCTTCATGGGCTTGCCAGGACGATCCCTGAGAGAAGACCAGAGGCAACAGGCTGTGAAGTCCACGTGTTGGGCAGTCCGACCCTGGCCTGCGTTCTGTCAGGGAGGTCAAGCAACAGGTGAACAGAAAGATTGAGAGTCGGGGTCAAAATGTTTCAAACTTCGAATTGACGGAGTTTTTCTCCTAACTCCTGTATTGTGTAACAAAGATATACTGTGATAGCTTATCGTTCACTAGTTGTACAAAATTGGATCCAAACGTTTAGCGGGGATAATTAAAAACAGCACTGGTATGGACTGTAAACTTAAACCAAAGGACGGTCAAGAAATCTATATAAAAGGTATGAGTTTTCTCCAGGTACTCTGATTTCCTCCCCTTCGCTCTTCCCTCAAAGGTGGAATCACTTTCCTACTAAACAAACAACAACAGCAAACAAATAACAACATATAAAAAGAAAGAACTTAACACGAGCAGACGAATAAATAAAAGTTCAAATTTGCCATTTTCAAGAAACAAGGGAAAAAAATGGAAGTTCTTTCCAGTGTCAGGAATAATGAGAGTCCATAATGAAAGTGGGTATCGAACAATCAAAAAGTCTAAGTCCCTCTCACCTGTCTGTTCGGAGACCAGCTGCCATTCTGAGGCGAGGATGCCTGCCCCACCAAAAGACGGGACACGGGTGGTGCTTCTGGGGCACCAGCGCCACCTGGCTGAGAAGAAAGGCAGCATCCATTTGCGGTGCAGGGTTTCGGGGACTGGGAGGAAGCGGGCAGCAGGCCAGGGACAGGGACCTGGAAAGCAACGGGTTCTCCGGCCACACTGTCCACAACAACACTTTCCCGACAGAAGTGCACGGGAGGGACGAAGTAGGTCTTGGTGTGCAGCTCGGGGAACCAGTGAAGGATGCGCTCCAGCCAGAAGGCCAGCTGCGGATCCTGAGGACAGACAGACAGATGACTGTAGACAGACAGACAGATGACTGTAGACAGACATACAGATAGAAAGACATACATAAAGTAGCACTCACACATCACATAACTCGAAGGAAAGCCTGGCGGAAATACTTTCAGAGTGATTTGCAAGTGTTTGATTGACCCACTGCCTTATCATTCTCCACCGCAAGTCTTCTCCGACGTAGCAGGCCAGCCTAGGTTAAAGGTCACACAGTCATATCCGTCACGTGTACAGTCGTCTAGAGAAGTGTCCTGGCAGGCTCACAGTGTACAATAAACCTCTCACCGCCCTTATCGTGGACCCACACACTCACCTTCCTTCTTCGCTTGTTCTGGTCTGCTTCACATTCAGACAAGGTCCGAACTGCCTTTTGACCTACCGCGGTATCCATGGCAACTACAGCAGAACAGACACCATAGGTTGGGTACAACAGGTCATGGGTCACATCACAGTCTGCAGGAATGAAGGTGTTACAGATGATCACATAAATAAAGGAATAAAGTTGTTGGATTACACGCTAACGCATGTTGACATCCTAGACTCCGCCATCAGCAGTGGAGCAGTCTGAGGTCATCTCAGGTCATCTAGTAACCTTGACATTGAAGGAAACAATCCTGCAGCAAACATCATTAAGTTGCACGTGATTACATATGAGGACACTGTCAATGTAGACATGTATATCAACAGCATATTAGCGCAAATATTTTTTCCACACCTACTAAAATCTCCACTCAGTAAAATTCTGACGATTTTCGCTGGGTAGAGATAAATACCTGGCGCTGGAGGGTTAACTAAATTTACATCGTTATGTCTATTTTAAGCCATGACCTACACACACACAAGAATCCGTGAACATTGCTAGAGATGGGATTGTATCGACACGTAAGCAGTGAACAGTGAATGTCCCATACTTCACCTGCAGTCGAAGGGCTGATGTCGGCGGTGAATGTCGAGCCCAGGCTATGTCATGATCACATCCTGGCCACGCACACAAACACATAAATATCCTTGACACAGTGTGTCACCTTGCCCTAGTGTCCGTTGAATGTGAAACTTTGTGCTATGCGATCAGTAAACTGCATCGTGACTCACACTCACATGCTGCATACCTCCGGAGAGAGGGAAGGCGTTGTTTATCCACTCTGTACTGTGTACACTCGCCGAGGGCAACACCTACTGTACATTGTCAGCTGTACACCGGATACAACCGTCGGAACACCCAGGGTTGTCGCTAGATGTAACACGAAGGTTGCAGGGATTTTTTTTTTTTTTTTGTCGCTCTCTCCTCTGTTGCTCGAGCTCTTATCCAGTCAGCCCGTAGATCCCCGGATGATTCCCTCCCTATTTTAAGACGAGAGTCTCCTCCCTTCATGTCTATCCCCCCAACACACGGATATCCCTTCCGCCTTGTCGTTGCTGCTGCAGTCACGTACGGCGTGCGGTTGTGTCGAACAATTCCAACCACAGCGGTGACAACTCGACACGTGACGACGACTGCGTAGATGAGTGGTGCATCAGTCCCACGGACGCACGGAATGAGGGCAAAGGGCAAAGCACACGTGCACACAGCGTGTAGTTCATGTTTGGAGTCGCTGTAGTTAGTTGTTTGCGTGGAGAGAGGGAGAGGGTCGAGTGGACCGTTTGCTGATTGCAGCAACGATCGAGCGTCGACTCGACCCCGTCACCGGTCGTGCAGTGACTCGACCACAAAATAATTGAATTTTGATTGAGTTTCCTTGATTGGGTGTGCTCGTCGATTTTCCTCCCTTTCATCACGCATGCATGCGCGTGAGTGTGTGAATGTGGAGATATTGTTTTTAGTTTAAGATTTTTGATGCGAGTTTGGTGTTAAAAATATATTTAACTGTAGCTCCATTCGTAGCCCAATAAGGCTGAGATTTTGTTTTAAAGGCTTCATCAACATATTGTAGGTTTGTGTGTACATGCGCTGGTACGCAGACAACATCGACACCACTCTTCTACCCCACCCACTACTTCAAACTGTAGGGTGTGTGTGTGTGGTCAATATAAATCATCGTTCTTTTCAGTGCACTTTTTACAAACTTTTTTGCGGATTTAAATTTTTAACAATTCAGTTTTGCTTGCCTATTTTTATCTCGTTACCTCGAGTTTGTTCACGAAAAGTTTGAAAGTACCCGGCCCCCCTTTTTTCTTACACATGTAGCCTGAAGACCATTGTAACATTGATATAAATCAGTGTCTACCCCGACTCAATAGAACGTTGGTACATAAGAATCGTGACTCCACTGGATGGTCTGCTCGCCTTTCTTTCTCTCTTCTGTGATACCAAACAGAACATTAGTGAGATTAACTGCCCTGGTCTGCGCCAACCTGTCTTATATTTATTTTTTTGTACGAGCGCGTGTCCGCAGGCGATTAATTTCAATACTAACTATTTCTGTAATCGGTGGTCAACTCGGCCTCTGGATGGGGGTCCAATCAACTTAGTGCAGCGGTCGAGTCACCGGTGACCGAGCAGGTACACACACAGAGTACAAAGACACGAGGCGGAGGTTTGGGCGAGTGCGGGGGAGGCTGGGGAGCACTTTGACCTCGCGGTGCCATGTCTGGACTATGGAAACTAGAGATTGTGGAGAAACACAGAGAGACATTTTTAATGTTATTAAGAAACCATGAATTATTCCATCAATAATGCTTCAAAATCCGAGAACACTTGTTTGGCTTTTATCCGCTAGTGTTTGCCCCAGACATTGTGACTAAACATAGGATAATGTTACGGAAAGGAAAGTCAAAAATAAAATGCTTCCTGTCATGTCAAATAGTTCATGGACATCAAGCTTTCCGGCCATTGAGATAATTCTCAAGGAAGTGTGTGTGTGGGTGGGTGTTGGGGGCTAGGGGTAGGGGGTTAGGGGTAAGGGGTAGGGAGTGAGTGGAAACCAAGGTCGACCATGGTACAAGTGTTTACCTATTTTTTTAAAACTTTAGTTGACATAGGATGCTTATTTAATCATTTTTTTATTTATTACTTCTAAGTGCAATATTCTCACAATAAATCCTTACCACTAAGTTTGATATTAAAATATCTTTAAATTAACAGACATTTTAAACCCAGTTCTATATTCCTACTCACCACCTGTTACAATATGAACGAGTATTGTTACTTACGGTGACCTGGCCAAATACCCCCTCGATAGGATCTTGTCACGTGATGCACACTATTCTTAAAACATAACTTTACACAAATTAAACTAGAGAGAGAGAAGAGGAGTTTCTGTTACCTGCGCTGTGACGGTTTTTCGGAGAACTGTAGGACTCGTTGGCCTGGGGAGCGATGTGAAGAGGAGGACTTGCGGCTTCTTCTACAGCAACATCGAGACTAAAGTCGTGCATGTCCTGTTTGTCTCCACTCTACACACAACTCATCCAGAAGCTGAAAATATTTCCTTGTTATTATTTAACCGAGGAATTAATGTGTAACAATGAAATCACTAAGCCCACCTAGAAACACGGACTTTCTCCGTGATGCATATGGAGTGGTATTGTGCTCCATCATCTCTCCCAGAGTAGAACATCTTGCTGTTACACCGACAGATGAAAACCTCAGATGCTCGAAACTACAGCGGTTTTTTTTTTTAAAAAAAGATGTTCAGATGTTTCCTGATGTCTTGAGATAAAGAGAGTGAAGAGAGCACTAACAATAAGTTTTTCCTGGTTTCAATCCATTTTTATTTCCACATTATCAATCTTTACATCAAAAGACAAGTTAATTTAAAAAGAGTTTCGAGACATTTCAATGGACTTCCTCTACTTCTGTAAAGGTGCGTTAGAAACTAACTTGATAACAATGTCAAACAACTGATGTTAACAGTCTTCTTCCTGTGTCTCATCTCCTGTCAAGGACGACAAAGTTTTCCTGATGAAAATTCGGGCCACGATCTCCTTTTTCAGCTGAAGCAATATTTGGATGCAAGAGAATTGTAGAAATAAATGGTGCAAATCACATACCACGAAGGAGGTGGCAGATGTGGAGACCGTTAGTTAACGGAAATGTCAATCTCATCTCATTCAAAAAGTAAAAAGAGAAAATCACATCACAGACGATCCAGAACACAGAGGAACGAAAGGAAGATCCACAAGATGATGACGATAAAATCGAAGACAAAAAAAAAAAAACCTATTCAGTTCTCTCACTTTTCTTTTCAATATCTATGGACACTTTCTGTATATTACAGAAGAAGTCAGTGTTGCCATCCGCTTCAGTAGTGCAGACCTGGACAGGTCTGTCTCGCAGTCACGTGTTGTGGTGACCTGGGTCGGGGTCAGTCGGTTTAAAAGCGTGTTTCACAATGTCTAAATTACTATACACCGTCACATCCAGGTCAGTTTTCCCACTTTGCTCCTCCCGGTGCACTCGTGCGAAGTACCACTGCTCCAGGCAGTCGTATGCCGGCGGATAGAGGTCGTAGTGGAACTTGTTGGCGAACATGAAGATGCTGGTGACCATGCGGTGCACGTCGCCCACGCCGAAGTTGCACACGTTCCTGATCCAAGTCCCGTCACACGGGGGTCGACCCCAGACCCACAGCTTGTAGCGACTGACTGCTCGTCGCTTTGGCCAGTCGTCACTTCCTGCAGAAAGGCGATTGGTTGTAAGACTTTGTACACTTAGCGATACTTAAGCCTTGTATTTACTAGTAATGCGACAAATATGGGTGGATAGCTGATCGTTTGGCAAAATGCTTATAAACTCTTCAGATAATAAGACTTAAACGTTTTCCTTGTTTGTCCGATTAAGTCATCCTTAACCAGCTCATCTTTAGAGAAAATCCCATCTGCCCTTTTTAAATCTGTTAAGTATTTGAAAACATCTCAGTAGCATTTAACTACATAAATATATTAAATAAATAATTATTCATTGGTGTTAATAGTGTTATTTTGCTAAGTTAATTGTTGTTAGATGTAAATAATAAATGTTACCTTAACTAAGTCCATGCACTCTTCCAACCTTTATTTCAACTAGTCAGCACGAGTTCTGTCCCTTGTCAAGATGTTTATGTCTCGGCTACAAGCAGTCTGTGTGTGAACTGACATTTCCAATGTTTATGATGGCAGGAAGTAAACTATCTAAGCACTCAAGAAGAGGGTTTGTGTAACTGACAAGTTGTTGGGTTGGTTGTAAGACTTGCAGGTGTGAATGAGCTCGTGGCGTTGGCGCCTTCAGTCTGTGAACTCGAGGTTGTCTCACTCACCTGTGTAGGCGCCTGGAACCCCAAGTCGAGGATGGTTGTTCAAGGTGGTGAAGAAAGACTCATCCGGTATTTTGGTCTTCTTGATCCACTGCAAGAAGTCGCGCGCATACTGCGAGTGCAACGCGTAGTCTACGAAGTCACGTGACGCCGCAACGTGCACTGGACCCGAAGCAACCGACATGTTGTGCGGCGCAACACCTGCCTTCTGCCACCGGTGGGCGAACTCTCTGAAAAAGGTATTTTTTTATTGTTTAAATCGCTTTGAGTCTACCTTTAATGATAGGGTAAAGCGCTGTATTAATCAACATTCTTCTTCTTCTTCTGATTATTACTTTTTATATATTTTGTCAGGTGGATGTGTTAAGGGCAGGGCAGCTTTGAGGAAGGGGCATCATTATACAATTATGATTATCTTCTCTTGGTTCATTAAGTACACTATTTGTATTTGTGAGTCCATAACCACAACACTTCACTCTGTGTCTATCGCGAGATGAGGAGCGTCTTCGTTTCCGAGTTCACTCAGTCCTTATATAAATATATTATAGAATGTGTTTTATTGATTTGTATTTATAAGTTATAGTTTTGATTTTTTTCATAAATCTCTTTAAAGGCTTTTTTTTCAACTTTGTCGTAGGGAGCGGAGGACACAAAGCTACCCTCGGTCGAGTCGTTTTCTACCTCGCCCCCACCCTAGCGGCGGATCTTCTCAGTTGTCATGTCTGTCCCTGTGCAAATACAAAATTACCCAGTTCATTTATTTGCAAGTTAATGCTATTTTTGTACAGTAAAATTAAAACTTGTATCTAGTAGCGAAGCCGATTATATTTTCTTAAAAGTGTCAGAAGAAGTTGTTCTGACATACTTATAATATCTACCAGTAATGTCGTTGGCGCCGCGATACGCCTTCAAGATGGCCACCAGCTCTTTGTTGGTCTTGAGAGGAAACTCTTGTCCTGTCAGGTTGATGAAGTACCGCCAGCTCTTGGACTTGCGGAGAAGTGCCTCCATGCAAATGAGCTCCGGTTCGAGGACGGTGAAGGTGCCCCAGCGAACGTCGACTCTACGAGGCGCTTGGAACACATTGGGCAGACAGGTGACCAGGGCTGTGATCTGGAGAGAAACAAACAGAATTTAAGACAAGAAGTCAAAGTTTGGACATAAACAAGAGTCAAAAGATGCATGTTATATTATAAAACAGACATAGGAGTTGGCATCCTCTTATACTCAAGAAAATTCTAAAAATGAAAATCCAGACCTCATAGTCAGGTCCAAACATATCAAAGCCACATGGTATCGCTGGGTATTGCCATCAGGTTATATAAGATGGATTTTGTTACTAAATTATTGTCATAAGAAAGAAGAAAGAAGGATTACCTGGCGTTGCACGTGAGCGCTGGCTTTGAGGTCCGTGTGCAGACAGTAGAGGTTGTGAGGTCGGTACACAGCACGCAGCAGTCGCTCCACCTGCTCCACGTCCTTGTACAGCAGGATGCTGAAGGCCAGGGGAAACGACTTCTCCTCCTCACTCACCTGCTCCACGTACCTGTTTAAAGGGTTGCACATGGATTATTTTTGTGCTACATTTCTTTTATTTTGTCTAGTTTTGGCTGACAAGAACATGTCAAGACAATGACACTGAATTATAGACACCTTTGTGGGAGAGGCTGGATGGACAATGTAGGATGAGAATGGCAGTGAATTGTTATATTTGTTGTCAGGTACATAAGCTAGTCGTGTGCTTCATGCATTTCTTTTGGAGAATGGTTATAAACACAAGCACAAGATTCACACTGACATATTTTTGTTCCTGAATCCGAGAGAAATTACCTACTTATACAATAAACAGTGTTACTTTCACAAGTCTAGTATTATTATTGTTGTTGTAGTTGCTGACGAATTGGGTATTGAATATCAACGTGTTTTGTTCTGTCATGTCAAACTTTAGGTTTTTCTTGTTGGATACTTCCGAACTGCATATAAAGCTTTAACTTTGTCCAGACTAGATGTCACACACATGATCTGAGTGGGCTGATTACGAACAAGCTCTGGAAAACAAATTTTGAAATGATGTGACTGTGTTTAAGCAATACAGATGACTTCATGAAATATCAACAACATCGACTCTAAAACCGAACTTTTTTTTGCAGACTTGTATTACAGTTACCCAGCACTCCTACCTACCCAGCTTCTGTCCGATAGGTTGAGCACTTGCTTGTGATTTTATCGTAGAATCCCGGAGGCCGTCTCGCAGGACGAGACTTGTGTGACTTGGCTCGCAATATTTCTGTCTCATCACCTTGCCACACCTTCGTGCAGTTGGTTCCACTGGCAAGAACTGTCATCCCAGGCGAAGGAAAATGAACATCTGAAGCAGAAATAGAAATTATCTCTTGAGAGACTAAGTTCAAAGATGTTTAGGGTCAGGGGTGCCATGCCAGGAGCTAAAATTTGCGGGTTCTTTGTCTCTCTCAATCGGACACACACTCTCTCTCTCAGGCGATCCTGTGGCATCTATTTACAGGCTGACTGCCTTGCCGTGATATAATCCTTAGCTGCTGGATCAGCGTTTAACACCAATTTCACCTCCAAACCCTCTCTTTTGTTTACATATTGTTCTGTTTGTGTGTTTCTAGACTTAAATTTGGGATGGAGTTTATAAGAGCTCCATTGAATTAAAGAAGAAGGCCCATCGCTAGGCTTTTAAATGCAACCTATCATCTGTAAGGTAGCCTACATTATCTATGTAACACTCAGCTTTTACACTTGGATGTGAACAAACCGTTGACAGATGGTTTCTCCGATGTGCTGCCAGGAACCGCAGCATCGTGTGAAGGCCACGTGGAGACATTACCAGCCTGTGGCAGCGGCTTCCGGTACAAGACAAAACTTGTGAGTATTTCAGACAATCTCGTTGCATGGTCAGAAAACCTTTCTGAAAATCACAAACATTTATTTGACAATAAAACCGATCCCCCTCGTCCTTGCCAGCTTCTTGACCTGAGTACTATAGGCAGTTGCCAATCAGTTAGTGTTTAGTGCAGTTCTAAGGACCGGGGTCAGCAGGTGGGCAGGTAGAACAGTTAACGGTTGACAGTCACTGGGAACAGGCGTGAAAAATGGCATCACATATACTCTTAGTCTTGTAAGATGTTAGGAGCAAAGCAAGTGGGTGAGCAGGTCAGTGGACTGAAGAAATGTTAAAACTGACAGCAAGACACATCAATCCTCAACTATTCTACATCAAAATCATTGTTGGCGCCGTAGAAGTAGATAATTAAGTCCAAACACGTTCCGAAAATAAAAATCTGGGATTTACAAGCCTACAATCATAGATATTATTATCTTATTTTATTACAGTCTCATTTATAATGCATTAAGCTATAGGGCCAGACTATGCATTGTATGACAAAACTTCACAACAAAAAAGAAATTTGTCTGTGTCACCTAGTGTCTCCTAATTCTGTCACAGGTAGACAAGGTGAGTCTGACACTGCTACCTACTCACCATGACATGCAGACACTGTGTGTGGGGCACAAAGACATAAATATAAATACTTTCAAACATTTCGGGTGTATGATTTGAGAGTACCTAAGCGTATCTTTAAACAACAGTTGTTAACAGTTAACCCAGGTAAATGTAGGGTGCTCAAATGATAAACACAAAAAGCAGTTGTAACTTTCCAGTAAAATATTTATGCAAACTGATAAAGATAACGGTGCTTACCTTTTTGAAAATATGTGATGAGAAGTATGGCAATGAATGTAGTGCAGACGACAGACACAAACACGTACAACGGCTTCATACTTTCTTGCCGTCTGCTATCAGTTGATAAACATCCGGTGTTTGCACTGCCCCCGACAGAGAGCTCATCAAATGTCCATTTGTTAGCGATATCTACAGTGAGCAGTGAGCATGTTCAGCCAAGGTAGCCATGATCACAAACAGCAACAGCTAGCGTTTCTCACCTTAGTGGGAAATGCACAAACTTGAGGCACATAAAAACTGGATTCGCTTGCGAAAACAACTGCCAGTGAGGCAGAAAAACAAATAAAAAGATCGCAGGAATAATTTCGAAAAAATTTAAACTATGAAATCATATGTGGGAGTAGATAGCAAACTAAGTTATAATGTGACTCCCTTGTCAGGTGAGATCGTAAACACGTTTACTACATTTGCCTGCCCTAGTTTTACAGGGATTGCATGTCACCAGATCATTTCAGGACCAAAGGTTCCACCGGCAACGACAGCGAGACGAGAGTGTACATGTGTGTCTGTGTCCTTTCGTGAAATCATTGTTTTTTATCACTGAACAGTTATTGAACAGATGGTTATTCTATCAGTGCCTTTGAAGTTTATGAAAGAACTACTACAGAATACAATTTCTACTTATGAAAGGAGTTTGTTTAGTCTCTGCCGTTTGAATGATGTTTAGTAGCATAAGTACAAACGTGATGTGAGTTACTAAAACATAACAGTTGGGCTGACAAGTTGTATTGTGATACTATGAGAAAGCTGTCAGTCATCAAAGTGTGAATAATAGCATATAATTATAATTAGTCTTCTCTCAACAGTCGCAAGTTCAATTTTAAAGCAAACAGCAGGTGAAGAGGGACATGCAACGCACGTGACAGACATCGGAGGTCTGGCCAGCTTGTAGTCAGTAATTATTGATATCAGAGCTATGACAGTTACAGCTCTTGCGAGAGAGGCATGCAGCTTTGCGTACAACAACAACAGCAACAACAGCAACAACAATAACAACTACAACAACATTTAGCGTCTTCACCACTGTGACAAATTTGAACAAACCTCCTGTTCAGGCACAATACTATGACAGTTAGCGAAGGCCTTTTTCTCGCTATTCATAACTGGCGACCCTACCATTGACCTGCTCTAAGAATAGTGACATTTATACATTGTGACAAGCAGCACAGGGAGTGTCAGGCTGGTGTCAGACCTACGACGAAATTTGATAAACAGAACGTTGGACAACAACAGAGATCGCTCACTCCACATGTCAGTGTCTGAGCAATATGAACCTTGAAGAATCGTGTTTTGACACTTACACTTCACTACACTTATTATTACATAATAATTACATATACACTAACACTACACTAACACTACACACTACCCATAGCGTGAGTTTTTAGGAGTGCACTGTAACTAATTTCTCCTCAGTAACACAAGAAATATGCTAATTAGCTAGGGAATAATTAAAGTGATTCCATCAGAAACACCACAGCAATGTAATGTTCTCCAAGCTTGGCTGACATTTTCTGGTCGTCGTTGGTCAGCTAAACATTTCGCTATTTAACAGAGTAAGAAGCAGACGACTGGCCGCTTCAGTCGCAGTGACTTTGAGCTAGTGGGTCAGGGTTTTATTGTTAAATTTCTCGAAAATACCTTTTTTAATTCATCGGTTTTGAGGTTGAGAAGCTAATTAGAATTGTGTACCTCGACAAGTGAGGGTCAGGGAGGGCTCGATCGTGTATTCGGGCACGCGGCTGTGGAGGGGCTCGAGCCTTGGGCAGTAATTTTGTTTGTCGTTTTCTTTCTCTTATAAACAAATGTCCGGGGAAAGAATACCGAAGCATTACATCAAAAGAAATCGAATCCTTTAAACATGCACTGAAACACGTCTGTTCCACGACCTTTTCTCTTGACACTAATCAACAAACCTGTCAACAATCGCGATTACAGTCAGTCGACTAGTCCACCTGCTCGTCTTCTGCAGGTTTATGACAAGATTTTGCCCGACAAGATGGTTCGGTATAACAGACATTACAAAATACAAATATTTTTATGTACAGTAACAACCTTACTAACTTTACGCTTTTATCAATGAGGAATTAATTTCAAATATTTTTAAATTCGAAAGAGTGTACTCGACATGGAAGAAGGGAGACAAATCGTCTACTTTATTTAGACAAACGTTGTGGCCTCCCTTTAAATTCCTCACTCTACTTGTTATAGCGGTTCACAGGGACAAAGTCCTTACATTTTCATGTGAATGGTGGTCATCCACACTTGGTATTTATTTCAAATGATTACATGAACATAAATATGTTGCGTGTTTTACTGCCCTTAAGAATTTATGTTTTTTGCTCTGTGTGTGTGTGTGTGCACGAGCAGGCGTGCCTAGAGCCTGCATATTACTAAAAGTAAGCTGTTGCCCCTTTATTGAATTGTAGCCAACGCCTTTTCTAAACCTTGATTTTCTTTTTAATACAGACATTTAAAATTGTATGATAATATCTCTTTAAAGTGTTCTTTATTTCCAGGTTGACTCAGACTAGAGAATATTAGTCGAAAGCTAATGCTAACTGCCTCATTCTCTTTGTTTTGCATGTTTTCAATAATAATCATTTACAGGAATCAAATCTCTTTTATTCAAAACACACACTCGGCAAGGTTGCTGTGAAGACTGTCATTCAGCATCCCCTGCTCACCCCACCGCTGTCACCTTCCGCCTCAGCGCGTGCTTCACAATGTCCAGGTTGCTGTACAGGTGAGTGTCGAGGTCCACGTGACCCGTGCTGTCCTCCCTGGCCACCCGCCAGAAGTACCATTGCTCCAGGCAGTCGTAGCCTGCGGTGTGAAACCCGTAGTGAAACTTGTTAGCGAACATGGCCACGCTTCTGACCATGCGCACAATGTCCGCCACCCCGAAGTTGCACACCCCGCGCACCCACCGCCCGCTGCACGTCTGTCGAGACGAAGCCCACAGTTTGTAGCGGTTGACGCTCGTTCTCTTTGAAGAGTTCAGTTTCCCTGAAAAATACCAGAAAATCCATTTCTGAGAAAGATGTATTCATCTTGGTAATTTGTTTGTCCACATTACAAGAGCTTGTGTATGTTGTGGATGAAACACGTGCACGAGTCAAGAACATAATTATACACACAGATTATGATGAGGACCCGCGGCAGAATTTACACCTGGAAAACCCGACTTTTGCACCTCCGTCAGTATGAGAGCTCTTGACTTTAACAGTTCAAAGGGTGAAGAAATAGTTCTCCAGGTCCTGGACGAGACTAGTCAGCCATTAGAAACAAGTTGTTGTTGTTGTTGTTGTTGTTGTTGTATTTAAAATGCTCTTTAAAACAGAGTATCACAGATAGTTGTCTTTATTGTAGGTTAACAAATATATATTTTTTTAAATACCGTCGAAATTTCATTCCTGGGCATTCGCCGCTGCGGTTACCAGGGGATCGCGGCAGTCACGTAAGTGTAGTGTTAATAAGTTTTTTTATTTTATTTATTTTATTTTATTTTTATTGTCTCTACCTTATGCTTGGATATAGTTTTACTGATGGGTGAACTAGAGATTAAAAACAACCGATCCGCTAGATTATTTGAATATATATTGCTGTTTGTGATTATGGATGAACATGTGTATCTGTTGTGTCATGTGATCTGACAGACTCTTGATGACCAACGATGCATCTCTCTGAAATTTTCTTTGAACCGTAACACCTTTGTCTGACAACATCCTTATGTCAACGGTCTACAATCAGTTCATTTAACTTTCTGTCGGTCTCTTTACACTCTGTGAAAACATCAGACAAGACGAGAGCTCAGGTACTGACGGATCAGACAACAGTCAACCTTTACAGGTGAAAGGTCAGCCGCCCACGTGACCTGGCTGACCTGTGTAGGCGCCGGGAGCGCCGAGGTGAGGCAGGTTGTTCAAGGTAGTGAAGAAGGACTCGTCAGGTATGCGCGTGCGTTTGATCCACGTCAGAAAGTCTCGCGCATACCGCGAGTGCACGGCGAAGTGGACGAAGTCACGTGACGCACACATGTGCACTGGACCCTTGGCAACAGAGATGTTGTGGGGAGGTGGTCCTGCTCTCTTCCATCGGACCTCGCTACTTCTACAAAAATTAAGTAAAAAAGTTTTAATCAAAGAGTAAAGGAAAAGGAAAGACATTAAAGAGAAACAAAATGCCTTAAACCAACATTTTTATACATCCACCTTCTCGAAAACATCTGCTCAATATTCTCCTTTTCCTCCTCGGTTGCATGGTACGTTTTTTATAGCAGCGCAAAATTATGACAAGACATTAACCAGTTCAAATTTCGATCTCTGTTGGAAAAGAGTCACGTGCTGTCAACACAAATTGACAAAAATGCTCTCCCCCCAACTTCCAACAGAGAGAGAGAGGGCGGCAGACAGTGACAAGGACGCGTAAAGACTTCAATGTAAATGGGTTATGTAAATGATGGATTGAACCATCGGGACTGGAACGCAAAGCCTTTGGAGCATTTGCACTATGAACACACAGATGACACATTTACACAATGAATACAGATGACACATTCACAGCCTGCCCCGTACTTCACGTGTCTACCGATGATGTCGTTGGCGCCACGGTAGGCCTTCAAGATGGCCACCAGCTCTTTGTTGGTCTTGAGAGGAAACTCTTGTCCTGTCAGGTTGATGAAGTACCGCCAGCTCTTGGACTTGCGGAGAAGCGCCTTCATGCAAATGAGCTCCGGTTCGAGGACGGTGAAGGTGCCCCAGCGAACGTCGACTTGTCGAGGTGCTTGGAACACGTTGGGCAGACACGTGACCAGAGCGCGGATCTTTGTTTTGCATGAAAGAAATATTTACGGCACGTGTCAAACGTGATCGCCATGTTTCAAGTTTGTTGTGGGAGACAATAAAAATGTAAGAACTGGTTAGAAAGAAAAGTTGTTCAAAAAGATCACATTAATTTAATCAACGCATAAGCTGGAAATAAAAGATGAAGTAGTTCAATGAGCCCCGTAAAATGGTGATCACGTGACCTGACTGTTAAGGGTAAATAGACGAGAAGCTCAGTAGCCGTAGAGACAGAGAACGTATCTCAAGTATTAAAGGTGGGCCTTTAGTCCAGAGTAGTCGACAGTAATTGAGAGTTTCGTTTGCCGTTATTCTCGATGCTGTAAACAATTTACTAGTCTTTGATTTGATGATAATGGTGATGCATGATGTAGCATGTTTTCTATCACAACACAAACATAAACAAAGGACAACGGTTAAGAGGACCAACAAGTGAATGATCAGGCGCATCTAAATTTCTCTGAGCCCATATCTTTGAGTTGGTTACCTGGCGTTGCACCTGAGGGCTGGCCTTGAGGTCAGAGTGCAGACAGTAGAGGTTGTGAGGTCGGTACACAGCACGCAGCAGTCGCTCCACCTGCTCCACGTCCTTGTACAGCAGGATGCTGAAGGCCAGGGGAAACGCCTTCTCCTCCTCACTCACCTGCTCGATGTACCTGAGAAATGAAAGAGGCCAAAGGTCAGTGAATAAAGAATACTATCGAATGCAGGAGCGATCCTAGCAGACTTCGATTTCCAGACCTTGCAAACAAAAGACCATGGATTATTGTAAGAACAATTTAAAGAGAAAGATTCTATCTAATGGAAAGTACATTAAAACAGTGGACAAAAATAAAAGCAATTTTTAAGGTATCGTATTTGAGTTCTACAGTGTTCACCTGGATTCTAGTGCAGCCAGTGGTACCTAAGCTTTGTATTAGAGGATGTCTGTGTTCTGTAAATAGGAAGAACATCCTACTTCCAGAAAATGTTTCGGGTAAGAAGAACAACGACGGGAGAAATCTGATTGTGTTCACTGGCATCTTCTTGTTGTAAGGGTAACATTCGAGATCATTAAATATGACCAATTTTACCCTGAGATTGTTGTCTCAGAACTGCTTACCCAGCCACTTTTCTGAAGGTGCGACAATCCTTTCTGATGGTATCGTAAAATCCCGGAGGTCGCCTGGCAGCCAAGGTTGAGAGTCTTTTTGCACGAGAGACTTCGAACACGTCCCCCTGCCAGACCTTGGTGCAGTTCACTCCACTTGGCAACACAGGCCTGTGTAAAGGTGGGAAACCGCCATCTGTCCCCAAAACACAACTTTATTCACCACGTGAGAATAATGTGAGTACTTACCCTAGCATCTTACAGACAACAGGAACCTTTACAAGTTGGGGTTTTTTTTGTTTTGTAAAACATGACTGGTATATTGTTTAGTGTGTCTTGGTTAATCATAACTGTAATATTAGCGCACGTCTTATTATCCAAAAGCCGAAGTTGCGAACGAGAGTACATCATTTTCCCAGGGCAGCATGGGGAACTAAAGGAAAAGCGTTTTGTTTTGTATTACAAGGGGCTGCCGAGACCCCCGCCGACACTACTTAGTGTTTCTTTACCCCAGGATAGCCTTGCCACTGCTTTATAACCATGACCTTAGAGGTAATGAACATCATCAGTGTCTGTACACCACTGTAATCTTCTAAAAAGACCCTTGTCTTTGAGTTCAATGTGTCACAAGATGGACATACTTTCCACAATCAGCTTCTCAAGCTGCTTTGTATAATAAGCTGGTGCCGATGTACTCCAGCTCCCCTTGTTGCTTGTCACTGATGCTGTGGCACTGTAAGTCTCTGTGAACTTTGACACAAATGTTGCGCCCGCAGCTAGAGAGCTTGCAGAAAGTTTTATAGAACATTCGTTGATGAAATCTGTAAAACCAAATTGAAAAATGTCTTCATTTTATTAGAAACAACGTGTTTTCATACATCAGCATTTCAAGTGACACACTGATACTACTTGTTAAAAACTGCTGGCTAAGAGACGCACATATAACTTGCAAGAAGTACTTTTCTCGCAGTAAATATCAATGTTTGTTGGTTACAAGGCAAACTAACTGCTAACAACAGTAGCATGTCAACAGGCTCGAGGACTAGGAAGGCGGTCTTTACATGTATCCAGTCTTATTCATATTTGGTTTATTTTACGAATTTATCTTTTGAGAAATAAACTTGCAACCAACCCATCTCTTCCCTGACATAATTCATAGCAATAAGCGACATTACCTTCGAGAGCGCATCCAGATCACAGCAATAAAAAGATAATTAATTTCGGTTAGGAACATAATGCAACAGGACGATAAAAAACCCACAGGAATATGTGGAAATGTCTCCATAAAATTTTATTGCTAACGAAACGCCCAACGCATCTTTGTGACTGGAAAAGAAAGAAATATTTATGGGTAGAATAAACGACAATAAAAGGCTGTCGAAGCAATTGAAAAAAAAAACCGAGGGAGAAGAGAATTTCCAAAACAGACTGCAAACAGTTGTACGTGTTACAAAATTTTTATCTGAACGCGTATAAGATTAAATTATTTAATTCAAGAAATTATTTATGAACATCGCCACTACGAGAAAGAACACGGAACAATCAGGAGAAGAAAACATGTGATGTAGCCATTACAAGGAAGAACATGTAATGTACCAGACCCACAAGCTGGAGAGTTTGCTAATGTCGCATGTGGCATCCAGGTGTCGTGTCCGGTATCCTCTGACAGGTGTCTATCCTCCCACCTGCTTTCACAAATAATATGGAAATGTTTCACCTACCCTTTATAAAACAGATGAAGAGAAGTGTGAGGAGAAAGCAGGTTACAACCAAACACGTGAACACATTCCTCTTGTTCATGGCGCCTGTCCGTGTCATCACCTTGCGATGAAGATGTCAAGGTCCACCAACGCATCCATAGATGTAACGGCTCACGACAGTAACTCGGTAACACGGAAGCCCTGGTCTGATTTCTTTTTACAAATTCGTGTATATTTTAGGAGTAGACCCTTTCTTCTGTAAATTTACTTTAGCAGGCGCATAGGTAAATATTGTCGCTCGAGTCCTCGAGTGATGTTTACATTAACGCAGCAGCCGTTGGAGTGGTTCACTGTCGCCACAGGCTGCGATTCGTGAATGAGGACACCACAGACACCTGAAGGCTGGTCTGGTCGTAAATGTCACACCTGCTGGTCTATATTTCTGATACTTCTGACAGACAAGTATTTTATTACTTACGATTGATATGTCTGTGTGTTTAATGAGTCGCTTATAAAGGAACGGAAATCCTCGAGTTATGAGCCGCTCACTTGGTGTGTCACAAACACAAACACGCACACAGTGACAGGAAGCCACAGGTAATATAAGTTAGAGTAATTAGAGATTACTAGTCAGATATAACAAAAATTAATAAGAATTAATAATTGAATAAATCATAAAAATGAACTTGCTGATAACTACAGCTCGTGATCAAGGTAGAAAATTTAAATGAAGCATGTATCTTTGGGTGTGTTTATTATTTTATAGATAATTTTTACTCTCCTTTCGTTTTTTTTCCTCTTGTGCGAAAGTGTTCGTTCAATAGTGATGCTGAGAGATGATAGAAAGACCCACAAGTCAGAATTTAAAATGATTTTCTAATTGCTGAAACAGTTCATGTTTGTGATGAAAACCACTTTGAGGTCACACGGACAGTGATGCTGAAATCATCGAAAACTGTAAAATGTCTATTGCTGGTTTTGTGCACGCACATTACACACAACATGATCTCATGCTGAGATGAATGTGCTCTCGTGAGATCTCATAATCAGCCATCACAAATCTCATTACATTGTTTTTAAATCGGTGACCAAAGTGCTTCGGGATAAAACTTATTCACGTCGACTGAAAGATATCACTTTACAGTGGCCACTCGCTTCATCATTTCTTTTTGCCTTTTATTGTCCAGAACATCAATTTAATCATCTTTTGTGGGGCAGGGATGGGAGTGGCAGTGAGGGTATGTGCGAAGGTAATGGTGGAGGTAGGATAGTCATACGTCTTCCTCCGGTATACGTTGACCGCTACACAATACAGATAGAAAGATATTGCGATAATCATGTAACCAAAGTTGTTGACACAGGCAAACATTATCCATAAATTACAATAACTTTCATTACCAAAGTAATGTCTGGAAAGATGTTATACTTGGTTTTAAACGGTTTTATTATAAAATTAAACCTGAAACGTTATAAAACATTACGGCTGAGTCAATATATTTAAACATAAGTTTATATTATGGCAACAAAAAGTCATAAGTACAATAAAGCACTCGATACACCAACATTTCTACAAATAATACATCATGTATCAAAAGGTTTTAAATGCCACTATGGTATGCTATCAGAAAACAGTAATAATTCAGAATAAATCAGTATATATGGGGAAATATCCGAATACACTGTCAAAATATATTCTAAAAATTAAGTCCATTGTATCTGGTTTTTCTGTAACAACTGGCTGTCGTCTGATCTTTGTATGTCCCTTTTGCCTCCTCTTGTATTTGAAGCTTTGTAATTTGGTTTATTTTGTACCTCCTGAAGAAGTTACAACTGGAAAAAATGCCACCTTTCGTAACAAGGTTAGGTTAAACTTTTTCTCAGTGCCTGCTTCACAATGTCTAAGTTGCTATAGAAACCGACAGTAAGGTCCAGGCTTCCCGTAGCTTCCTCACGCTGAATTCGCGAGAAGTACCACTGCTCCAAGCAGTCCAACGCCTGTGGCTGAAGGTCGTAGGAGAATTTGTTGGCGAACATGAAGACGCTGTCCACCATGTGGTGGATGTCGCCCAGCCCGAAGTTGCAGATCTGCCGAACCCACTTGCCGTTACACTCCTGGTCAGACCAAAAGTCAAACCAAACCTTATAGCGGTTAACAGTCTGTCGCTGCGGGCAGTCTGGCTCTCCTGTGAAGAAAAACACGGAAAGCATCGTTAGGGGAAGCAAGTCCAGCAACAAAAATGTCATCACAGTTGAGTCGCTTACGAGAACAAAGATAAAAGTATTAATTCCAGATATAATGGAAAATCATTTCGGACCTCTCGGGAAATCATCCAGAGGTTTGGAAGATATCAAAATTTATAATAAATTTCAAAAGTAATGTCAATGTTACACGGCGATATAAAGTATTTCCGTGCATTTGTGATAGTTTAAACTTAGTGACCTGTGTATGCTCCAGGGACTCCCAGCTGATGCTGGTTATTCAAAGTCGTGAAGAAGGACTCATCAGGAAAACTTGTTTTCTGAATCCATGTCAGCAAGTCGCGTGCGTAGGTGGAGTGAAGAGAGAAGTCCACAAACTCCCGGGAAGCCGCCATGTGCACCGGTCCCTTGGCAACGGTCATGTTGTGTGGAGGTGGTCCTG
Organism: Pomacea canaliculata; assembly: GCF_003073045.1. Classification (NCBI taxonomy): domain Eukaryota; kingdom Metazoa; phylum Mollusca; class Gastropoda; order Architaenioglossa; family Ampullariidae; genus Pomacea; species Pomacea canaliculata. Next base: position 18,654,849 of record NC_037593.1, read on the forward strand.
CTCTCTTCCAACGGTGTGCAAAGCTCCTGTAATACAGTCAGCATGACACTTGTTTGTCAATGTCCTCTTTCATAAATATTTCATAAGTACTTTTGATCCATTGTATCATGTACATTATGGATATTAAAGGTATTGTGTTGATATCTTGTATTAGGTATAAGTAACGTAAAAACTGAGAGCTAAGTCCCTTTGTCTAGCAGGCTGGGGGAATTATGTTCCCCTTGTTACGTGTTGACATTTATTTACTTGAATATCACTAATGGATATTCAGGTTTGTATTTACCTCCACTGCCTGTTTTTTTTTTTCTCTTATCATTTTTGAAGTTGGATTGTATAACATGTTCTTCAGTTTTCTGAAAATTTTTGAAAATGTGGCTTCATTGTTAAGTCTGCAGTGATCCCCCTTTTACTACCAGAATCCAGTTTTGACATTGTTTTTCTTCTTGTTGTTGTTTTACAACCTTTTCGCTGTTTCACTTATATTAAAATGTCCTTATAACATGCTTGCCTGTTGGCTGGGATTTTGCGCTATGCAAATTATTTACTATGCAGGCCTATCATTGGCTGCAAAGCTTACGGTACGTATCTGCCGAAGATGTCGTTGGCTCCGCGATAAGCTTGCAAGATGGCCACCAGCTCTTTGTTGGTTTTGAGTGGAAACTCTTGTCCTGTCAGGTTGATGAAGTACCGCCACCTCTTGGACCTTCGCAACAGCGCCTCCATGCAAATGAGCTCCGGTTCGAGGACGGTGAAGGTGCCCCAGACAACCTCCACTTGTCGAGGTGCTTGGAATACATTGGGCAGACAGGTTATCAGGGCTGTGATCTTGGGGGACAAAACACACGACTTTTTAAGCACTAATGATTCGCATGAATGACCTGCATTCTGTTGTTTTAAAGATCGGACAATTAAAAATTACAATTGTACTTTGCGCTAGATTTCGTAAATCATTTTTGCACATAAATGTACTCACACAAGCTATTTATTTTCTGAAAATTTACAGGATTTTTATAAACTGAGATACAAAAGGTCAAGGGAACTGACCTACGATTTCAGGAACTACAGTGCGAAATCAAGTTGGTTTTGCAAGCCTGCTGACTGGGTGGGGCAATAATATGTATGTACCTGACGTAGTGCAAGAAAGACGAGAGGTAAAGTTACCTGGCGTTGCACCTGAGCGCTGGCTTTGAGGTCCGTGTGCAGACAGTAGAGGTTGTGAGGTCGGTACACAGCACGCAGCAGTCGCTCCACCTGCTCCATGTCCTTGTACAGCAGGATGCTGAAGGCCAGGGGAAACGCCTTCTCCTCCTCACTCACCTGCTCGATGTACCTGATGCACACAAACAAATCAAATTATTTTTATAAAATGTTCTCTAATGACCTACAAGTAAAGCTGATTGGTCCAGGTGGTACACCTTAACCCGGATCTGACTAAGACCAGATCTTGCTTGAGGACAGGATCAGCGACCAATGAAGAAAAGATTCGTCAGTCCTCACCTTCCATAACTTTCTCAGATAACGACAGATATTACATGAGGTGACAACTGCTATCTCGACTGTGGCTAGTGTATGATCTATGATCTTATTGACATATTATGTCTTGTTACATCTCACCCAGTCTCTCGCCGGTATTTCGGACAATCCGTGGTGATGTTGTCGTAGAAGCCTGGTGGTCGTCTTGCAGGCACTGACCACAGAAACTTGGTCCCTGATATTTCAGACAGGTCTCCTTGCCAAACCTTGGTGCAGTTAACTCCACTTGGCAGAACAGACACGTTTAATGGTGGGAAGTCAACTGTGGCAGATAATAATGATTGATGATGAGGAGGAACTCATCCTCTCAGAATGCTAGTTTTATTCTTTGAGGAAGGAAAAAATAAAGCAATGATTACAGATTTTGCTTTGTTTCTGTAGCACTAATCAACAGGACACAATCAGAAGCCTTTTTTATTTTGACAACAATTACACAAACGACTATTGATGGTGCTTCATTTGCCCTCCATCTTAATCTATCAGCAATGCCGATGGCACTAACGACAAACACATCGTGGGTAAGATAGTCGGACATGTTTACAAAGCTGCAACAGGCAATACACAAGTACTCACCTCTTATCGATTCAATGTTGACTAGTGTGATGAAAAGACAGACGAAAATCAAAAACAGGAACACGGCAATCTTCTCTTCCAGAGCTCGTAGCACCTTGTCATGCAGCCATCGAGACAGATCGAGAAGAGTCAATCAAACAACATGTAAAATAGAAATGTTAAGAAAACAGAATTGTCTGTGGAATGATTGTTGAGTTTTTGGTAAGTTCATGCAGATGTTATCCGTGTGTTATCCAGTCTGTCCCAGATAGGTAAGTAATGATTATTATTTAAAATGCTTAAAAATCTTTAAAATTCATTTAATAAATTATAGAAATAATCTGTTATTTTATATATATAAAAATTACATATTTTGATTTGTCACGAGACACGTCCATAACATGTAAAATTCTTCATCCTCTCAACGCCATTCACGTGGACCACTCACCTTTCTTCTTCCATTGTTCTGGTCTGTTTCACGAGCAGACAGTGTATGGACTGACTCCCAATCACCATCTGTCGCCATGACAACTACAGCAGAACTGAAGTTACAGGTGTAACTGAGAATAAAAATTAAACTGGTTAGGAGAGATAACATATCACATCACAGTCTGCAAATTAATGCTGATAACATTTTCACACTTCTGCATCATTTGTGGATATTTCGGTCTGTTATCAATAGTAGGGAAGACCATACTATTCATAGAAACTACATTATCTTGCAGGCACTCATTTAACAGTTAATGACCTATCAAAGTTAACAGTCCCATAACTGTCACAATGGAATCGGACTGAAGCTTGTAGTCTGGACAAGTGTTTCCAGTTGCCGGCTGCTGAAGCTGCTCTTCTACAGACAGAAATATGGGGCTTAAAAATAATCCCCCAGTAGATATGGCACATACTTTTGTACTAAAAATCTACATAATGTCAGTTGTAAATAGTGGGGTAGACAACGACACAGGTGGGTTGCTCCTCCATGTGTACTCCATGTGGTCTGGTCACGGTTGACGAGGTTTGACATCAAGAGACATCCACGAGAAGCTTACAATATCCTGGTTGAGCTTCACGAAGGAGGACAAGCGAGCTGTGTGTCTAGTGTGTGTGTTGGTCTGTACATACACAGTTTGGGATATGTTTGGGGAAACCCAGATGTGCAGGATGTTAGCGAGTTTGTTGTTTATTAAAACCATCTCTTGTTGACTGTCATAAACAGCAGTGGTGTTGTGGTGTTACAGACAGCACTAGGTTTAATGTTTATGCCAATTTTAAATAGGAATTGCATGTGGAACATTACCTAGGCCAGGTGGCCATCTCTTAAAGCAGACCTGGGCAAGGGGCGGCCCGAGGGCCGCACGGCCCTCGGGCCGCCCCTTGTCCAGGTCTGCTTTAAGATTGTGTGACTTGTAAATTCCAACATGGTTGAAGGCACATGTCCTGAAGAAATAAATGTTTTTGCTTGTCGTCATCTCTATTTCTCTCTTTCTCTCTCTCACACACAGAATAAATGAATCCTTCAACTAGAGGTGGGACCGTCTCTGACCTCTCAGCACCTAACAGAGAGGAGTCGTCGACTCATCTCGATGTCATGTGTTGAAGTGTTATACAGAAAGTGAGAGCTACCAAAATAAAAATTAAAAAAAAAAGTACAGTAAGAGATTTGAAGATAGCGATGTGTAGACAAGACGTGTCCAGCCAAGCGTGACTGCATTAACAACGAGTGATGGCAGCACGTGACCGCGGGAGGTAACTGCGCTGCAAACATTTGTCGAAGTGACAAGCTTTTGGTAAAGAGTCAGCGGCAACTACTCGAGTTGATGTAGATGACGATTATAACGAGAAGTGCAATGAAAGTGTAGCGTTCATATTATATTCCAAGTCAATTAAAAACGTTCTGAATTCATAATGAGATGCAAACATATGATCACGTGACGGCGCCGTTTATGAGACTACATTAAAAATAATTTATAAAATAAGATTTTCGTCCTTAATAATGTTTAATTTTGAATGCACCCACCGTGATACAAATATCAAAGAAATATACGACATACAAATGTCAGTAAAATAAAATAAATAAATAACAAATAAATACAACATGAAAATAATAAAGTGAAATATCAGGCGGATACCAGATTGTAACTTTCACTTGGATTTATTAGTTAAAAGTTATAAAATAAAATTGTATTTTCTTTTAAAATTAAACTTTAAGAATCTAAAATATCTTGTGGAAAACAAGCATAATAAGCGAAATTAAATTATCATGACCAAGACAATTATGTCCAGACACCAGCCTCTAATGTTACTCTAAATAAAATGGTTTTCACGATTGGATGAAGTTTTATTCAACAGATTGATGATCTAAAAATATGTAATGATCGGTTATCATGATGGGTGCTAATTTCCATCTCTAATGCTTCAGCAAAGATGACTAACTTTCATGATTTGACCATGACTGATAGCACCCTATGGCTGTCACTATCTTGAAGACGAGCCCACCCCGCTGTCCCTGTCACACCTAGCGCGGTCATCTTGCTTTGAGATTGAACTGAAACCGATACTTACTGTGCAGTTGGTTGCAAACAATCTTCACACTCACTTCAGTTCGACAGGCAGGATGTCCGGCGAGTCCAAAGAAGCAATTTGATGGCGAAACACCGAGATTCAATGTCATCTAGGAGCGCTCTGTACCGCTAGTCACGTGATCTGGCATCTGTGCACCCGACTGCCGGGAAACCCTTGATACTGGGAGTTTTGTTTTTTCTATCACTCGAGCTCCCTCTCACTTAGTCTGCGTGTGGATAACAAACTCTTTCCCCACCCCTATTTTAATTTTTAAATTAAATTTTAAAAAGTACTAACCTGACACTCCCACCCCACCCACACCCACAACACACATGCATATCATTGTTTTCCAGTTCATCTGCGGAGTATGGGCTGTTATCAGGCTACCTCAGCTTTTTCACAACTAGTCCCCCATTGGCTACTTCACCCACAACACACATACGTGTCGTTTCCGTCATGTTTCTGCTCAGTGCATCTGCGGGTACGGGTGAGGCCACCATCGGGTAGTATGCTAAGGACGGGCCGCATGCACGGGTGTCGACAGTTGTGACGCTCGATGCGCCACGAACAAAACGCGAGTGAGTGTGCCTAGAAAAAAAGGATAAACAACAGAATAAATGTCATGGGAGCCAGGGTGACCCAGACGCAAAGACTCACGGTGTTTACAGCCAGTCACGGACAAACAATTCTGTGTACGTTGGCGTTTGTGCAGTGAGCTGATGCCACTGACACTGAAGTTGGTTTGTGTGTGTGTGTGAGCATGTGTGTGTTCGAGCTTTTACTTATGAAGTCAGGGCAGATACCCCAGGCTCTTCTCTCTCCTGACACTGTCAACAAGTCTCAGCCCAATGACCAATTAGTTGATGTTACTTAAGATTTCTCGACTTACCATTACTCCGCACTGATTAAACTTAATCACAGATGCCCATCATCGGTGACAAGTTTTCACACCGACTGGTTCGTTATGCAATATTGATAGACGGGTATTCAAAGGACACTTGTAGAGGGCGCTGCTCCACCCACCATCTGTTGATCAGCTTGACTGTGTTTTGCGCAGAGTGGTTGACGATCTGATGCACTTTGATATTCACAGGACCGTGTCGAACTTCGTGACCTGAGGTCCACCCCATCACACCCAATTCACTTCTACCTTGTCTCGTTTTCAGATCAGCTGCCAGTTGCGCCAGTTATGGGACACACTTTCCACCCGGTTTAAAACCAGGAACAGAACGCAGGTGAGTAGAGGTAACAGTAGTGACTTCACACAAACGTAGACCAAACAAACGCGCAAAAAGAGTGCATTAATTTCTTTTTATAAAAGTAATAAATAATTATAAGAAAATTTAATTGAATAATAACGTGAAAGAAAAACCCAACAACTTGTAGCTTACAAAAGGTGGCACTAAGTCTTCGTTAAGTTGTTTACAAACGTCCAGCGGTGGTTGCGTTCATGTACTGTTACTTATACCATCATCTCTTGTTGACCTAACTATCCCATAATGCCATCAAACATTTGGTATTTACATCGAAGATTGATGGTGAAGACAAATGCTCAGGATAAATCTTACTTTGCTTTTTTCCATTCAGTGTCAGATGTCACTTTTTTCGTTGCCAGTTATTCGTCCTTTCTTCTTACATTTTATTATCCAGACTAGGAATTTATCAACTTTTTCAACTAGGAAACGTTACATTCTTTCTCAGCGCATGCTTCACAATGTCTAAGTCGCGATAGAACTGTACATCAAGGTCCAGTTCTCCAGTAGCTTCTTCACGCTGAATTCGCGAGAAGTACCACTGCTCCAAGCAGTCGAACCCCTGGGGTTGGAAGTCGTAGGAGAATTTGTTGGCGAACATGAAGACGCTGCCCACCATACGGTGGATGTCGCCCACGCCGAAGTTGCAGATGTCCCGAACCCACTGACCATCGCAATTCTGTTCCGACGACCACCACAACTTGTAGCGGTTAACACTCTGTCGCCTGGGGGAGTCGAGCTCTCCTGTGTGGGACAACAAAAACAAAAACAAAAACTCATAAAGCAATGCAAGAGAAACAGCAGCAGATATCGTCACAGCTGCGACAGCGGCGTGTACTTTGAGTATTTATTCTAAAAACTAAAAATACTAAATTCTATTCCTAGAAGATAGGATGTATCCGGATATTTTAGTCATTCCAACATCCCGAGAAATGGTCGCTTGACATTGAATTCACTTGTTAGCCAGTCAAAGAAATATTTCTGCTCATGCTTGAACACTCTTCTACTCAGAAACCATACTACGCGAGGCTGAGTAGCACTTACTGTCCAAAGTAGGTTTGCATAATTGGTAGTTTAGTTTTAGAATACATTTTAAAGATAATTTAAATTTATTCTACTCGTTATATAAAGAAATAAAATATATCCGTACAAATTGTTTTATTACAAATCAGTAACCTGTGTATGCTCCAGGAACTCCCAGCTGATGTTGGTTATTCAAGGTGGTGAAGTAGGACTCGTCTGGCACATCTGTTTTCTTAATCCATTCTAGGAAGTCGCGTGCGTAGGTGGAGTGAAGACAGAAGTCCACAAACTCACGTGACGCCGCCATGTGGACCGGTCCCTTGGCGACGGTCATGTTGTGTGGAGGTGGTCCTGCCTTGTCCCAGCGGTGTGCATTACTCCTGTAGCGGAGTCACCATGTTAGTTCTCTTCCATTAACATTTATAACACGTTTTATTGTTAGTATTTATTATGTAGGTCTTTACAAAGCTTACGGTGCGTATTTTCCAAAGATGTCGTTGGCTCCACGATAAGCTTTCAGGATGGCCACCAGCTCTTTGTTGGTCTTGAGTGGAAACTCTTGTCCTGTCAGGTTGATGAAGTACCGCCATTTCTTGGACTTGCGGAGAAGTGCCTCCATGCAAATGAGCTCCGGTTCGAGGACAGTGAAGGTGCCCCAGCGAACGTCGACTTGTCGAGGTGCTTGGAATACATTGGGCAGACACGTGACCAGGGCGCGGATCTTGGGGGACAAAACACGAGGTTTTTCTTACTTGAAAATAAAATCCTGCTCGTCTCAGGTCAATTATTTTAGTGTCTCATTAGCCACAAAGATGACAAACACTCCTTGTATTGGACTAAATAAAAGTAATTTTATGTATTAAATATGAAAGAAATATTTATGCACACTTTATATATATTTTTAAGTAAAAAATTATCTAAACTATCAAATTCTATTTCCATTTTTCTGACATGAAGGTGTACACTGAGGTTCCATTGTGGTCTGAAGATTTATGAGTACTTTTTGTATAAATAAATATACTAATAGTCAGTCATGCGAACTGACCGAAAACTTTTCTTCAAAAACACAGTGAGGTCCAGTTGGAAACGCGTGCTTGCTGAGTGACGAAAGGTAAAGTTACCTGGCGTTGCACCTGAGTGCTGGCCTTGAGGTCAGAGTGCAGACAGTAGAGGTTGTGAGGTCGGTACACAGCACGCAGCAGTCGCTCCACCTGCTCCACGTCCTTGTACAGCAGGATGCTGAAGGCCAGGGGAAACGCCTTCTCCTCCTCACTCACCTGCTCCACGTACCTGGTGCATCAACAGACCTACAAACATTTTAGTGTGCTTTCTTTTTTTCAGTTTAAAACTTCCTTTAGTCAACAACGCAACCAACTAGAATGAAAACTCCTGACTTCTCAATGTAGGTTACTAAGGTTTCTAATGTCGTACAAGGTAAGTAGGTTAGACCACGTGGTATACTTTAAACCCGCTTTAGACTTATGTAAGAAAGAGTGGGTCTTGGGAGAGATCCTTATTGTTTTATTATGTTTATTGCCCTACAGCCTACCCAGTCAATCGCCGGTAGGTAGGGCAATCCTTCGTGATCTTGTAGTAGAAGTTCTTTGGTCGTGTTGCAGGTACTGACCCCAGAGTTTTAGCGAGTGATATCTCGGATGCCACTCCTTGCCAAACCTTGGTGCAGTTAACTCCTCTTGCGACTAGAGGCAAGTATAGGGGTGGGATGCTGACTGTGCAGACAGTAGAGGTTGTGAGGTCCAACAACAACAACAACAACAACAACAACAACAACAACAACAACAACAACAACAACAATGACATCCTCATCCTCATCATCACCATCATCATCATGGTGTTGTACAACATCTGATCAAGTTTTCTATGTTTCATATTAATGTAAACATAATATAGACATGAAAGTTCATTTGTACTGTACTCTGACTTACTGACACACACACACACACACACACACAAGTATTTATATATAATATAAACACTTCTTAACCACAGAGCTGTAGCTGCAATAAAATTATCACTATGGATATTTCCAGAACAATAAAATCTCAAATGCTCTTTTGAAATTAACTAAATACTTGGAACTAAGAATGGTTTTTGGAATGACAGAGAGTTTAACTAAAATCTGCATGAAAATCGATTTTCATTTTATGATCATTTCAATAAAACCTGAATACAAAATAATAATAATAATAATAATAATAATAATAATAATAATAATAATAATAATAATAATAATAATAAATAATAATAATAATAATAATAATAATAATAATAATAATAATAATAATAATAATAATAAAATAATTGAGTCGGTCGGTAAAACCGCTTTTAAGAGGTTAAAACATTCAGAAGCATTCGAAACATTCATGTTTTCATTCTATTTATTCCGTAACCCATACATGATGAAAGCATACCCAAACAAATGAGTTTCACAACATCCCTTGAATATGATTTTTCTGTTTCACTGTCTGCAGCTCTGAATGTTAATAAAGAGACTTTCAGCTTAGGTTAAATTGTGTAAAACAGTAAGTCACGTGTCACAAATATGTATTGTACACAGTGATGTCTACCCCAGTCAAGCGGTGGGATGGGGTACATTTTACAACTAGATAGTGAGAGCAATCTCATCATAATTATGTGGAAAACAGAACTGAAGAGAACGAAGTAAGCCAGAGAGGAAAATCGGTCAATAGTTCCGTTAGTTCCCACTGTCGTCATGGTAACAGAGAAGAAAACAAAAAACAAGAGGCAACCGAAGTGAATAAAGACATGAAGATTTATTACTGAAACACAGCAGCGACTCGTCCTCTCAGTCTTTTGGCATTATTCTTTCAGAAGTGGAAAGATAGATAACAGCGATAACAGCAGTTTGGTGCGGCGTTCATTAACTTTGAAATAACAGCAATAAACGTTTACCTGTCAGAACACAGCCTGATTAAGTTTTACATCAAAATCTCCTGGTTACGGTTCGAAGCTAACGACAGCCAGATTTTCTGTAAGGTTTACAAGACCGGACGATGCAATACAAAGCTACGTACCTTGTACCCAGGACACGTACACCAGTGTGACGAGAAAACAGACGAAAACCAAAGACATGAACGCCGCAGTCTTCTGCTCCATGATGCAGTCACTGAGACAATAGTACAAGAATCAACAATGTCACGGACCCTCCGCAGACATGCGCATTCTTTCCTGTACTTATCCGTTACAAATAACAACACCATGGCAACAGGAAATGTTAAGAAAACAGAATTGTTTGTTCACTTTCTCAGTATTATAATACCTAAAAGAACGAACTTTTGCTTACAAGTGAACATCGTGTTGCGGTCACCGGTGGGAGCGTGCCAGTCGCTCCGACACACATCTGTTATCAGTAAATGAAGAGAAGAAGAACACACCCAGGTAGAGCAACAAGCACCGGCCTTCTATCTTCCCCATTATCGAAGTGGGTCCGTCAGGGCCACGACCTTTCAAGTGATAAGGTCTCTGTTGTCTTTGGATTTGTGAACAGTGTACTTACTCATTTGAAATGCGTTTATCATGTATGAATGTATACATACATGCTCATTATGATGCTAAGAACAATGTTTAATTAAGTATAGTGTAACGTCTGCAGTTATCATCAGAGGCAATTAGCTAATGTAGGTCATCAGTAGTTTTATTTATCTTATAAAGTCAATTCAGTTACATTGCCGCCAACCTGTCCTTCTGTATGGCTGCTTAGCCCGACTGTGGGTGGATGATCAGGCTTATCTGTAGTTCTAGCACTCTTTGCTGTTTTCATTTTTGCAGGGCGTATAACCGGTGACTGAATTCAGAGCAGGGAGGACCTTGATGTTTCATCCCCACCCTGCTTGGGCAGCTCATATGGGACGTTGCCAACGCTAGAAATATTATTTCACATGCACAAATACCTTGAAAATTCGTTCGTTTTATTGCCACATTATAAACAACATCAAAAATGACAAGAACAATATCTCATTCAGCACTAACAGTGTTAAACAACAAAAAATAATGAATAAAGAGATCAAGAATGAGCGCGTAAGCGTAAGAGTAAGAGCAGTGTAACGCTGCGTGGAAAGAAGAGGGTTAAAGTTAACGAAGTATCTCTGCAGACATTGATATTTTAACACCAGTGTTTTTAAAGTGATCCGCTGTGAGTCTCGGCGAGCCTAAACAATGAATCTGACTAAACCGGAAGCTTTCTATACACGAGCCTCGTTTTAGTAGTTAGCTGGAAAAATCGTCTGCAAGTCGTTCCAGTAATACAAGTTCGTGGTTTGATATACAGTTGATACTAGTTTCACTGCTGTGGAAACGTCTGAGAATTGAGTCAAACGTCTTCGTTTCCAAAATTCAAATTTCAAAATCGTTACGTGCGTTTTCAAAATATATAAATGTCAAGATAGTTCTGCTTTTTGATCATGAACACAGCAGCATGTCTATCTCCTTTCTGTCGTGGAATTTATTCTCAAGGCGTATTTCACAATTTCGAGATTCTCGTAATACCTCGTGTCAATATCCACTTTTCCCAGCATGCTTTCCTTCTTGATTTTATCAAAGTACCACTGTTCGAGACAGTCGTACCCCAGAGGAAGGTAGTCGTAAGTAAACTTGTTGACAAACATGTGTCGGTGTTTGACGATGAAACTCAGGTCAAGGGGTCCGAAATGACAAATGGACCTGACTATCTGTCCACGACACGGCCATTTGGACGTCCGCCATACTTTCAGCCTGTTCAGCATGATGCGGCGAGATGAGGAGGTGTTCCCTGAAAGAAAAACAAGACAGGTGATGTTGCTGCATCAAAATGATATCGTTGAGTTTTGGAACACAAAAGAATTGCCACTAATATTTTTTTTTTCACTTTCTTCAGCACACTCTTTCAAACTCGTCTGTGATTTAAACTTTATCCTGTCTTATTTTTCTCTGCAGACTCACAGTCGTCATTTTCTGAGAAATTTTGAACGGTTACTGGCTGATCATTTTTAGGACACAGGTAAACATTTATTACATGTAAACAAAACACAAAAATCACGATGACGAGAGTAACTATAGGCCTAGTGTGATGAAAGGGAGAATACGCATTGCAGTTAGTCCGAGATTGTCTCCCATGAACTAATAATTTCGCTGCTCTCTTTCCTATATTGATAGCTAAAGATAAAGTAGTGCCTGTAGTAACAAATACGAAAAAGGTAGACTAAGATACAAAAATAGTTCCGAGTTCTGAAGATTGCACTAATCTAACGAGGGCAAAAAGCTAAAGTGTATAGTGTCACATAAAAACCACACCCGATGCATACCCGTGTAAGATCCAGGAATGCCGAGCTGGTGCTGGTTGTTCATGGAGGCGAAGAAGGTTTCATCAGGCACCGAGGTATTTTTAGCCCACTGCAGGAAGTCTTGAGCCACTGGTGAGTTCAGCACAAAGTCCACAAAGCCACGTGACGCTGCCACGTGCACGGGTCCTTTGGCGGGCGTGATGTTGTGTGGAGGAGGCCCGGCGGACGTCCAGCGGAAAGACCACTGCCTCCTGCAAATCAAAGTTTTAAATTCATGGCAGCAAGGGGGAGTGAGAGACATCTGGTGGCAACCAACAAAGACGATTTCTGTCTTCCGTTATATCAGATACTTACCCCGGGTCACTGCCGTAGATGTCGTTAGCTCCGCGATATGATCTCAGTATAGCAACCAGCTCCTTGTTCGTCTTCAGTGGGAATTCTTGTCCAGTCAGGTTGATGACGTAGCGCCACGTGCTGTGGGTGCGTAGCAGCGCCTCCATGCACACAAGCTCGGCTTCAAGGACCGTAAACGTTCCCCAGGTCACGTTGACCTGCCGAGGAGCCTCGAACACGTTTGGCAGACACTGGGCAAGGGCCTTAATCTGCAAGAGGGCAAAAATAAGGGAGATAATGCTAGAGTGTATTATCATACATGGTGCACAAACCTGACATCACTCTCTATTTTTTTTTTTTTTTTTTTTTTTTTTTTGTCGACTGATGTCATCAGCTCCCTTGCGAGGTGAGTATTCTAAGACTATATCACGGTGAATTCTCTTCTAAACCGAAATTGTGAGCGGAAAGATTTCACAGCATCAGTGTCTGTAATTTAAACACAAACGGCTAGCTCCCTGTCGCCTCCATTTAATAACGGTCTTAGTTTGCTGACTCGTGTAAACACACTCGACACAATCGACTGCGTTGCAGAGAGTTCATGGGAACTGCATGTGCCTTTAGCTTCACTCTCTAATACCATCACTAATGCAAAATGCATTTGAAGTGAAAGAGTGATATTGCTTTTAAAGCTTACAGAGCTTACAGATAATCCTTACTTCTTTTGAAACGAATCACTGTTCATAGTTGGGTTTTTTTTCTAAATTAAAAACACACGTTTGATGTTTTCGGCTTAGATATAAAGATGTCAAAGCTAGATCATGATGGCTCGGTCTTATTGCTGATAACCTGATTTACTGTCCGATTTCAAACGGTTACCTGGCGTTGCAGGTGAGCGCTGGTCTTGAGGTCAGAGTGCAGACAGTAGAGGTTGTGAGGTCGGTACACAGCACGCAGCAGTCGCTCCACCTGCTCCACGTCCTTGTACAGCAGGATGCTGAAGGCCAGGGGAAACGCCTTCTCCTCCTCACTCACCTGCTCGATGTACCTGCCATGAGGCCGAGACTAAGGTCAAAGGTAAGGGAAGAGTATAGCCGAGGGGTTAAAGCGTCGCCGTCTGAGTTGAGGTGGCTGTTGAGTGGTTACATTACTCCGTGTGTAAGGATAAGGCAGCATGGGAAAGTCTCTAATACACTAATCTCTAACCAACGAAATATCACAAGAATATCACATTTTAACTTAAATCACTTTTTTCTTTTTAGGGAAAAAAAGCACTGTCCTAGCACTGTTATACTCTGCATGATGTTTGCTATGTTTATATATGTATCAGCGCAAGAAAAACGAATGAGATTATAATTTTAATTTTATGTATTTGTCTATTTGTGTATTTTTAATTCTGTAAAGCACTTTGTGTGATCTGGAAAAGCGCTCTATGATCATCATCAGCAGCAGCATCAACATCTGTACTTTAAATTTATTAAAATATTGGTCACATATCTACCTCTTAAGAGTGAACGAAATCCTGGTGCAACATTAAATTATTGGACGATTAATTGTTGTTTGTATTAATATTGTTGACCGCACCCTAAGTGACTACGTTGCTTAATATAGTCGTTCTAATGTAAATGCTTTATGATGGACTGACCTCTGCCTGATACCAGGTGTCGAGGAATACAAGAAGACCATAATAGATACATCAAGCAAGCTGATGTTATCCGAGGATATCTGTTATCTGATGTTTTCCAAAAGGAACAACGTGAAATAAAATTTAGTGTATAAAATAATGTCAAGCGACTAACTTTGAGGGCCATCACGGACAACCACGTAAAAGTTAGTGTTGTAGAACATGCTTCAAGACAGAATTTAATTACAGTTCCTCCCCAAGATCTCTAGCGCTATAATAAATATATATCGTTTTATTACATTCGCCTTCACTCCTTGAACCTTTGTGAGATTTCTATGGTCGTTGTATATGTGTGTGTGTGTGGATATGAGTGTGTGTGGGTGTGTGTGTGTGGGGGTGTGAGTGTGTGTCAGACAGGATGAGCTAATGCACACCTTAGGCAAGCGTTTTACGACCGTGTCTCTTGTTTTCAATAGACTGGGAGATAAAATGCCATGGACGATGGAGGAGTTGATGTTTACCTACCCCATTTCTTTGCGATATTGAACACAGTCTCGGGTAATGAAGTCGTAAAACCCTTCTGGACGTCTGGGTGGGTTGAGGGACATGTTCATCAAAGAAGCTGCGCGCGTTAGCTCAGTACTGTCGCCCATCCATACTTTTGTACAGTTTAAACCGTTAGAAAGCACTGGCTGATACAAATTAGGAAAGTTCTGAGAGTAAGAGAACTTTTCCACACGATTTGTGTCGCTGGACTGCCCTGCAAACTCTGATTCGGAATGGGACCGTCTTCTGGTCTCTGATTTCTCAGACACGACCTTCACTTCTCTGACAATTTGTTCTTTTTGAAACACAGCGAGCAAAAATTTGGTATCTTGTAATGGACATAACTCTGTCCGAAGACTCTGACATCTGCTGATGGCAGCCCTGTCTTCTCGCTGAAGGTCCTGTAGACCCATGAGACAGACCGTCCCGATAAACACTGCTAGGATGCTGAGGTAAAAGGAGATGACAAACTTCGCTCTTCGTCTCATTGTGATGATCGATGTGAGCTGTGAGAGAAAAGGACGAGTTCAAATTAGCATCCATGTACAAAGTAAATATAATCAACAATAAGCATGGTGGGCGGCTGTGGACAAAACAATATTGTCACAAGATCATATTACAGGAAAGACTTCAACAGGGATTCTATTAATGTTTATACAATAGGACTAAACTAAATAATGTAAATTCGTTGAGTTTGGTGGGATGGGAGAGTCAGCCATAAGCTCCAGCAAATTCACCCTGTGTCAGCCATTTGTGTCTCTTCTGTAAACATTACTCCTAACAACCTTTCCCATAATGCTAGTCCTTTGTCACACCCTTTGCAATATCATGTTACTCTCACCTCTTGTTCCTGTTATTTTTTTCCTCTTTGTGTTTTCTGTATTTGATTTTATTTTTCCTTTACTACGTTTGTTTATTCTTTTATAATTCCTGTTATTTGTGTGTTTTCCTGTCCCTCATATGCTGTCCATGTTTCGTTCTTGTTCTTAAGCGCTAAGAGCATGCTCCTTAGGAGTGTGGGTATGCGCTTTACAAATTATTATTGTTATTGTTATTATTGTTATTATTATTATTATTATTATTATTATTATTATTATTATTATTATTATTATTATTATTATTATTATTATTATTATTATTATTATTATTATTATTATTATTATTATTATTATTATTATTATTATTAAGCATGAGCCACTGAGCGTTACCGCCACACCACCAATGACAGTTCTAATGTTTATGCTATGAAACAATAAAGAAAATAGAAACACAAAAAAGCAAAGATTTGACTTGTCCGGGGTTGTGTCTCAGTATTTCTTCTCAAATGCAGGGCTAGGGCAGGCTGTGTAGATGGTGTCGGTTGGTGACAAGACTGGGTTTTTGTGGTTTCTGAGGGGCTGCTGAGGGGTTTAATCGCCTGTGGCACGGGAAACCAAATGCAAAATGCATCTCCCTATCATGGACCAGATCATCGTCGCGAGCTCTGACAGTCAAAATAATCATTTTCATTCAAAAAGTTAGATAAAAGGGGTTTACGTGGAAACAGCCATTGCCGTTAATATAAAAAGGACATCAAGGTATGAGGAAGATATGAATACATAAAACATGAGAACAGAATAACAAACTAAAATTACGGGATTACAATTAAACTTTGAAAAGACAAAAATCATTTAGTTCAGTAATATTGTTTTAGTGAAATATTGGCTTAAAGGAGAAATCACACAAATGAGTAAACTGGTTATCCTAAGGTCGTTAATATTAATTAATTTATTTATGGATATTACTGCCCTACCCCTTCTCCCCCGCTCAAGACATACAGATATTTTCAAAGACTATGCTTTTGAAATCATCGGGGATAGTAAACATAATGGGACTAGAAGATGTGCTTCAGAGAAAACTGTGCGGATGGAGGTTTGAGAATGCCTCACATTCACCTGTATAAAAACACTAAAGTTATCAGTGATTACAAACCTGAAAGCACCTAGTACTATTATTAAGATGGGCTAAAATTACTGTAGAAAATGTTTTATTATTTATAATGATTCAAAATTATTGTCTTTATGGATTAGATAACATTGTCATTTCAGATAAGACTGCTTACTTTAGAAACAAAATTAATTTTGCTAGAGGCCTGTGATACATAAAGTGCGGTCGGTTGTACACAATCATGCCCACGTGTGTGTGTTTGTTCATATGCACATCTACATATCCATATATTTATTTCAATTAGGGATTTTTCTCCTCTTAGAAATATTTAGAAAGCTTATTTTGAAATAGATTTTTTCGCAAAATTTCAGCTTTATTCTGATGACAAGAATATGACGAATATACCTCTGTTGTTTAACCTGTGTTTTCCAGATAAAAAGGTACAGCAGTTATTTTATTTAATTCAGTTTACTTCTTCAGTCAATGATGGACTCCATGCAACAGTGTGTAGTAATTACTGGCTGATATTGTAAGAAGATATGGCGATGTAAATATGTGCTTGAAGAGGTAACTTGACACTCGTTATTATTGCCTACAGCTAATAAAAATATGAAAGATAAATATTATTTATTCTTGTGCATAACTGTCTCCTCGCAATCAACATTCCAAACACAGTGTGTATATGTGTATATAATTATATATGTATACCATTAAGATGTATAGAAGTAGTGAGGACTTAGTGTGCTGTAAAAATAAGAGAACGATTAATTTACATCTTTTTATGACTTGCTTCGACTGCAAACCTCTGGTCGTGGACACGTTGGTGATGGCGTTGTTTAGTTGGAAGGGTGGAGAGATGAGACCCTGGGTTCACCGAGGCGATATTTTATTTTTAAAGTTTGGAGATTACTTGGCTTGTTGATTGAGCGGGTGGGCCGGTCAGAGACAGGAGGCGGGCCGGATCCGGCCCGCGGGCCGGCCTTTGCCCAGGTCTGTTCTAGAGGGAACAAGCTTTTATAGAAAAACAGTCAGAGTAAAGGCGTTTCCCTGTGAACAATGAATCCACCCGAACGTCGCGGGAAGAAGGCGGCCACACAACCACTCCCACTGTGATCACAGAGTTTCATGTGATCATTAATCTCAACAGTTTTTAACAAAGAGCACATCAAATATTTGTTCGTTATATATCACTGTGCTGCTACAACTGGCACTAATGTGTTTGGTCAATAAAATCTTCAAACATTTAACAGCTGCTGAAAGTTTATCTTGACAACTTGCAAGTAGAACGGAAAACAGTTCACATTCTAGTTCTTAAAAAGTTATTTAAAAAAAAAACTAGAAGAAAGCCCTT
This sequence comes from Pomacea canaliculata, assembly GCF_003073045.1. NCBI lineage: Eukaryota > Metazoa > Mollusca > Gastropoda > Architaenioglossa > Ampullariidae > Pomacea > Pomacea canaliculata. The sequence goes on from NC_037593.1 coordinate 18,672,846, forward strand.
TCATATTTTTTACAATTGGCGGCATTTTCCAGTATTTTTATGACCTCGCAAAAGTACATTCCTGTTGTGTGACATCCTCTGTGTGGAGTCAACCTTGCAAGGCACTTAAAGTTTATGAAGGAACACGAATTAAGCAATGGCCTGAATTTGAACTGTTCGAATTGTATGTGTAAGATTTTTTTTTTTAATTGCTCTCTTGAGATGTGTTTCATGGTAGGTGCACTTTCGTGGCGTTATAAAGCTGATATGTTTTTTAATTAGATACTTATACCTGGGCTCGTGTTTGCGTTTGCCTCAGTTTAGGCTCACACTATGGAAATAAGACTGTTAAACGCAATATTGAGGACAATCTGTAAACTTCATCAAGCTGCAGAGGAGGGTGTGACAACAGGGACGAGCACAATGGTGGTCCACACGTTCCACTCTCGCAAGCACGCTCACAGCCACACCGACTCAACAGACAAACGCCCGATGGCGGCGATGTCCCCAATCGTCCCTCAGTGTACAGACTGACCGGCATGAGTGGGAACAGTACTAAACAGAAATTAACGACGAAGGAAAAGAAAAAATAAAGAAAAGAACAAAGCAGAACAAAGGGTCCCAGAGACCAAAGAGACCAACCTGAACAATCATGCAAAGAACTGTATGTACCGAAATTACATGTATTTGTATGTGCTTGGCCCGTTAAACACAGTATTAAATGTAGATTAAAATACTAACAAACTCAAGCGCACATTTATTACATTCCTGGCGAGTCAATAAAATTATTTGTGTGCAAAAAGAGTAGAAAAGCAAAATTATTCAGTTAATACCAAACAATATTACTAACAACAACGAAAGAAAGCACAAAGTAGGGACAGAGCAGTATAACGGTTTATGGAAGGCACTGACATGAAGGATGGCAGTATTCGTGCTGTTGTCATGGCAAAGTCTAATTCTATTCACCTTCCGCTTTGTTTACAATCAAAAGAAGATAAACCTTCCGGTATTATCCTGCTTAAACTTTTATGAGCACAATGAAAATGTACTAGAATTTTTGAATGAATTGTAGTGACCGAGCACTCTTGTTTTGGTTTTGTTTTGTTTTTTATTTTTCACTCATGTGTCCTGGTGTCTCGAGCTACTAAATGCTCAGGTTGCACTTGAGGAATTTTCATCCTGGTATTCACAACAGTTTTATGTACTAGATTTTGAAGGTGCGACTTATTACTTGTGAATACAGGTAATCTGTATTATTTACTGGCTGTAAGAAAGAAATGCTGAGTACCGAGAGAAAGAAGACAGACCCGACATGACGAGGGGACTCAAAACCGAAAAGTTCTGTTGCAAAAAGATTTGGTTGTCATAGATACCAGTAAGAATAATACCTTCACACAAAGATTACATTTTCGGATAAATATGTTGTTAAATAATAAGAAAACCGAGCTATTTTAAATAAAATGCATGGAAAACATTTTATACTTCCTTCTTTGTTACTGAACTGTAATGGCGACGACGATTTTCTTTCAACTACCAATCTTGATAGGACTTTCCTAAAAATAGACACATTATTTGAAAACGTGTTTTTATAAGAAAACCCTTTCTTTACACAGGATAGCCTTAAAAATAAAACTTTTAGGATTTTTCAGGTCATAGTTACTTCAAACTAGTCGAGTTTTGTTAATATTAGTAAATCAAAGTTTAGCTTTGTAGGACAACACATTTCACGAACAATGTCAGTCACTTATCAGTAAACGAGAAAACAATAAGCTCTCATGAGCTGCTAATAAATGCAAATTTCTGAAACTCCCTTACTTTGTTTTGAAACTTCCAGCCTCGGCGAAACTCGGAGAAGTGTCCTCAAACGTAGTTGAGCAACGGCGCCGTGGGTAGGGTGCACCGCTTGTCCTGTACGATTCGTATCGTCCATCGATATCAGTGTCTTCATGCTCTCAGCAAAGGGTCAATAGAAAATATTCCTTGGTGTTCCAGAAACTGCTCTTGCAAATCTCAATATTGCATCAGTCGTAAATGCAAAATCTGTGAATTATCTGCATACACGTTGTCATATTGCTGTTGATGAACACTGAGTCTGAGTAATAACTGGATGGATCACCGGCCAGAGCAAAAGCTATTCTGGGGGTTGTATCTGAATAGTGTTTCTTCTTGAAAAACTCTGACAGGCAGCCTGGTGAGCAGGTGTAACACCCAGACAAAGGTGTACCCTAGGCAAGAATCGTTTGGTCCTGACTGTATCGATGGCATGCAAGCGTTGTACCGCCTCGCTGCCGGACCGCCATTGGCGTCGTGATGCGCGACTTTATGTCGGACTGATATCCATGATCGGCGACTAAGCCAAGACAATCATCTCCGGAGCTCTCGCAGTGCATCGAAATTGGGATGAGAGGTCTTAAATTTGATTTCAAGGACTCGTAACGGAACACTCGTGTCACTTACACGATGGGGGGCGGGGCTACGGAAATGAGTGTGATGACGATTGGTTGCGCACGTGCTGTGATCTTTCCGTTGGAATGGTGGTGTCTGAGTACTTCAAGTTTGGAGATAATGCACGGTCGTCTGAGCTTGTCGAAGATGAATTGGTTGTAGTGAATTGTAATTGCAAATTTATTGGGTGTTGTGGCTATAAAGCGCAAGTCCTTTCCCCAGAGCAAAATGGGGATCTCAAGGAAAACATCTTATTTTTGTAGTAAAATGTAGTATTATCCGAACCCCAGCGACACCATTTCATGTTCCTTTACTACAGGGCATTTTTGCTACCACTTTAAAACTATGGCTTTAGTGGTAAAATTTTCTGCGGGGCTTAGTCTACACTTTATAACCTCGGAAACGACACATTCTTTGGGTTTCCCACACTGCCCCAGGACAGTGACTTGCTTTCGCTTCACAAGTACAGCCCCCAAAGGATTTATTTTAGATGAAAGTTGCACCAAAACATTTATTGTTGCTATTATCAAACATTTTGATGTAATTGTCGAGTTTCTTCGCAACTGATTATCATGACTCGACTGGACTGAATGGACTTACTGGATTGGACTGGTCTGACTAAACTGGATTGATTTAAGTGTTTACCAGTCCTATTGAGATTATTCACACTGAGAGTATCATTGTAAAGGATTTTCTTTTCCATATACTACTACAAAACAACTGTGAATAACCGAGCCTCAGTGGGTCTACAGGCCACAAGACTAAACTCGAGTCCCGCTCACATCTTTCATCCAGGTAAGCTTTTCATATTTGCCGACAGCTTTCTTTCTTGGACAGTTTTACTGTACGAACTTTCTAATTATAACTGCATAACTCTGACTGTATAGGTCTGTCACTGTATAACTTTATAACTATGTAATTGTTGAACTCTATGTGACTATATTATTATTATTGAACTCTATGTGACTAAATAACTATATAATTTTTAAAGGACAATCGAATGAACCCATTTGTTGGGTAAGATTTTGTAACTGAGATAACACTGTTAATAACAAATCACAAAAGCACAGCTCTAATCGCTGAACTAACAGTCCTGCTACAATGTACAGTTTACTTTGTTGTCGAATTATGACAAGATGTCGATTAGACACGCACGCTGCCAACAGGGATGTCAACAGAGTACAGGGGAGGGGGAGATAAAAATGACTAACCCGAACCTTAAAGTGACTCTTTCCCAAGGTGTTAAGGATTTTAAATGTTGTTATGGAGGCATAGTAATGTATTTGGTTGGACACGGGTTTGATTGGATAAACGACACTTCTCCTCCAGTGCCCGAGAGCAAAGTCAACTAACATTGCAATACATGAGGACATTAAACTCTCTCAATCTCGCCTGACAAAGTGACTGACCCCCGAACGTGGGGGAGGCTTGGTATTGCTAGGGGAGTTGATGACAACTATTTTTCTTTCTGTCCTGACGTTTGTTGACTCTTTGTAAGAACCTCTGTTAGCAGTCACTGCTTCTTACATGCGCCAAGTGTATCCCCGAGGCTTGAAAAAAATGGAGCTAGATCTTTGATAGGCTGAGTACATTTAACCGAGATAAATATATCAAATCATTTTTTTATGTTCAAGTCAATGCAGGATTCTTTTTAGAAATTGCTTCCAGTTATGTTTGGCGAGCACAAAACATTGGTTAGAGAAAAGTTCAGCTTAGCCCGACTTGGGAGACACGTTGTGAAACCAGATAGTCTTGTCCTCCACACACTCTCCCTCTCCACATTATTCTCGTCCTCCTGTTTCATACAAAGATTTTTTTTTTTTTTTTTTTTGAAGATTTCAAATATGTGTGCATGTGTCATTGCGATATTTTTCAGATGCATGAGAGTACACGTGATGTGTGTGTGTGTGGATGGGTAGGTCAGTGGGTCTCTGGGGCAAGACGTTAAAGTTTGGTGTTTTTTAAAGTTCTGACTGTAAAATCTTAAACGAAGGCGTGCACTCGGCTATTGTAATATTGAGACACCCTGGTGCTACTGTCAGTCACTTTAGTCAGATGCATTTCTGTAAATAACGTCATTGAGCTCTGCACACAAAAAAAAAATCCAAAAATGGAAGTGAATGACACCAATGAGTTCTCGTGATACACTCGAGCAGAGGTCAAAGGCCAGACATCAGAAATGTACTTGGCTACGTTTCCCTTCTAAATGTTAACAATTAATGAGAGAGCTGGACCATAATTTAATTACGGTTAGGGACACTTGTGACACAGAGGTGTGACTACTACACTACAATAAACTGTATTCTTGGTGTAGCCAGAGACTTCGTGCGGTTTCTTGTTACACCTGACCTGGTGTGGGGACTGGCAGCAATGACTTCATTATAAATGTTCTTGCCGGCTTATTTTGTGTGGTAGAAGTCAAAATAATTTGACTTCTGCTGTAGAATTCATCAGCAAGCATTCTGTGAGTTCTTTGTGTAGAAATATAATAATTTTACTCAGCAACTCCATCCCAGATTTATTTATAGCCACGCCAACGAGTCTTGATCAGTAAACATTGATTTTATTAACTCAGACATGTTTTCCGTATAAATAATATAAGAATACAATATTATCAGCAGCACATTTAATTTTGTTCACATTTTCTTTATGGCGGTTGGTGTGCACTTTAAAACAAAGAATGAATGTATCGCTAAAAGCAAGACCAGATGCTAGTACCGATGCAGAAAAATCAAAATATGAAATATTTTAACATATTTGTGGCTATTTCGACATTATTTCAACATTTTGGAGAATCATGCATAAACAATGTGGGTTGGGGACATGCTGAGGAGCTCTCTAGGCACGAGGGAGAAACAAACAAACGAAAGAGAAGTTGTGCTGGCACTGACATTCCAGCTCCTCACAAGGCGTCGTTGTCGGCTGAGTGATGATAGGGGTGGACGTCACGACAGCAGCAGTTATCGTCGTTTTCATCTCTGACATCGGTGTGGTGAAGGTGCCTTTTCTCGCCGTTGTGTCATCCAGCACTGGGGGCAAGGTTTCATCGCTGTCGGTGGACATACGCGGTGTCGTTGACGACAGGAAAGGACCAACTGTTTGGACCGGAAGTGTGATGCCTCGGCGCTCTGCGCATGTGCGACAACAGCTCGCCTCTCGCACTTTCTTTACGGAGCAGTCCGCGGTTTTGCAGCCGTAGACTTTGTCATCACCTTGCGGACACCCTTCTGTAGATATTTCTCAGAACTATCCTTACTGAGCCATCAACAAATTATTTATACACAGTTCCAAATTCGTTTTCTCAAACTGATGTCATAATACCCCTTCTTGAAATTTTGTACTTTTATACATCTTGTACATTTTAAAGAACATTATTCTGATCACAATCTTATTTTTTCTTTATTTTATTTATTTGCTAACATGTTATTTTGATTAGAATTCTATGTCCATCTGTACTAACCATATTAAATTTTAAGTTAAGACGACAAATGTGTCTGTTATCATTTGGATGATATCTGTAACAGTTTTACAAAACATATTTATTCTAATCATTCCTACGAGGATTTATCCAGAAAATGTTCGTAAGCAGACTTCAAAAATCTGAACTGCGGTGCTGTGTGACTCAAACAAAGTCAATCTTTTCTTTCTCCCTCCGCAATGTGTGTAGGAGGCGGTATGTTCATGTGTGCCTGTGTGTGTTTGTGTGATAAGAGACAGGTAAGAGATTTCAGTGAGTGTGTAAAGAAGTGAATTGTATAGATAGGTAAGACAGTTTCAAACAAGAGAGATCGTGTAGACACGTGACAGTGTGCAAAGTGTTAACACTTTATAAGCTCCTACCGATGGTCTGAGGCGCCGCTTGATTGTAAACACAAAGCCCCAGCTCGCACCACTGCAAGACAACAGAAAATAAACCCCAGGAAGTATCATTGTAAACAAGTAGGTGCAAATAGCATCATCATATTTATGTCTCCGACAACTGGTTTTAACAGAACACACAGTCTTGCATCATCATGAGCGTTCATACCTCCAATTACTTCATTCACTTACATTGTAGATCCTTCTATCCGCGTGTCAAGTGGATGTAAAAATTTAATGTTATTTTAGTTTGTAAAAGATCCCCAAGGGTTAACATAATTAATTTGAAAGGAAAAAAATTTGTCTTCTGTTATTTTCTGCTCTGAGAAGTATATAATTTCGGTGAATTGTTAACTGTTAAAAGTATTTTATTCTATAATCGCCTGATTAGTAGAGAGTGTATTTAGAAGGACACACAGACTATCACGCAATAGTGTAGTTGTCTGTGACCAAATATTTTGGCTGGAGCAGCCAAGTGGAACTGCATCCAGGGGAGACAGACAAGAACAAAGTTATCACGATGACTGTTAGCTCTAGCACCGACCTTCTTATTGTCACATGACGTGTATTCCTGAGGAACAACAGACGCACAGAAACCTGGTTCCTTGGGCAGGTAACAGTACATGCGGCGGCACATCAAATCCACACCTAGTCTCACCTGCACGCTCTGTCACAGGTACAAAGGTAAGAAGAGACTAATGTCATCCTTTACAGGCATGTAACACTTAGAAATAATTTCGTTGCCTCTTCTTTTCAACTGATTAGTGACTAACAGCTTTCCTTTAATCAAAGGAAACTACAGAAACACTTTACATTACATCGTGGAACTCTTAAAGTAAAGAAAACAAACGTTTTCTCAATTTTAATTTTCAAAGCCTGCTTCATAAAATGGAAAAAAAATCATTTTTTAAATATTGCAAGCATAATGATAGGTCAGTAAATAGGTGGAGGTGGTCATTGTACATTAACAACAGAGTATGAAGACAGCACGTGACACAGTTATGCTTACGCGACAGAAATAAGAGCCTGGACCCATGGCAAGCTCACACTGCGCGTCTGCGTCCAGGTACAGACCGCCGAACTCACTGGTAGACAGGGACTTGGGTGGCGGGCGGCGAGCGCACTGAATGCTGCAGGAGGACATGAGCAACGTCACTGATAGAAAAAGTAGTTACGTCAGCTTTTACACTAGACACTTAACGTCACTGACACCAAAGGTATTGACGTCATGCTTTTAACACTAGACACGTGGCGTCATTGACACAAAAAGTATTGACGTCAGTTTTTATACTAGACACGTGACGTCATTGACACAAAAGAGAGCTTAGACTCTGTATCACGTGACCATCGGGTAGAGATGGACTAAGACTAGCTGCTTGTCTCATACAACAAAGAGATTTACGTGTCCAGGTAAGCTCCAAAGGCGTCCACAGAGCAGGGCGAGAACTTCCAGGGGTTGGAGGCCTTCGCTGCCTCGCGGGGGAAGGTGGCGATGGTGGACATGACGTGGTTGTCGTCGTCTGTACACTGCGGTTTGTAGGCGCCGTCGTGGTCAGCGTCCATGCTGCAACAGACACTTGCTTCAAACACAGCTGTGAGAGGACAAGGAGACTAGAGATGGACAGACACACTAAGCGAAGAACGAAGCAAAAGGAGGAAAACAGACAGAAAATTAAAGTAAAAACAAAGACAGAGAACAAATTGGTCTGTGTGTGTGTGTATATATATATATGAGTGTGTGTGGGAACAACTATACGTTTATGTATGTGTGTCTATGTGTAAAAATGTTTGCTTGTGTATTTCTATGTGTATGAGCAGGTATATGCACGATGCATGCGTGTGTGTTCGTGTGGACATATGTTTTGCATCATCCAGAAACACTTCATGCAGAGCAGCTATTCCTAACATGCGAAGTGCGTTGTCGCACCTAGAATATTCCCCTTTCTTCATCTAGTGCCTTGCTTCACGCCTGTCACACTTATCACGTGATCATCCGAACCCGGTACTTCTCTACTGACGACTACGACGCGTGTGCCTATATGAGATGATGAAAGCAAATAAAGAAGATCACAGTACAAAAAAAAAAAAAGGCGACAGTCACAAGTAGTGTGTTCCAGCCTCACCTGTGCCCCAGTTCGTGAGCGCTGACGGCGCCTGATGTGGCGGTGAAGTACTCCTCGACCACAGACACAGCGCTGTCGGTACACAACGTGCCGATAAAGGCGATACCTGCAATGACCACTTCATTAGATCAACGAGACCTCACACACTCGTGTCAAACATGCGGCCCGCGGGCACGTGCGGCCCTTTGCACGCTCACCTGCGGCCCGCACAAAGGACACTGTACACGTGTGCGGACTTCATGACAACACAAAGATACAGAGGATACAACACAGTTGAGGATGTTACCAATGGTCGTCGTTGTTCCGCTCCTTTCAGCGAGATCATACCTGAAAAAGCAGAAAGGTTGTCATTTGTCCATGTCTCGTTGCTTACGAGTGTGAATATGCGATATACAGATCTTGAGTTTAATATTATTATCTCTAAATGATTGCTGTTCAAATCAGACACTACAAACAGACATGAGGCAGAAATGTGGGTACCCTGTGAAGAGCATCCAGTGGTCAGCGCGCGGGATGTTGCTGTTGGCGCCCAGCCAATCACGGAAGGCGTACAAAGTGCGCTCGGCGTCTATTTTGCCGGCACTCAGCTTGTTCCGCTCCGTCCACACCGCCTCGTGCTTCACCTGCCGTCACACGTCACACAAAGGTGAATGGAGACTACTCAATCTCTCAGAAATTTCAGCTGATGCACGAACATCTAAAGAATTAATTTCTAAGCCTTTACATTGAGCGCATATACTTATTTATGGGGATAATATTTGTACTCGCTTTGAGCAAAATTGCGTTAAAAGTGTGTTACAATTTTGTAAGTACTAGAAAAAAAATGTACACATGGTTATTCTCTAAGAGAATTAAATGCTACTCTATGCTCCTCTGTAGGTGACTAGGAGCAACAAGAAGACGAATTCTCTAAGAGGCTCGGTTCCCAGTCACTTAATCCCCAGACACTTCATCCCCGACACTTCATCCCCTAGACTTTTAATCCCCAGACACTTCATCCCCAGACACTTAATCCCTAAACTAAATCCTTAACTATAAAAATTATGAAGTCAGCGAAAAATTTAATTGAAATTCAAATTCAAATCATGCTATTAACTTCAACGTCATTTAAACATCTACAACATTAGTTAAAGTTCATATAAGCTAGTAAATTTAATGTTCTTCAACAATATGATATGAAAATTGTTCTTGAGTGTCGGGGATGAAGTGTCTGGGGATGAAGTGTCTGGGGATTAAAAGTCTAGGGGATGAAGTGTCGGGGATGAAGTGTCGGGGATGAAGTGTCTGGGGATTAAGTGACTGGACACCAAGAGGCTCTGCTCGATTTTTATCTATTGTTAGTATTACTTTTTCATAATCCAGTGTCATATATTATTTTTGCTATCTTACAAGTGGGATGTTATATTTAAAATTTTACAATTTTCAAAATCTTTTTGTAACGACTCTACTTGACGGTGTTTTTTGTTCCTGATGAATCTAACCTTTCGGTTATTTGTTCACGGTAATGCGGGAGATAACTCACATCAGTGACAACAAGGGAGACTAGCGCCACCCTGATGACCAAACTTGGGTCTATTGCCGTTACACTAGAATAGCGTATGTCCATCTGAAAAGAAATAACTTGTCAGTCTCTGTTGATTTTACGCATAAAAGATGATAATTACATTTAACCAAAACAACTTTATATATAGAGATATTCACAAAAAGGCATACGGTGTGGACATTGCTCGTTCAAAATAAAACCTTTTAGAATTTTATATTAGCAGACCATATATAAAAAAAAACTACCCAGTAACAAAGAAATGAAATTTCGCGGTAAACACACACACATACACACACACACACACACATAAAACTATATCGTTGATTTTTCCAGTGTATATAAATGATTAAACACAAATTCTTTTAACACCGTATTGGAACAGACCACATCATTTGAGCCGCTAGTTAATTAATCAGAGGAACCAATTCTTTCTTTTCCACGTCTGTTGTTTCTCTCTGGCCAGACGGCTAACACTCGCTCCTTCACCCAACAGCCCATATCCACTATTTTATGTCACAGCTCATATCCACTATTTTATCTAAAGTACTAGACACTCACCAGGTTAGTCATAAAGACATAGTACAGCTTCATCTGTGCGAGGGCATCAGTTCTGTTGCCCTTTGAATATTCGAAAAACCTGTAACAAGGTATCTTTACTTATCCCAGCAATACATTATCACATGTTTCTCCATTACCTATGAATTGTCTAGTATTATCATCAATCCTTGTCTACCTTGTCTAAATCTGATAGATTTTCACTTACAATAGTACCCAAACCCTTGTACCCTAACATATGGATTGACAGAGTGCCACGGTGTGTAAAGTTTAGTCACCTTCACTAATACAAGGGTGACGTCATGTGACATAATCAGTCTCGTGACCTTTCATTTCCTGCTTCTTCACTTCTAAAGAATGTGTTTTTGACTCCCAATCATTCATTCATGATTTCTTGCCGTTATTTTTTCAGTCTGTCATTCACTCACCTGTTGTAGATCTCAAAGTCAGCGATGATGATCAGCTCCACTGTGTGCGTCACGGGTGCGTCACGCTTGACATACACTCGCCCTCCACCAGCGCGACGGTTGCGCCTGACCTCTGCCCTCGCTGCTCTTCGTTCCTTGTCCATCAGACCTGCATGAACATCCACGAAGTGCTTAACTGGTAAACATGACTAGTGACGACCCTGTAACATCACTGTCATCACACCAGACAAATCACGAGAACTAACATAATCATCGTGCCTGTCATCAACAGAGAAGGGAGCGGGATCTTTCTCTCTGGTTATCTCGCCGGTCATTCCTCCATTCATTCATTCTTCTTTTTCTTTTTTTATAATTGTCATTCTCTCTTAGAAATCGTATTTAATTATCATTTCCTTTCGTCCCCTTTCCCTTTTTTCTACCTCTCCTAAATGTGCTACGTTCATTTTTTTTTTTTTTGGTCTCTTTTTGACCTTCCCTTTATCCTATTATCTGGCAAATCGGTTTTTGGTTGTCTGTCAGGACGAAATGTGAAATTCTTCACTGTGGAACGGTATTCTAATGCTGGTATAAAATTCATGACAGAATATCACAAAAGTGGCTGTTGTCAGGTGTGTGAGGCGATAAGGTAACAACAAGTGAATGTTACTGACTTCGCTCGTCCAGAAAATCGTGGCCGAAGTTGATGGTGGTCAGAATGCGCTTGAGAATATGAGTTCTTCCATCAACATGCATAGGTAAGAGGTCACGACTTGGGGTCAGAAGAAACTGTGTTCCGTTAATGAGCAGCGGTCCTTCCTGGAGGTCAAAGAAAACAAAGTAGACAGCGATGATAGGATTAATTGGGTAAGCTCGACCATGATGAAAAATATAGGTATCAAGCAACGTTCTCAAAAGTTCTGTTTCCCGGAAACACTATCAAGAAAAAACATTCACGTTGTCTAAATATCACCACGTGGACATATTGTACCGTCTGCATTGTACTAAGCCGGTAGTGTCTACCCAAGTACCATAATGAGAAATTATTACCAAATCAAACGGCTGAAGATACTGATTGACCCGCCGGACCACGATGGCGGCCATAGACTCGACACCATGGTAAAAGCTGGATTCCTGAAATGACTGGAATAAAAACTCACACATCAGTCCATCATCATAGCACCAGTGATAGTAGTAATACTGGTGTACGTGTATGTCTATGCCAGAAAAATATTTCATTAATTTTTACTTAAAGACGTTAACCATGGGCAAACAACTCGACATTCGCCCATATACGAATTCCTTTTGTAAGGAAGGCTTACCCCCCTCCATCCTCAAGGTAGAGTACACTACCAGAGTCTGGTGTCTTCTCCATAGATATTTTATTTTTAAAAAGTTTTTTCTTTAAAATTATATGGATTAAAAATGTTGGTTTGCTGGTTTTGAATAAGGCATCATGGCCACTGCTCTATAACTATGACACCAGGGGCAAAGCTACATCTGGGGTGTCTGGACACCACTTCACACCTACGGAGACAAGACGCTTGCCCTAGAGTTTCCCATCTTGCCCCCAGGACAACGCTTACCCTTACTTCATAGCTCCGGCCTCTTAGGGTCGGACAAGTATTTATTTTACACTTAAAACATTTACTTCCCGGTTATACAGACACTTCTCAAGAGGTAGATATGGAAGCTGACGTGCACACGCCTACAGACCCACTGACATGGGTCAACCTGTATTCCCGAGTTACACAGACACTGTCAACAACTACTTCTACAGTTATATATGTAGTTTCTATAAAATCACCAAGAGACGGACCTGTAGTCCCTGAGTTTTTTGCTCCACGCAGTGCCCGTTGTTAAGAGTGTAGACAGGGAAGTTCAAGGTCGCCAAGGCGTTGCGCCGCAACCGTAACCTGACCTCCTGACCCCGTGACGTCAGAGCAACAAGAATCTCGTCGGGCATGTTGTCGACCGTCGATGATCTAGTTTGTCTGGGTCTGTGCTTCGACTGCAAGTGGCTGACTTGAACTGTCTCTGAAACAAAAGATCTTTTTAAAATGTCCAGAGCTGGTGTCTTGACGAGAAAATTCTCCTGAGTGACTAGTCGGTCTTCTTCTTCCTCTTCTTCTTCTTCGTTTCCATAAGCACACCTTGCTGGCTGATTGTTATTAAGAGATGTTCTTAAATTCTTAGCATCAAGTTACACGTACTAGTCTTTGCTTATTTCTTAATATTTGTTATTTATAAATGAATCTGTTTCCAGTCGTCATGACAATAAAATATTACCACAATATTCAAAAGAAAATATCCTACCCTTGCTATAATAACCTATTGAAGGTAACATTCAAAATATAATATAAAGTAGCCGACTTACCGTAATATTCAAAATGTCTTTCATCAAAAAAGACAGCAGAAACAAGAACCATAGTCAGGACAACCAGAGCTGCGGCAAGGGTGGCGGAGGGGCTGTAGAAGTGCATTTTGATGGTGCTGGACCTTCTGTCTTCCCAAAGGACAGAAGGCCAGGAGTGTAAATGATGAAGTAGAGATTTTCATAATCTTATCACATTTCACAAAGCAATGTATTATATCGTTAGTTCTTAAATTATAATTATTAAAATTAGCAAGAAATGTTTGGCATTTTTCACGTGGTCTGTATGTAAGGACTATTCTCACCTCCTTTATAACTACTTTAAAGGTTTGTGCAAATCATTGCAACAGTTTCTTGAAAAAAATTTACTTGCTTCTCGCATTAGCAGCACTTAATTTGTAGAGTTAAGAAAAAGAGGACTGAGCAGTTTAGAATACTTCAGTTTACATGGTGAAACTAACTTATCTTTTGTACATACAGTGATACCTCGGTTCTAGAACATAATTCGTTCCGGGAGGACGGTCGAGAACCAAATTGTTCGAGAACCGAAGCAATGAAACCCATAGGAAATAATGGAAACTGGATTAATTCGTTCCAAGCCCCAGAAAATGCCTATTTACTGGCCTAATTTGTATATAATATGTAGAAAAACATGAGTCTCAACAAGAAATAAGAAATAAACGTGTATTTATTAAAACAAAACAAAAAATAAATAAAATGTACTGTACAGTACAGTAAATTGTGTTTCATTTACTGTACCTGTAACAAACTTTATGGCAGGAGGGAATGAATGTGGAGGGAGGAGGGAAGGGGGATGGTTATTGTTTTGAAGGGGAGTCCTCTTCAATAAAAACAGAGGGTAACTGCTCTTCGGGTGTTTCTGTTCTCTGTATCTTTTGCTGAGGAGAATCAGAATCTTGCTCTGCAGTTGCTTGTCTAATTTCTTTACGGAAGAATTTGTCAATTGTTTGCTGTTTTTTTTCTCCTCTGCACTCACACTGATGACGCAAGCAAGGCGCGCTGGGCAGAATGAACGCCATTCGGCTCAACTCGGCTCATCTCGGACGTTCGGATGTTCGAGTTCCAAATATTTGTTCGGATTCCAAGACAAAATTTTCTCGAATTTCCTGGTCGAATACCGATTTGGTCGAAAGTCAAGGCGTTCGAGAACCGAGGTATCACTGTATTATAAACAGGAAGCTGAACATACTGTCTTAGAACACACTTGTTAACGCATTAAGTACATATTTACTCCATGCGGACCTAGTGTCGGCATCTTTGACAAGAAAGATTTTGCCCACTTCTGTTCCACCTGCCACTTATCCTCCGTTAAACTCAGGTTATAAAAGATTTTATTTACTTTGATGTCACATGACAGTGAAAGCCGTTGTAAACAGAGAAAGGTGAGTGATATGAAATCTTAAGTAAATATTTTCTTGCACACACACTCTCTCTCTCTCTCACACACACACACACACTGACAATTCTGGGTTCTAACAGTCTACAGTCAACATCAATGTTTGAATTCATTTTGATGGTGTAATAATGTCGGCAAGACAGAAAGAGATGTCATAAAAGTTTATTTATTTCTCTTCCATAAAAGCAATAGCTTTCCATCACGTTTCTTTAATCTCTCTCTTTCCTCCTCTTTCCAGTGCTCTTTCAATCCTACAGGAAAACAAATGTATGGCCACTCTGTTCAATCTGTTGTTCTTACTTTTGATGTGTAGTTTGGAAATGAATTGAAAACAGCTTCTTCAGTTCCATCAATTTTGAAAAGGGAAAAAGAGGTCACGAAGAAAGGACAAAGAGAGCGAACTGGGTCAGCAGACACTCGCCGCTAGCCTGTGATGGCGACTGACAAGAAAATAGTCTGGCTATGTGGGCTGTGAGATGTATTTTTACCATCAAAGGAGAGTGTAAGAAAGGTGGGGGAAGATTTGCTAGAAGAGTAAACCTGAGGATAAAACATGATAGTTTTGGTGAACAATACTTGTAAAGGAATGTGCTACCTAGACTCAAAATGGCTGACTTCGAAGAATATGTTGGGGTTTTTTTTCATATCTTGCAGCCTCCTGTGTTCCAGATTTTCTTTTGTTGTTAAAGGTCTACAAGAGTGCAAAATATGTGATCTCATAGGTGGAGCTCAGTCCGCCATACAGTTTTCGAAATTATGAGTGATTACTGCTCATTGCTGCCACCGACACCAACAGCGGCACCAACACTGGGTTGTCGAGATCCAAGCCTGCTGATGCCACTATTAATGGAAAATTTCAACACCATGAAGAAATGAATTCTCACCACTTAAAGTATGGTCTCAGCTTTCCTATTGGTTGTAGCATTGACAACGTCAGCATATATATGCATATTTCTGAGGTTAGAGTTCTAAACTATTTCTGTGGGTGATGGTTCAACTCCACAAGAATTCCGACCATGCCGCCTTTAAGAAAAAAATTTGTTTTTTAATTGTGCTTAAAATCCTTATCATTTTGTAGTCAACCCTGACTACCTGCAGCCAGCCCGCCACGTTGGCCTCCTCACACCATGACCTCAGCCCAGTCGTGCCCGCCATTTTCTGGGGTATGTGTCACGTCCACTTCATGTTCCCCGGCGTACGTCACATTCCCCACTGACAGCCGTGCGTGGGGAGAGAGCTAACGAGGTGCAGGCTCCCATTCTGGAGCTAATTAATCTGCCCTTGGCCCCGTGAAAGTTCCTTTGCCCTTCTGGGGAACGGAAGAACAGTTGTCTAGAAGGTTCGAAACAAGCGATGGCTTTGAACATTGTACAGTATTCTCTTTCTCTCTGTGTCTTTCTCTCCACCCTCCCTCCTTCACACATCCCCCTACACACCAACAGGGACACGTCAACTGGTCTTTACTCCTGTTGAGAAACAGCTTGCCCACAATGGAATCTACA
Organism: Pomacea canaliculata; assembly: GCF_003073045.1. NCBI lineage: Eukaryota > Metazoa > Mollusca > Gastropoda > Architaenioglossa > Ampullariidae > Pomacea > Pomacea canaliculata. Next base: position 18,689,046 of record NC_037593.1, read on the forward strand.
AGCTGCATTTACTGACTTCCACAAGGCGTGGGTAGTGTTTGAAGACAAGTTTCATAACAGCTTGTTATCTTGTTACAAATGTTACAGCAGGGAAAACGTTTAGAAAATCAGTTAAAAAAAGTATTACGCTCGTGTTAAGGTATGTAATAGTGTTAGTAATCATAGCTTATCACAATTCTTTGACTGTTTAACAGTTTTCTTATTATTTATAAACTCATTAGCTCGAGAGATACTGTCCAACGGCAGATACCCAGCTTTCATATCGTCGGGTATCTAGAGACACATTATAAAAAAACACATTTTAAATTTAAAATTTATTTTAAGGTCCCATTCCCAAGCTGAATATTGAACTTTCAAATGTATCGGATGGTCTTGTTCTCTGTGGCGAGCATTTAAAAGATTTAGACTGATGTATCCCTAACAGTAAAATCCTCTTCAAGAATATGACAGTCTGTAGTGGATACGGATATTTAATTTATCCTCCGTCCGAGCGGTTAACTAGTATTAGTGCATTAGCTGATTTTGGTTTGACTATAATTAACGGGTAAAAAAAAAATAATTGTAGGTCCTTTACAGAATTAGTCTACAATTTTAAGTACCATGAAGGGAGGTTTTTTTAAAAAAATTAATGCTGCAGATTTAAATAAAACAAAAAAATCACCATGGAAATAACTGACACCCACAAACCAAAAGATGACATTACAGTTCTAACAAATTGTCTAAAAGTCATGTGCAAACATCACCAACCTGAATATGAAAGTACACAAGGTGGAAAAGCAGAGCTGTCACCAAGAGAAGCGAATGGGCGGGAGCAGAGGTCCTCCGCTGCTGAGCAAGCAAGACTGAAGCAGCATGATGCTCACTGATGATGGCTTATAAAGCCGCATGACAACCAGTATCAGTACGATATTCCGATGGTGACATAATTCAGCTAGCCCCGTAGTTTTGGTTTGTTTTGTTTTTGGCAAGGTTGTTTGCTGGCGAGCTGCTCGTTGCCACACTTGTTTGATTGCCTGTGCAATTTCGAGTTTGTTTGTTTTTTTGCGGGGGTTGTTTATTGTTTCTTTATTGCTTAAAAAACTTAACTTGGTTGAGTATTATCTGGACTTCGTTGTAGGAGTTCACTGACAGTACATTTTATGGTGGTGGCAGCTCTAAAGCAGCCATCTACTTTAAAAGTAATGAAAATTACATAAAGCATCGTTATTTCGTTTTAGTACTCTCTTTAACTATCTCAGTTTTTGTAAGTATATTTTATGCTGCAAGAAGGACCTCGCCCAAAGGGAGTCAAGTGAATTCAGACAGAAATGAAAACAAATAGTAATGATACTAGATAATAATAATTGTGACTTTATGGAATTCGTGTCAGTGCTGCAGCTGCAAGGTCCTAAGACAGTTCTTTAGTCACTCGTTCCTCAATGACAGATAGTAAGTATTCTTTAATTAAATCCATGCCTAAATACTAAAAGCATGTATAGAACCGTCTTCTTGGACAAAGATTCTAGTGAAAGCATTATAGTCATCAAACAGAAAATTTGAGAAAAACTCTTTTAAAAACGAACCTTCAGACAGCTCCTTCCCATAGAACATTCTAGAAACAAATTTCAAAAGTCAGATATATTTATTATTCATATTCTCATTTCTCTCTCTATATATATATATATCTCGTAATGAAGGCCACCCCGTTCAGATACAGAAGAATATGGTGTTGCAGTTGATGGTGCTTTGCGTAAACAAAGTTGGAAGTACAGACTGTTTCTGGATGTGAAACGTGGACTTAGTATTCCGATAAGGAGAGGAGAGTCCAGTCAAGAACAAGTACCCGAGAAGACTCCTCGTGATCCCATACAGGGACATTGTCTAAAGCAGGGTGGTCACATCCGTAGGACACCAGGGACCTTACAAGCCTTGGCTGACAAGCACGAAGAAGTGGACAAGTCGCCGTGGAAGATCTTCTCGCCATCGGACAACAAGGGGGTGGGGCGGGGATGTCAGGTGCTGCCTCCATGTTTGTGCTCCCTCCAGCGACTGGTGCTACTCTTATTCAAGAAACAAAGGAAGAAGCTTTTACTTAATGTGTGTTTGGAATATTCTTGTTGGCTTCTGGGTAGAATGGGAGGTCACGTGCTCTGTGTGGGTCCTGAATCCTCGTCTTGTAAGGGAGAGGGTGTTAGGTTTCATATTTGTTGGATGTTGTTACTGCTGTCTTGCTTTGACCCAGGGTTGCCACCAGTGCTTCTCTAGCAGCTGTTGACCTTACCCGACAAGTATGTATGAATATTTATGCACAGGGATGAATATCATGGTGGAAGCGACTGTGTGCCTTGTGTGTCTGGGTTTTTTCCACTGATGTTAAATTTATTTTAATGTTTATCGTCTTATATTAATGTTATTGGTGTATGGTTTTCTCTTTGTATATTATGGAATAAAATAAAAAAACGAACGAATGAATGACGAAATTGTCTGAAGGGAATAAGCAAAACACAGGTTTACATCTTTGAAAAATGAATGTAAGAACAGTGTTGTGATCGTTCTGAGTCTCGTTCAAGTCTTCAAGTCTCTTCTTGACTCGTTCTTTCCTTCTATCATTCAGTGTTGCTGCGATGGGGCGCATGAATACACAGAAGAAAAATGTGATTCTCAACTTCTACAGAAACGTGAAGTATAAATCACAGTTCTACACGATATTTACTACCAAACACAAGTAAAGGGAAGTCATTGTTTAATACAATACTGATTGCCAGCTTTGGTACTCTCCCTTAGTGTATAAACACGTGTCACTTGAAAACAGGAAACAACACTGTATATTGTAGCAACAAATAATTATGCTAGAACTTTGTCGTGAAAATTAATACTTTAAACATAACAATGTAACAGCAATATAATGCGAGCAATACAACAGACAATGGAGACACTGACAGAAGTTGTCGTCATGTTGACACAACACACTGCTCATGAAACAAATGGTGGTAGTGCTATACAGGTAAACATTATTCGTCATCATCTAATACATTTCAACGTTTTCGTCATCGTGGCAGATAACAGAGCAGTAAAAATGTCTGCTGCACTTGATGCCCTCAAAGTCTCAATTCTGTGTTTCTCCTCACGGCGAACTAACGGTAACGGCACGTGTCCTTCCTTCAACACTCTGTCCTGCTTTGATTGAAAGAATTTGTAAATAGTGCAAATAGTATAAATACAAATTAATTAGTCTGTATAAACACAAATTAGTTAATCTTTATAAACACAAGGCGTTTATAGTATAAAAACATTATGGTGTTTATATCCTCGCTTGACTTCTACATATACATATCGTGTACATCGCTCGCACCTTTGTGTGTGTTTTGTTCGTGTGTTGTTTGTTTGTAAATGTGTGTTGTTTGTGTGTGTGTGTGTGTGCGGTTTGTGTGTGATAGAAATACATGGTGGGTATGAAAGTAAACAACAGTGTAAGAGTTGGCGTGTGCTCGAGACTGTTGAGACTGTCACAGTGTCACGGATGTTGAGTGTCACAGTGTCACGGATGTTGAGTGTCACAGTGTCGCGGATGTTGAGTGTCACAGTGTCACAGATGTCACTGGCGTTTTCAAGGGAACTCGAATATGTCATAGTCACGTTGTCAAAAACACATTTCACATGTGATTACTTGTGTGGGTGTTTGTGCGTGTGTTGATGTTTGTATATTTATAGTTTTCAGAGCGTGTCAACGACATAAACAATTCATATATATAATAAATATGTATTAACTGGAGGCATGCTTCACTTAAAAGCACCAGATGAACAAAAGCAAAATAATTTTGAACGTTGACTGACTTCCACGAGAGTTACAATGAGTTAACTTCATACAGAGAAAAGTGCGTGCTATGTATTATTATTATTATTATTATAAACGAGAGTTCCCAACAGCATTTCTTCCGCCTGACAGACGTCAGAGAGAAAAGCAAGGGATGCTCGATTTCTTGTCTTATAGCTTGTCTGATTGCTTGTCCATTTATTCTTTTGTGTTGGATTTAAGGCGACAGTTTAAAGTAGACTTTCACATGACAAGTACGGTACATGCAAAAGAAGTATATGAAAAAGGTGTTTGACTGCATTTTTCTTTCTCTGCAAGCCTTCATGCTTTTTTCATCACATATTCTTTGTATTATTTAAAATAGTTCATCCTCCACAGTGGAGGGACATTAGCTGCACTGTTCAACCTGAGACAGCCGTTCCTGTTGTTTATTTTCTAGAAAAAAAACTCAACGAGGAATGTGCCCTTCGTTTATGAAAGTTCTCAGCCTGAGAATCTCCACTTTGTTCATTTTGAACTCATCCTTCAGGTTGCTGTCCGTCAGCTTCGTCAACAGGTTGCCGTCGATAAAGTGCTTGCGGAACTTCTTGCTGTACTTCTCCAGGCCCAGGTCCTGCATGCGCTCGCACACCTCGTCGATGGTCAGCGAGCTGATGTCCGAGGTGGTGGAGCCGATGGACGCCAGCGAGCCTGCGGACCCTCCTCCGTCGTCAGAGTCCGTGCGAACGTTCTTCCTGGACTGACTGCGGCCATCCCTCGATGGTAGAGGAGGGGGAGAGAACTCTCCTGGCCTTTCAGGAGAGCGCTCTTTCTTGGGGAAGGCTGGTAATGGCAGGACGGACTGCATCATGAGCGGATGGTGCGCCTGCGCCTTCAGGGGAAGATCCTTACTGTCAAGGTCCACGTTCACCAAGTCGTACACGTGGCCGTCTACGTCCTCCACCTTGACCAGCGTCTCGTAGTTTCTAGTTTTGGATGCATCCTTCATCTTCGACTTGTTGACCTCGTTCTTCCGTTTCACTGGTGTGTTCGTATGCGAGGCCTTTTCTGTCGTCGTCGTCGTCGTCTTCCGCGGAGGAGGGGGTGGGGGCCCGCCGGGTGGATCAGGCGCATCTCGTCGCTTATAGCTGATGTCGATGAAAGTGTCTTGTTCCATGTAGTCAGGGATCTCGGTTTCTGTCATCACCCGTCGCTGTTTATCGACGATGGCTAATTCTGATAACAAAAAAATATATTTAGATTAATTATGATAACAAAAAAATATATTTAGATTAATTATGATAATTATATCGTGCTTTTGTGTGTATGTGGTAAAGTTGCTGTTGTCTCTGAGAAATAGAATGTTCAGATATCTTTATTCCCTAAAATAAAGCTTAGTGAGGATCAATAAAAGAAAAATAAAAGTTTACGGACACATAGACTGTGATAAAATTACTTTTGAAAGTTCGAGGTCAGGCCATTGGCTGTGACACTTGTTGGATACCAAACTAATAAACTGTGGAAGTCCTTTGGTTTGTCTGTGGTATGAAGCTTTTCTATTACTTTAAACATAATATCTCTCCATAATAGTAGAGTACTCATTGAATGTCTTATAGTGAACAGATTTTGTAATGCTGGAGATTCTTTTAATGTTATGCTTTACATCTGGTGAAGGATATTTTTAAATTATTTATAATCTTTTATAGTAGTAAATACTTTTGTCTTACTTCCCCTTGTAGTAAATATTTAAACCAGTTTTAGATATGTTTTTAACATGTTAGAATCTGCGACTTGTTCAGCCAAAGTTGACAATGACCATCCAGAAATGACCTTTCAACTCTCACCTTGAAAGAAGGGGTCGTTGTCCAGACTGTACTTGGCACTGGCCGCTGCCAGCTCCTCTATGACAACCTTTAGCTTTGCCTGTGGATCTTTGACCCCCACGAGACCGTCCACCAGTGAAAAGGCCACTTGGTTCAGCCGGCGAGGCAAGACCTGGATCTTCTCACGCGGCTTACCGTCTGCAACCAGCGAGAGCAATGAACAAAGAAATAAAATTGCTCAAGTCATTGCTAAGTGAGTACATGTATATCAGTTCTAACAGACTTAATACTCAATACAATCAATGACTCCAAGTCATTCTTTTTACTATTTTCAGGGAAAAAATGTTTTTTGTTGTTGTGGTGCTGAATGTGTTCTGCTCTGTGAGTTTGTTTCCTTAAAATTAAAACATTTCTCTACAAGACTAAATTCTCATCAAAACTATAACACAGTGACATAGATCTTAATAAAGAATTACAGTCAAGCTGACAAACTTTATTTTCTGAAAGGATTTTTTATTCAGACCCCACTCAGGTCAGAAAATAGCTGGGAGTTGGACAAAACCTTTTGTAAGACAAACATTAAAAGATGTGTACCCTGCGTTCACCATGTTAGTCAAGAATGTCAAAATATTTGTTATAAAACTGTTTCTTTGGTGGACCTAAAGTCTCTCTCTCACACATACACACCAACACACACACACCAAAAAACACTTTTGGAACTCAGTACCTGCACCACCAACTGAAAGGCAGTAGAAGAAAGGTTCTTCATACACAGCAACCAGGACCAGATCCCCAAAGAAGGTGTGGTTAACAGGGACCCGGTCAACATCGAAGACGAGGTTGTCTATCCTGGCGAAACTCATCAGAACCGGCAACTTCATGTTCTCCACGATGTCCCTCACAGTCACAGCCTCCGCCCCTACAGGGATTGTGTCAAAGGTCAAAACGACTACAAAGAGACAGGCTTTTTTATCGCTGGGTTTTGTTTTGTTTTTTCAAAATAGATGTTACATTTTATTTATCCATTCTTTCATTCATTTATTTTCATTCACTGAATCATCTTTGGTTCATTTGTAGTTTTGTGTAATTGACAGATACAGAGGAAGTTTCTTGAGGAGCATAATGATAGTCAAAAATATGTTTACTATACCCAAAGCGTACTAATTATAAACATGTAGAATAGTTAAATTCAAAAATTTACTAATTATAAACAAATTATATGTAAAATGAGTGCTAATCATATCCAGAGTATATGCTAAACGTGTACTAATTACTATGTCAATGTGACTAAAATCTTGCCACCTGGTATAGGGAAATTATGTTTTGTTGGATTGAAGTACAGTGGATTATTGGAGACAGACTGAGGACAGTCACATAATGTGTAGCTTCTGTAGCAGAGCTGACAGGTAGTGTAGCTGGAGTGTTAGCATGAGTTAAAATAGAACAGAATAGAGATATCACTATCATGGTGCAGGACACGACTGAGTGCGAGAGTCCTTGATGCGAAGGAGGAAGAACTGATATGAGATTCCCTTGCATGAAACCCTGACACGCCTCAAGATTGAATACCAAGCAAACAGTGCGGCCATAAATCAGATTGCAGCCCACACAGTGAGTGTATCCTTCTCGAAAGTAGCGCCTATAGGACCGCCGACTGCCGGACTGGATGCTGACTAATCCCTAAAAAAGGGGTTTTCATTGAAAACTTTTTTCCAAAGGGTCTCACTATGGAACACATGGACAGGATGTAAACAATACAAACAAAGTTCGAGTAATGACAGTCTTCTGTAAACAAAATAAAAGTGTCATGACTACATTGGCAGGTCATAGTGACATCCTGAGTCCCACACTTACCTCCGGGGTAGCTCCTGGCATTAAAAGTGAGGGGCGAGCTCAGCGGCAGACTAAGGGTCCTGGAGTGTGAGTCATGAATCAAGACTCTCTTCTGAACTCCTCTCTTGAAGGCAAACAGCAACTGTCACATAAACACTGGCTGAAGTCACGTGTTACAGTATCTATAGGACTAACATAGTTAAAAAGCAGTTTTCACATGGAGCTCCGAAACTCCTTGCGAACCTAAAGCTACTTGAGTGAGTAAGTGCCTGTGTGTGTGTGTGTGATTTAACCGAAAAATACAATAAATAAAGAGGCAGAGAAAGTGAGACAGTAGTAACAAGGGAGAGGAAGCTTTGGGTGGACACAGCTCTACTGAAAAGTGTATTTATGGGCGTTGTCGCTAGTGTTTGCTACTCCTATTATCGGCAAGCAGAGAATAATGAGACAGAGCCTGTACAATTTCTTAGCAACAAATCTTCTCTGAAAGCGGAAAACTCAAACAAATCAGCAAATAATCTGCTTCACAAAAACTGTCATAATTCAGAAAGCATCTTTATAACAAAGAAGAGCAGTACAAGGCTGGAAGTATGACATGATTAAATTCTGAATTTAATGTCTTCCGTCGTCTTATCCTTCCATTCGACTTAGGGTTTGACTTCCTGCAGCTTGGACAGATGGCTTGGTGTGCAGAGTTTCGGTGAGTTCAGCACAGTGACCTCTCACGAAAGGTGACAAAGGTGAGGCAGTGTGGGAAGGGATGTGCTGGAGACTGAGAGACTGCAGCTGACTTTAAAGATGGACGGCCTGACTATTCAAACCTTATGCTGTATCCTGTCAACACTTTTTGCATTCTACTGGAGATAAATAATGTAGTGTCCAGTACTGTTTAAATCTCTAAACTCTGTTTAAATTCACCAAAACGTTTGAGGGCAAAAAACATGGGGGAGGGGGTCACACCTACCTCGCCAGACTCGAAGGCCTCCATATACTTGTGGTTGTCGTCCTCGCTGTCGTAGCCCACGTTGACCACCAGGAAGAGCGGCAACTGCCCCGCCTCGCCATCAAAGAGCTGCTTGGTGAAGTAAATCTGGGAATCGTCGTATTTGAACTTGGCGTAGTTCTTGGGCGGTCTCGGGAGGACCTGCAACATGGCGAGTAGACAGCGAGTAGTGTGCAGGTCTCATGCAAGTATTTTGTCTGCGGGGTCATGGCAGGAGGAAGACGAAACGACACAATTACAACTTCTGTCTACCTTCCTTATCCCCGGACTCGCCCCAACGTGGCTTCAGCTCGTCCTTATTTTTTGAGTTTTATATCCTGAACCACTTTCGTTGTTGTTTTACGGCCCTTGTTGTATGTATCGGGTTTGTGGAATATAACATCCGGCAATTGCTCCTTCACTAACTCCGTGTTTCAAAGTGTCTTTCCCGGAACCAAGAAATGCATCTTTTCATCCCAGTTGAAACTTTCAGGAAGCTATGTGCACAGTAGACATAAATTTTGATCTTCTAAAATAGTATGTAATTAAAATTTCGTTAAGCTTCAATAACTATAATGACAAAACATCAATTTTTTCATTCAAAGTTGGTATTTTAAGGATATGTAAATTACTGTCAGAAAGAAAAAAGTACATAAACGGCGGGTTGAAGACTTATGTCAGTGAAATTTATTGATGGTCCCAGGTCGGACGACGCTCAGACCAAGCCACCACGAAGAGGAAGAGATAGTGAAGCTACAAAGAGTAGGACAGCAAGATCGACAGTGACTTGTTTGTTTGTGTTTAATGCCGTGCCAGCAACTAAGGCTACATCATGGCAGTTGATTGACAGTGACACTGACAGATGGACACAATGGCACTGCAAGATGACACGCTGGGATCGTGGTATGGTGCACGAGGAAAATGAAACTCAAGACACGTCACGTACTTGTATTCCTGGGCTTCCTGCAGATGATTTTTCCAGTTAACTACTAAAACGAGGCTGGTGTATACAAAGCTTCCGGTTTAGTCACATTCACAGTTTAGGCTCGCCGAAACTAACAGCAGAGAACTTCTCAAGAAGCTAAGCGTTGGTCTCGGCAGACACACAGCAGTCCACCTGTATACGTCCGTGGACACATGAAGCTGGCTCAAAGGAGGAACAAGTCTTAGCGAAACTGTAGATATTGAAAATGAAACTTGGACAACATCACGAAAGAAGACATGCAACTCAAGGTGAAAGGCTTTGCTTGTGCCACAACCATCAAGTACATGTAGTCACCGACTACAAACCTTCATAGCCACATATAATTGTAATTTTAGTGCATCCTCGATATTCGATGACTGAGGCACTCAATGGCTTGGATTTAAAACATGTTAAAAAGTAGTGTCGAGCAGAAAGTATTAATGAACTAAAGACTGGTTGCAACAAATCTTGGTTCTACTCAGTCTGCTGCACTGCGGCAAGAGGAACGGGGGAGTGGGGTACGGGATCCGAGTGTCTGGCTGTTGACCAGGGGCGAGGGTAAGTCGTTTGCCCGTGGACGAAATAGGGAAATCAAAAGTAAATGTCATGTCTCCGTAGTTACCAATCGGTGTATAGATATTGTTCGTGTTACCTTTCCCCACAGCACCTTTGATACCTTTAAAGCTTTGGTCCCAGAGGTAAGGCTTCGCGACTACTGCGCCATGGCGAAACTACTCTAAGTGCTGTGGTAGCTGGATGCTTACCAGACAGGTAAACAGCTTCACAAAGTATGAGCAGCTTAGCTGAATATTATTTGTTAACCAGCTGCTTGTTGGCAGCTTAAGGTGTACCCGGGTCCTGTGTTACCCACCAACACTAGCTGACTTCTTTGTAACTTTATCGTAATTGGGTAATATTTGATTAGTATTATTGCAAATTTATGTTGAATGATGATTAGATTTTAAGGACTATTTTTCTATCCAGATTAATTTCTTTGTTGTATCTGCGTGTTGCTTATATATTGGTGTGTCGGATCTTACTGGACTTTTAAAAGGGTAGCAGCCGGAAAAGAACTGTCGTGTCTGTGTTTTGATTTTTATTCATGTGGGGCGGGGTCGATCCAGCCTGATGGGGAAAACTTTAAAAAGGACTTTCTACAGATGTGATTTAAAAAAAAATTTAAGGGGGACTTTCAGTTTCGGTGTGTCTGTAAAATACGTTTATTATTTTGTGTGTTGAATGATTCTCGATATTTTCTGCTTGTCGTGTCTGATTCCCAATGTTTCCTTGCACGTGCACACACACACACACAGACAAGGGCAATAGGGCTGCACTTTCACTCAACAGTAAAAATGGAAAAGACCTGAGAGGGGAAACATAGGCCGATTTTCCTGCCTTAATATTGAAAACAAGAGTTTCTTCAACATTAAAAAGCTTCAAGCCCCATTTTCCGCTAGGAGCACTCCAGACATTGTTTGTTGTACCAGCCACTTTGCAATGTCCTCACCGGGACCCTAAAGGTCAAAGTATTATATTAAAATACTCAAACGGAAAACCTTGTTATGTTCTGACATATCTCTAGTAGCCTCACAACAATTTTCACGCGTGCTGTCATTAAACATTTCATATCAGCAAGACACCACTCCCCCTTACAAACATGGTGGAGGGTTGGTTGTCCCCCACCATGCAGTGGCTCATCATCATCATCCCTTGCCGGGGTGTTGTCTTTTTGCATTTTTTTTTTAGAAAACCCGTGGCCAAAACTCATATTTCTTGATGTCACAAACCTGCGGGAACTGAAAAAGCAATTTTCCTAAAATAAACTATAAGTTTCGGTTTCCTTTGTGTGTGTTTCCGCTTACAGCTTAAAATCGAAAGCTCTGTCAACATCTTGTATACTAGTAAAGCACATACCGACAGAACTGTCAGTTGTTTGTTCATTCACATACAGAGCTTATAATGGTTCCTTTAATGGCTAGTTCATGAACAAAAACACACGATACAAAGCTGAATCTGCATTGCGATCATTGAAGAAGTATTGCGGGAAGGTGAATATTACTGGCCCATTCATCTGCTACAGACAAACACAACGGCGTTTATATGTACGAACATTTGCTTTTCTGTGTGAAGCGTGAGTGTTGCTGCTTTGTGGCAATACAATACAGCTTTTTGTGTATTGTATATCAGGTAATGTTCATGTAGACCTGAGTACATACATTGTCCATTGCGGCCTGACCACAAGGATTATGTCTGCAAGCCAACACGTGATCAGCGATAGTAAGGATGAGCATTTCTAAGGATTGTCTCATTACTTTAGACCGCTTTCCTGTGATTGGTTCCGGTGATCTTGGAGCAAATATTAACAAGGGAGACCAGACCTTTCCTGCTTGTTAGAGAGAGGCTGTGGAACCCAGAATTCAAAGAAAAAGTGATTAGACCCTCGACGAAGAACTGAAAGAACCGAGTGAGGATGACAGAGCTGACAGAGAAAGATCGGAGTTTCCGTGGGAGGTGCAGATGTTGCTGGTTTTTATAGACAGTTATGTCAGTGTAAAGCCGGTAATCGAAGATAGTGCTTAAATATTTATAAGAGTTGATGACCCTGATGACATCACCATAGATAGTTTTGATGACTACATAAGACTATTTTACCTTAAGGTCAAAGATCATTTCATTTGCCTTTGAGGCATTGAAGTCAATGAAATGTCGGCAAATATCGGCAATGTGACAGACTCTACAGAAAGCTGGAATAAATATAAAACTCCACTGTTTTTTCGACACACCAATCGAACCCAGGACAGCCAGTTCTCACTCCATTAGTGACAGGTGCTAACCGTTGTGCCGCCGGACCACCCTGCTACTGATGGTGAGGCGACATGCAAATACCTTACTTTCACATGGAAGTTCAACAGCTTCAATCAGTCGTCTGCTCAATCAGGCTATATATATATTCACTCTTCTTCCAATATCTTGAATATAGTGTATATATAAGTATATATGAAATGTGGACACACTATGACAAATTGTAAACATATCCCACATGACAACAAACATAACAACACATCAGGTTTCAGATAGTTGAATCGCTGACTAGGCTGTTATACAGTGTGTCATCCTCACCCAATGTGTCATCGCCCCATAGTGATTCCCCGTTAACAGGATTTATTTACTGGATTCAGTTCCGTGTTCAGACGCCAGTTGAAGTGATTGAGCCTTACTCACAACTCTGTAACTACTGTCTGGTTACAACAAGTGGGCCTCTAAAGGTCGTACCGGTGCATGTAGATCAGCTGAAGAGAGTCACGTGCGAGTGAGGTAATGAGCTGTGACTCATTTACCACGAACTCCAAACGTTTCTGAAAAACCGTGATTAGGGAGGTCATGCTTCAATGAATGTGTTACACTCGAGTCTCAACCGTCACTAACGTTCCGCTATTATGTCATCACAGCCTGTCCCGAACGCTGCATGTTGTGGTCTATACTCTCCGTCTCTCCACCCATCCCAGACGTCATCACAGCAGTCAGAATCGGTTGTCGTGGGTTCGAATATCGGCTTTGACACCTCTCTCTCAATGTGACGGATCACAGATGGTTTCCTCCAGTCTTCCCCAATAGGTGTGTTGTGTGTGTGAGTGTATTTAAACATTGTATGCAAAGTGCGTTGAGCTTGCTTTTGGCTCTGAAGGACTTTTATATAATGCCTTCTATTATCATCGATGAAGTAAGATTGCTAAGGAGCTGGGCAGGAGCTGGGGCAGGAGCTGGGGCAGGAGCTGGGGCAGGAGCTGGGCAGGAGCTGGGGAGGAACTGGAGCAGGAGCTGGGGAGGAGCTGGGGCAGGAGCTGGGGCAGGGTGGATTGTGTCACTCACTTTTTTGCAAATGTTCACTTTGTCCTATAGCACACTTCTCAGAAATCTCCTTACAGTCCATGGGTTAGGGTTGTGTGTACAGATACTAATTTTACTTTGACCTTCTACCCTTCTGTAAAGCCTTTTCTACAGAGTTATATATCACCCAGGTTTAGTCTTTACGTGCTTGGAAGTCGTAACATTGTGAAACTGATACCTGGCCTGGATTTGTCTTTACAAAACTTACAGTTACATAACGTCACGTGACCCTCTTCCAGCTGCAAGTCCTCGTGGCGTCCATGGTCCACGCGCCCCGTAATCTTAATGGGGATTATTAGTGTGGAGACAAGACAAAAGTAACCAGCAAAATGAGATGCTCCCTCTGCAACAATGTTTGGAGAACATCACTCAGATCGTGAAGACAAGCATAGCCCACCCGGCAAATAACACGGATGTGTACACAGGGGAAGTTGAACTTTATGAATGGAATTTCCATGGGTTTCGCTCTCTGTCGAGCGATAGCGAGCTTCAGAGCTTGTGTCAATAGTCGCTAAGGTCTCTTCACATCCGATAATGTTGGATAAAACCCTAATGTTGTCAGTGACAAGATCCAATAAAAATAAGGCTACAAATGAGAAATTCTTGAGAGCACGAAAGATTTGGATTCATCATATTTGTTGATTGTATATCCCCTCCCTTCTAGCTGTTATCATTGTGCCACGTCGTACTGCTCTCACAACAGTTAGGTCATAACCGATAACCGATGACAGCCAGCGGTTAACCCACGACATGCACACAAGTGAAGGTAAACAACTCGGGGATGAAAATTGTACTTACGTTTGTCATGTCTTCCTGCAAAGCTTGCGACTGCCACCTTTAGCGACGACAATAAACTGCTTGTGTACACAGCATGAATTAGGGACAGTTCTATTTGTAGGTCCTCCACCCAACAAACACACACACAAACCGACTTTTAGAAAATCCTCCTCAAAGCTCACATTCCTTTGCCACACAAGGTCCACCAGCTCGGTCTGGTCCCTCGTGATGTGTTTACCAGTTGAATACAAATGAAGTAAGCTTCTCGAACACACACGATACACGATACAGTCGAGTTTACTGAAATCTGTAAGTGGAAAGTGGGCCCCCGGAAGTTGGCAGGTCCTGGGCAACGGCTGTCATGAAGATGGTGCCTTACTTTCGTTTTTGTCCGAAGGTGGATGGACCACGGACACAGGATTCAGAGGGTGAGCATCCAGTGAAGCATGTCCTGCACTTGTGAGCCGGAGTTTTGCTTGCATGTGAAGACAAGAAAACTGCGCGCGTGCATACACACACACAGCCTGACGAGACTGTCGTCGTCAACCAGGAAGTTTATCAACAGACGATAGGTCGTCACTCGCTTCACGACAGCGCTGCACGGTAAAGGGCAAAGGGCAGTCTATTTTTAGAGCCAGGCGACTGACCCAGCTAGCAGTGTGTGTGTGTACGCAAGTGTGATTACCTGTGCAAACAAGCGCATGTGTGCATGTGAGTCTGCGACAAAGACCCAATGTAGCCTCATATGCACTACTTTATTACGACTGTTCACTCCACGCACCCGGCTTCAAGGTGAGACGGGACAATCACCGGCACTGGTTCACCTGCACTGTCAGCCTGACAACTGAACAGCAACTGTCAATGATTTGTCTGAATAAATCCACTAAGTACCAACTAAGTACAACAACTGTACCTCACGACTAAGAGGCTAGCGATGTTACTGTTATTGTTCTGAAATATTACATGTCACCTGACAGGTGTTATGTCAGGTGAGGCAACAGCCAAAAAAAAAAGCAAGACCCTCTTATCACCACGTTCTGCTTCTTTACTCTAAATGTTCTCACTTATCATGTTTTCTCTGTTGAAATATTGTTCCCATTATCTCTAGAAATCTAGAATATTGTGACATGGATTTAGAGGTGATGGTGTCTAACGCAGCCTGGTGGACACACTGCCATTTTTCTGTGATATCATTCTGTCTCTATTTCTTTTCTTGCGTGGCCTGCGTCGACATTTCTTTATTGCTTGTATGCATAATTATTGAGTGTGCATATGTTTATATAAATGTATATATTCTTTAAATTGAATTGTGTATTATTCTGTGAGTATTCTATAACTCTTTTACATTAAAATATTGTAGATAAATGTGTATAGAATACTTTTTTTAAGTTTAACCTTCTGTAGATTTCAATATCATTTATCATGCTATTTTGCAGGGTGGGTGGGTCGGTGAAGAAAGTTATTAATGCTTTACCTTCTTGGAGTTCAAATCATCAATGTGCGGTAAAAGCTCCATTGCTTTTAAATTTTTATTTTTTAATTTGTATGAAATAAAATTAATTGTTGAAGCTGTCAGGCATCAGGTTCATAAAGATCTTTTCACATAGAGTGGAGTGCAGCAGACTTCAGAGGGCGTTTTAATATCATTTAAGACACTAGACTGGAAGTAGTTGATATCATGTGTACAGCTTGCTGAGAAGTAAACCAGAAGTAAGTGTGAAAGTCCTTGAACAAATTGTCAATGGGTTTAATCAGACAACTCGGACAGCACAATGTCTGCCATGAAGAGGGAGGCACAGGTCCCATGTGCTCTCAACATTAAAGAGTGAAACAAGAACAGTAGATGATACAGAAGAAGTCCTAAGTACTGATGTAGTGCTTAAAGCAGAAATTTCAATTAGCCTTGACTCAAAGAAGACAAATTCCTTATACGTTAGTTTTTGTGCAGCCTGATACCATCTCTGATCAGGAACTGCATCACACAAAAAAAATGATCATGCTGTATGCAGCTGGAATCACGAGAATGTTGTGAAATTGGAGTTAAACTTTCAAGATGCTTCTTGTTTAATTAAAACTGAGCTTGAACACTTAAAAAAGGATCAGGCTACACAGACTCAGCATTAAAACTGTAAGCTTGAGAATGTTGTTATGAATGTTGTTGAGTACAACTCTCAAGAGTCTGCTTCTTCAGTTAAAACTGAGAAACATTGTCTTCACCCAGTAAAGACAGAATGGCTGTGCGGGAACAAGCTTTGCCACATAATAAAGACCGACACAGAAGCATACAGTGAACACAAAAAAAGCTTGGAACTTACGGGCAGACAGAAAAATGAGATTCCTAGAGTACACAAATGAATATATTTCATCATCATCACCCAAATATCAAGATATCAGCACATCAATAGTGATACTAAATCCAACTAATAATGTAGTCTGTGTAGGGTTTGTATTATTTTCAGTTTCTCGTGATTCGGTTAGTAATGCGGCCAACCGTTCTTTGGGAGACGCCTACACACACACATTCTGAAAGGCACCCGTTGCATAAAAACGAAGATCAAGACAGACTTGCAATGTATAGTTGTGACACTCCGCCCCCGATTTGCAATTACTAATTAAGTCTCCTTGTATGTCATCGACGATCGCCAGGATGTCATTACATCGAAATCTTCATCGTCGGTAGAGGGCTAAATCATCCCATGAATCGAAGGAATTAGTTTGATCATGAAATATTGTTTCTGCTAAGATTTCTCTCCACTTCATACAGCATCAAGTATGCTGCAGCCATCTTTAGTGAGCATCACGCGAGTTAGAGGCGGGTAAGGTCGTCTGTACATTTACGGGTGGATCGGCCGGGTAGAGGGGCCAAAACTTGACACACGACTTGACCTTTGCTGGACGTGAAGACTGTGCCGACCTCTGACGACCCTTCGTGGCCTCGCGGCGAGATGAAGCTTCGGCCCCGTGATGATTTCTACTCAGTCTTAAATTCTTTCATCGTGTTGGTGCTTATGGCAAAAGCAAGGTCCTCCACAATATCTTCATTTCTGGTGCACGGCAAATCGCGTGGTCGAATAAAAAAAGGTGCTCAATTTAAATAATTAATAAAATGCAGGGATTTCTGAAACAGGCCAATAGATGACATAGATGATGACAATTTGTGATGTTTGCCTACAGGTGAATGAACAGATAGTAGTATCAGCTGACAAAGTACTAGGAGGATGAAGAAACTGAAGTGTAGACACATTTCGTTGCAGTCTGCAATGCCAACGCATTAAATATACATATAGTATGTATGCCTGCCCTTGTGAGCAAAAGAAAAATTTCTGTCTTGGGTCTCCTCTACAGACAATAAAGTCTGATTTGATTTTGATTTGATTTGTGCTTCGGCAGTTCGTATAGGCCAGCAATGTCGATCGCATTTGATTTTGGCTTCGTGTACGACACTGATTGTTGTGGTGCAGGCGAAGTTATTTTCTTGTCCAAACTGTCGGGAAAATAGAGTTCTATTTCTAATACTTCGGACAATGGCATGGAGACTTCTTTGTCCTCCACCTGAGCAACGGCCATTAAATTGTGTACCACGTGATAGGCATCCTGGCGGCTCTCTATACCAGGGGTGGGCAATTAATTTTCCCAAGGGGCCGCATGAGAAATTGGGATGGTTTTAGAGGGCCGGACTAATACAGTTAACTCAGTTTTACCCAATACTGTATATATAGTATATATATACTGGCAGGCCAGCGGGCGGGCCGGTCAGAGACAGGAGGCGGCCCACCTCTGCTCTATACAAATTTCAACACATGGGCGGTAACTCTCGTCAAAAGAAAATACGGAGTTGTTCTTAGTGATCAAAACTGATTTGAAACTTCTAGAATCTACACTCTAGAGTCATAGTTTCATGGTGTGACTACGTACACTTCTACGTCCACAAGTTCCACCTACACGGTATGTCTCATTCCTCTAAATCTGAGCACGGACAGACATAATTTATTTATTTTACCTCCTTGTTTCTGTTCTGAGACGTTAAATGACTTGATTTTCAGCAGTTTGTCCGACCCACTAAAGATGGCGACGGTTTTATTCAATATAGCCAGTACCACATAATCTTAGATAAAAAAAAGCGTAAAATTCAGTAATTTTACAGAATTTCCTACTGAGTAAGAACCTACGTGTTTAAAGAAAGCCGCAGCAGTAAAAGCTTTTCTCTTTCATTGTAATAGAGCGGCTAAGTGAAATCTCCCTTGCTTTTAAATGTTTGCTTATAATTTCCATCACAACTGAATCATTACAATTGTCATGTTTCAGGTCTGATAAGATTACAACAGACTCAGGAGGTCCTCTATTGTCACTAGAAAGAATAGAGTTGATGAAGCTAAGATCTTGAGCTTCATGGAAAGTTAGTCAACAGTAAGTGTAAAAGTACTTTTACCCAAAAGACAATAAATACAAACAGTAATTTTTGGAGAGCACAGAGATATGTTTGCCATGAAGAGCAAGATGCAGGTCCCATGTACATTCATAAAGACTGAAACGAAATATATTGGTGAGGCACAAGAAGATTTAAGAAATAATGTAATACCTAAAGCAGAAAGTTCATTTTGCTCTGATTATAATGAGACAAAATGTTTACAGAATGATTTCATGCAGCATGACAGTATCTTTGACCAAGAACTCCATGATATACAAATTGATCCAGTTGCACAGACAAACTGGAGGTGTGAGAATGTTCCGAAAGTGGAGATGAATTCTCAAGATTCCACTTCCTTCATTAAAATTGAACAGCAAGATATGTTTGCCATGAACAGCAAGATGCAGGTCCCATGTACATTCATAAAGACTGAAACGAAATATATTGGTGAGGCACAAGAAGATTTAAGAAATAATGTAATACCTAAAGCAGAAAGTTCATTTTGCTCTGATTATAATGAGACAAAATGTTTACAGAATGATTTCATGCAGCATGACAGTATCTTTGACCAAAAACTCCATTATATAAAAATTGATCCAGATGCACAGACAAACTGGAGGTGTGAGAATGTTCCGAAAGTGGAGATGAATTCTCAAGATTCCACTTCCTTCATTAAAATTGAACAGCAAGACAGTCACATTGTGAAGATAGAAGGGCCACATATGACTGAGCGTAATCATATAGTAAAGACTGAGAGATCCTGGCCTGGCCAGGATGTAATTTCTCAACTTGATAGTGATAATGAATTTTATTGGAACTGCCAAGGTGATACTTATGAAGTGAAGACACAGTATGCAAAAAGACCAGTCACTTCTGAGGTCAAGCATGAAGCTCCCTCAGGTCAAGGCGTTGGTTCTGCAGTAAAGTCAGAGCAGACAAAATCACACACTCAGTCCACAATAATGGAGCACTTGAAGGCACAGAGTGTACCACAGGAGGTGGAGTGCAATTGCAGGAAAAATAAAGATATTTTAGCATGTATATCATCACCTGAACTTCAAGATATGGATGCTGCTGGATGTAAAAATATACCGGTGATGGATATTGTGACTGAAAATCCTCAGCATGAGAGAAATGTAAATGTGACAGAAGCAAGCTTCAGTACTGAGTCAGAAAAACAGCACCCTAGTAGTGATATTGAATCTGATAAGTGCAAAGTGTGTATTTCTTCATTCCATTTTCTATCCTTGCACAAAAAACATATGTCGGACCACACTGGTAAACCTCACAAGTGCAGAGGATGTAAAGCTGCCTTCAAAAGATTATCTGATTTGAAAAGGCATATGCGGGCTCACCGTGATAAGAAGCCTCACCAGTGCAGTGTGTGTAAAGCTACATTTAAAAGATTATCCAATTTAAAACGACATGCGCAGGTTCACAGGGATGAGAGGCCTCACCAGTGCAGTGTATGTAAAGCTGCATTTAAAAGATTATCCCATTTGAAAGTACATATGCAGGTTCACAGGGATGAGAGGCCTCACCAGTGCAGTGTATGTGAAGGTGCATTTAAAAGATTATCCCATTTGAAAGGACATATGGAGCTTCACATGGATGAGAGGCCTCACCAGTGCAGTGTATGTAAAGCTGCATTTAAAAGATTACCCGATTTGAAAGGGCATATGCAGGTTCACAGGGATGAGAGGCCTCACCAGTGCAGTATATGTGAAGCCTCATTTAAAAGTTTATCCGATTTGAAACGACATGCGCTGGTTCACAGGGATGAGAGGCCTCACAAGTGCAGTGTATGTGAAGCTGCATTTAAAAGATTATCCGATTTGAAAGGGCATATGCAGGTTCACAGGGATGAGAGGCCTCACCAGTGCAGTGTATGTGAAGCCTCATTTAAAAGATTATCCGATTTGAAAGGACATATGGAGCTTCACATGGATGAGAGGCCTCACCAGTGCAGTGTATGTAAAGCTGCGTTTAAAAGATTATCCCATTTGAAAGGACATATGCAGGTTCACAGGGATGAGAGGCCTCACCAGTGCAGTGTATGTAAAGTTGCATTTAAAAGATTATCCGATTTGAAACGACATGCGCAGGTTCACAGGGATGAGAGGCCTCACCAGTGCAGTGTATGTAAAGCTGCATTTAAAAGATTATCCGATTTGGAAGGACATACGCAGGTTCACAAAGATAAGAAGCCTTACCAGAGCAGGGTTTGTTAAGTGGCATTTAAAAGATTATCCAATTTGAAACAACATATGCTTGTTCATAGTGATGAGAAGCATCACCAGTGAAGGGTTTGTAAAGCTGTATTTGAAACATTATCCTATTTGAAACAGCATCGGCAAATCTACAGTAACAAGAAGCCTTACCAGTGCAACAAATGTAAATCTGCCTTCAAAAAATCAAATGCTTGGAAACAGCAGGACAGGATCACAGTGATAAGCCTCACAAATGCAGTGTGTGTAACATTGCCTTCAAAAGTTTATTTCATTTGAAACAGCATATGCAGGTCCATAGCAATAACAAATCTTACCGTTGAAGTGTGTGTTAATCTGCTTTTAACTTCTTTAATTGGTTTGAAAAGACACAATCTAATTCATAATTATGTTGAATCTTACCCGTGCAGTGTATGTAAAACTTCTTTTAGACAGTTATCTACTTTCAAAAGACACAAGGTGAGTCACGGTGATTCTAAACCTCACTAGTCTGATGTGTCTAAAGCTGCTTTCAAGTCCTCACCTGCTTAGAAAATGCACATGCTAATCTACAGTGATGTGTCAAGTGCATTGTGTGTAAAGTTGCTTTTAGGTGTTCATCTACTTTAAAAACACAGATGATGACCTATGATGATCTTTGCTGTTACCCGTGCATGCTAGGTAAAGCTGCTTTGAAGTGCTTATCAAGTCATCATCCTTGCAAACTGTGAAAAGCTGATTTTAGATGATCTATTTTGAAAACAGGAAGGCTGATCCCTAGAGGGGTTAAACCATCCTAGTGCCATATTTGTAATGCTGGGATTAGGTCATTCAATTTCAAACAACACATGCTCATTTGTTGCTGTGTTACACCTGACCAGTGCAGTTTGTGTAAAGCTGTTTCTTTGGCTTAAAATATGACATTGTGATTCACTGTGATTCTAAACCTCCTCAGTTCATTTCAAGAGACTATTTGAGAGCAGAGTATTTGAAAATGCATATAATAAGCTACAGAGATGAGAGATGTTAAACCTTACCTTTGCAGTGTGTGTAAAGCTGCTTTAAGAGACTTGTCCTCCATCAGATACAGGTATCACCTGGCTGTAAGAAATTTATCAATGATTAAAATTTGCAGCTGTTTAAAGTATATTATCATATTGACATATACCGGTATATTCAACATTTTTGTATTATTTAATCACAGCTAATGTGCTAAAATTAAGGGATGGGTGCTGGGGTTGTGTGTGGGGGGGGGGGGAGAGAAGAAAATAGTAATTGATGGAAAGGAAGTCAGAGAGTTGAATGGGGCAAATAATAATTTATGTTGTAGACATTGAGGCACTGATCTTGGTTTTCCTATTGTTGACTTTTCCTTGTATTTATTTTCTTGTGGATTGTTTTGTCTATTTCTTTTTCAAATTATTTGTTTTGCTGCAAAATGAAGTTCTCCCTATAGCATTTTTTAAACAGAAGGTATTACTTTTTATTTAAAGTATCTAATACAGTGGGATTTAGATATCATGATCATCATCATTCCTTGCTACTCCTCAAGGAGCGTAGGGCCGCAACAACACCTCGCCAGCGGACCCGGTTTTGGGCAGCCCCCCTCAGTTGGGCCCCTGTGGTTCCGGCAGCCTTTGCCTCGCTCTCTACTGATCTTCTCCAAGTCTGTTTTGGCCTCCCAACTTTCCTCTTCCCCTGCGGGTTCCAGTCAAGTGCCTGCCTGGCAATGGTGTCAGCTGGTTTGCGCAGGGTGTGTCCTATCCAGCCCCACTTGCGCTTTTTGATGTCTTGGCTAGTGGCATTCTGGTTAGTTCTTTCCCACAGGCTGCTGTTGGAGATCCTCTCAGGCCATCTTATTCTCAAAATATGGCGAAGGCATCGGTTGGTAAAGGTCTGGAGCTTGTTGTTGATGGTGTTTGTCACTCTCCAAGTTTCAGAGCCATACAGTAGGACTGCCTTCACATTGGTGTTAAATATGCGGGTCTTGCTGCGAAGGGATAATGCTGGGGAGTTCCAGATGGGGCGCAGACTGTTGAAAGCATGCCTGGCCTTGTTTATGCGGCTTCTGATGTTGTCGTCCGCTCCACCATCCTTGCTGACGATGCTCCCCAGATATGTGAAGCGGTCTGTTTCTAGGATGTTCTCTCCTTGAAGTTGAATTGGAAGTTCCTGCTTGTTGAATTTCATCACTTCGGTCTTCTTTTTGTTGATCTTTAAGCCGGTCTTTTCTGCTTCCTCTGCTAGCTTGCTCAGTTTGGTTTGTGCATGCTGCTGCCGATGAGATAGGAGACTAATGTCATCTGCAAAGTCCAGGTCTTCTAGCTGTTTAGTGAAGGTCCACTGGATACCGGTGGTGTTGTCTTGGGTCGTCTTACGCATAACCCAATCTATGACCATCAGGAAGATTGTCGGTGATAGTATGCAACCCTATCTTACACCAGTCTTCATTACAAAAGGTTTAGTGAGTTTGCCATTATGGATAACTTGGCAGGATGAGTCTTCATACAATCCCTGGACGATGTTTATGAATTTAGCGGAATACCATAGTGGTTCATCAGCCTCCAGATGACGTCCCTGTCTACACTGTCGAAGGCCTTCTCAAAGTCCACAAAGGTTATATAAAGGGAGGATTGCCATTCGATGGACTGTTCTATGATGATACGAAGGGTTGCAATGTGGTCAGTGCATGATTTGTCCTGGCGAAACCCTGCTTGTTCTGGTCTCATTCTCATGTCTAGTGCCTTCTTCAGTCTCTCTAGTATTATCCTTGTCAGGACTTTGCTGGGGATGGACAGCAGCATGATTCCCCGCCAGTTGTTGCACTGGGAGAGGTCTCCTTTCTTTGGTAGTTTGACCAGGTGGCCTAATTTCCAGTCTGCTGGGACTAGCTCTTGTTCCCAGATCTTGTGTAGGAGGGGCTGTAAAATTGTTGCTGTTGTTTCTGGGTCTGCCTTTAATGCTTCGGGAGGTATGCCGTCCGGGCCTGTTGCTTTGCCATCTTTCATGCTTTTGATAGCTTTGATGATTTCTGTCTTAGTGGGAGGGCTGGTGTTGACATGAAGTTGTGCAGTTGCTGGTGGTATGTCAGGTAAAGATGTTGGATGAGGTCTATTCAGCATCTCTTCGAAGTACCCCATCCAGCGGTCTCTTTGTTCTGCATCATTTGTTATGGTCTTGCCGTTTTTATCTTTCACCAGCTTGTTTGAGTTTACGCTCTTGCCTGACAGAGTTCGTGTTATTTCATATAATCTCTTCATGTTTCCCTGTGTGGCTGCTGTCTCTGCTTCCTCTGTTAGTTCATGGGTGAAGCGTCTCTTGTCCTCCCTTGCCGACCTCTTCACTTGGCGGTTGGCTTCCCAGTATTTCGCTCTGAGGCCTTCTTTCTCTTGCTGGTCTTGGCACTGGTTGAGCTTCTGTTTCAGTCCCTTTCTTGATTCAATCTTTGCCCAGGTCTCTTGGGTCATCCATTCCTTATGTTTTCTTTCCCTCTTTTAGTTTTTTTTAGGGTTTTAGATATAGTGATTTACATTTATTGCAGGGACACTTTACTGATGTTTTTAAAGTTTTAATGTTTGCAGAGCACTGCAATTGACATAGACCTAATAAAGGCAAAATGTTTGGATAGAAGGTTTTTTAGCTTCCTGATTCTTTTTGCTCATTGAAATTGATGGCATAATAATTGCAATCTGGTTTTTTTTAATTAGTATCCCTTGATATGCATATGAAGATCCTGTTCCTACTGAAGGATAAATTACTCCAAATGACTGAATAATTTACATCTGCTTGTAAGAATTTCTTATTCTGAATTAATTGCAAAATTTATGTTTGCAGTGTTCAAAGAATGAAACAATTTTCAGCAGATACATTGTTTTGTTTGTTTGACTTTTATGATAAACATGTGACATTCCTAGTTCTAGTTCTTAGAGCATGAATTTGCAGGTTTTCTTTTTGAGATATTTTGGAATGAATATGTTGGACTGGTGTTCATTAAAGAAACTATCAAATGCAATGTGAATGATTTTTTTTTATTTTGCAAAATGGTAATTATTAAAAGCAATTTAAGAAAATTACTCAAGGGGCCTTCAAGGAGTTGTCATTGAGCAATAGCAGAGAGGAAGAGAAAATGAATGAAAGAAGGAAATAAAAATGTCACATTCATCTCATATCACATTCATCTTTCCGTGTGACATTTTTTAGACATAACTATAAGCACTCTTAAAAATTAACTTCATTATTATTAGCGATTGATCCTTGACATGGTCTTGTTACTAGCGATGTACATATGTATGTATGAGTAGTATGTATGTGTGCATGATGTATACTTGCATATGTTGTAGGCTGATAAGTAGGGATACACTAACCTTGACCACCTCTTAAGTAAATGGAGGACAACAAATGTAGAGTTCACAAACCTCTTGTATATACTAGTTATATCTCAATTCCATCTACAGGAACCTTTTCTAGCAAAACGAAAGTTGATAGTCATGAAAGTCCAGCGGTGTGAGTGGAAACAGGTGAGCTTATGCAACAAGGAGGGGGAAACCGTAGCTGTCTGCTTTATGTCCTGTCTCCTTTCCCATTCAATTTGCAGGTGTAGCCTTAAAACAGCTCAGATGAACTCTTGAGCTTGTTTCATTTTGCCAGTCCTAAATGTTTGCCTTATTTCTTTTGGAGATGTACTGCAAATTTCTATAACGTTTGCATTCCTTAGCAGGCTGGATATTTAATTTACAATTGAGTGGATGTAAAATTATACATTACAGTTAAATATTTCAGCTTGTGTGACCTGACTGCTTTGTCGTCTGCTAATAGTTTTCTTTACATGCAGCTTAACCGCTGTGGATTACAAGGTCGGTGGTTCAATCATTGAATGGATCAACTCCTGCTTTGCAACAATAGGGGACTTCGTTTATCAGAAAAGTAAAAACAATGGGACAAAGAAGAGGGTTAATCCTCTTGGCTATTGCCCTAGACACGATGAACCACTTTCACTGCACCTTTAGTTGTGGCCTCGTGGCTATGAAATCCCTTACCCTTTTACTCTTCTACTTTTAATATTTTACATTTTAGCATCAGCGCTCATTTTCATTAAGCACAGTGGACACAATGGTACCCTTCGTCTTCCAGTTCCTAGGGTGGGTCTAAGTTGATATCAACACATTCAGGCTCTGGTTCGGAAATTCCTGTTGCTCGGATCCCCGCAAGATATGGCTTACCTTATCTCTCAGCACGAGACCACGAGTTGTAAACAGAGCCACGCAACCAATATTATTCCCTTTGTCTGTTACATATCTTTCATCATCCCATACGGCATTCTATACAAAACACACCTGTATGCTATGCGAGTGCGTCCGTGTGTGTGAGAGAGAGAGATTGTAAAGTCCCAGGAGCTCCATATGGCCGGAATATGGTGTTATATAAGTTAACATTTTTATTTAAAATATTGTGTATTTATTTTGTCTTTCTTCGGTAGATTTCTACATTAACGGTTGCGGTGTCCAAACATTACTTGAGGATGTTTGTAAAGGACCAAGCTGCTTTGCATTCTTAGGTTTAATTTCCTGGTAAGAGAAGGCCGACAGAGATGTGCTCACATTACTAACCTGAAATGTCCATGAAGCTTTTCTTGAAAGGACACCATTCAGCACTCGTCAAACAGTGTTTTAAAGCAAATAACATGTAGGAACACTTTGCTTGCATTTTGCTGTGTGTGAAAAGGGAGGATTGTGTTCAGTAAGGATGGGGTGCACAGTGACCGTGTGTTAGTAATATCCTTTCTACCTTTCCTGTCGATGAAAATGGAAAAGAGAGTAGAGAGACCACCTGCCAGTCTCCTTGACAACGTGACTCGGGCAGACCGAGCTGATGCACGTGCAGAGACGGTTACATAGAGAAAGTTGGGTGGACCGTGACAATACATTTATTTTTAGACGAACTGAGTGCAGGGGAAGCACAAGAGAATGTAACACGTGCAGTTTGTGATTCTCGTTGTATGCTATTGTCCAGGAATACCTTAGTAAGCCCGCTAAACTTTACACATGCTTGGTGGATTAAAGATGGCCTACGGCTAAATCCGACAGGAAACTCTTGGGAGCATTAATTAAATCCAGAGCAAGCGGACGTTTTATCACAACAGTAATGTCGATGTATGACTCACAATATCTGGTCAAGTACTGTCGTGTGTTAATGCAGGAATAAGACAACTAGCATGGTTTATTCACAAAAGGGAGGCAAGCGAACCTGACGTATGTGAAGTGTGAGTGATGTCCCCTGTCCATGTATACCGATGCTGACATACATCTCGAGAAGCGAGAACATTATGTTGTTAAAGGAACAGACCGATTTTTTTTTTGGGGGGGGGAGGGTTTCTCTTCCCATGGAGCCAGTAGCGCGGTCATCAAAAGGAGAGTGTGGGTGCCACAAGATAACACCACTAAATCACGTGACCTCTACACCTGGCGCGGATATATGCTAGCGGACAAGAGATAAGAAACAACACTGTGTCGCCTTTGAGCACACATTATTCAATGGTCCCTTATCAAACTTCATTATCCCCATACAGGAAGCACACCATCCTCAATCCAATGGCAGAGTGACATCTCCCAATACATCGCGTCTGCAGGTGACATAATGGCCTCCAGTTATGAAGGTTGATTGCGAAATAAGCCTGATTCTACCTGAACGAATAGGCAGTCGTAAACCAGCTGGTGGTACTGGTAGGGATAGTAGATGACAGGATCCTACAGTAGGAAATAGCCCATGTTTCTAATGACAGGTCCACCACGCGATAAAGAATCGCGTTAAAAGCTCCGACCCTGGAGCGAGATCCCACAATTTCATCAACCATCTTTATGCATCTGCTGCATTCAAGAAACGCCTAGACAGGATGAAAAGCCATTCAAGACCAAAGGGTACCAAGATTTCGGGAGTAATCGTTAATTCTGGAGTGATGACCTGAGAAACAACCTGAATATCAATAAAAGAAGTAGATACATGGTCGACGCGGAGCACATCGACGTCAAGGTAACGATGCAGACAGCGTCATCATCGTGGACAGCTACTATTGCACCAACGGTCAGATGCTGGCACTCCACGTGATACAGGACCCGGATAGCGGTTTCCTCATCGTTGGAGACCTCAACAGTCAATCTCAGACCTGGGGATATGACACCCTGGACAGGTGAGGAGAAACATCTCATCCTTGTCAACGATCACACACACACACGCGCGCCAACCTTCTATTCACCATGAGACCCGGCATCCTGCACAGACGTCGTTATCATCGCCATCAAGATGACATTGAAAGTTTACCGATAACTAAATTCCAAAAGAATATTTCTCCAAAAAAATGTTTGCAGCCCAGTTACTTCCCCCGTTTACGCGTTGTCGTCGGTCATTTCACATATTTCACTGCACCGCGCAGGTGTATTGGATGACATCACAGGTACTGCACACGTGTTGCCTTCCTAAAATTCTCAAATGTACTTCCTGCTTGCCCACAGTCTTCGGTGGATGTGTGTGCAAACACTGTTTTCTTACCAGAACGGCTTCGCATGTAGGCAAGACCGCCTGACAAGTGCGAGCCAGGCTGTAGTGTATGCTTCATCAGCTGACTGCACAAAAAAATGCAATAAACCATTTTTGCGACAACCTTTGGCTTAGGATCTGAGAATTTCCGAGGGCCGCTTACAACCCGCTGATTGTAAACTTACTCAGGTATCAGCGCGAGGTGCACTGTGCAAAATGCTGTGAAT
The DNA here is from genome assembly GCF_003073045.1 of Pomacea canaliculata. Classification (NCBI taxonomy): domain Eukaryota; kingdom Metazoa; phylum Mollusca; class Gastropoda; order Architaenioglossa; family Ampullariidae; genus Pomacea; species Pomacea canaliculata. Next base: position 18,717,457 of record NC_037593.1, read on the forward strand.
AGAATACAAAAGTACAGGTGGACTTCGATGTTGCCAGGGAAGATGACAGTCGATTATTTGGCTAGTCCTGGCTACAGCTTAGATGAACATGGATTTTCTTTAGTCTGTGTGTGAGATAGAGAGAGTCGGGGTACACATCGAGAACACAGCTGGCCCCAGTCTGTGGACACAAACATTTTATTGACGCTCCTGTAGGTGACAGTTCAAATCTTTGCAAGGAGACATGGCAAACGTAAGTGCAATTTGTCCTCATTTTTTCTTTCGTGCACTTGACTTGCATGCTCGTGTGAAGCTTCTCACTTTCTGCTTGGCTGCCTCTTTATAAATCTGTAAGACATGTGTCGTGGCCTTTGGTCTCCTTGGTGAAGACGACATTTCTATTTTGCGAGAAAGGGGTGGATCCTTGCTGAAAATGTGGATCCTCTTATTTGCTCGCTGTGCTTGCACTTGTCCCAGCTTCGCGTTTCATTTTTTCCAGTTGTTTTTAAAAGTAAAAAAAATATCTTCAATATCTTTACAATCAGATAAGAATATCACATGATTTGACAGAAGGAAACCTTTCCGTTTGCATGCTAAAGCTCTGCTGTCCTGTCCAATCACAGTCCATCTTACTTTTTGCATTCTTTTTGTCCATTCATATGAGTCTCCTCACACTCTCTCCATTTCGCCATTCAAATATTTTTATTGGATTGTTTTATTAAATAGGCACCAACAGCATTTAAAAATTCTTTATTTTGTCTGATATTAGTTGATTAAATTGTAGTTACGAACTACTTTAGATCAACATTTCTGACAAAATACTTTAATGATACCTGCACACCACTCGCTGTCTACTCGCCATGTTTCAGGTCCTGACAAGACCGCCTAAGAACTACACCAAGTTCAAATACGACGATTCCCACATCTACTTCCCCAAGCAGCTCTTTGATGGTGAGGCGGGGCAGTTGCCGCTCTTCCTCGTCGTCGACGTGGGCTACGACAGCGAGGACGACAACCACAAGTACATGGAAGCCTTCGAGTCTGGCGAGGTAGGTGTGACACCACCCCAAGAACATGGCAGCTGTTGACTTTGGAGGGTTTGCACTGCGTCACTCTTTATTGTCCAATGTCTCGCAAAGTATCATAAATCACAGCTACCCAGCTTCACTCTGTATTTAAAATAAAAAGCTGACAGTAGGTGAAGTACAGCGAATAATCGAGCCTCGTGATTAGTTCATAATATATTGAAGGCACTCTCACTGCTGTCGACTATCAAAGCTAAGGATATCATTGTGTGTTTGAGAGTTTGACCACGCGCAGTGCAGCGCCCTCCCTTAGTCTAGGGGCAACCAACAGGTGCCGAACTGCTCGATCTTTATGTAGAGGTAGTGAATCCTGTGGAAATATCCACTCTGGTGTTGGATCAGTGTGGACATAAATTCCCTTTTTAGTGAAACTATGATTTCTATCTTTTATTTCTCTCCTATTACTATTATCTATTTCACACACACACGCACATGCATTGAAGTCATTAAAACAGCTGTAGATATGTAATTAAGCATGAAAAATTCATTTTAACTATGTTAGTCCAATAGACACTGCAACACGTGACTACAGCCAGTGTTTATGTGACAGTTGCTGTTTGCCTTCAAGAGAGGAGTTCAGAAGAGAGTCTTGATTCATGACTCACACTCCAGGACCCTTAGTCTGCCGCTGAGCTCGCCCCTCACTTTTAATGCCAGGAGCTACCCCGGAGGTAAGGGTGGGACTCTCGATGACGATGTTTCCGGCACGTGCTGTTGTAATACAAATGTTATGTTGTCAATGTACGTCCAGTTCACGTGATACGTGAAAAGCTGTGGGAGCTCCCAGCAACAAAGGAAAATTGATAATGGATGAACAAATTGAGTGAAAGAAAGAATTAAAACATGAAGAATGCGCAACATCCCTTTTAAAAAAGATGTTATAAAGATTGCGATGTGATTCATCCCTATAGGAGCGGAGGCTGTGACTGTGAGGGACATCGTGAAGAACATGAAGATGCCGGTTCACATGAGTTTCGCCAGGAAAGACAACCTCGTCTTCTCTGTTAACCCTAACCCTGTTAACCACACCTTCTTTGGGGATCTGGTCCTGGTTGCTGTGTATGAAGAACCTTTCTTCTCCTGCCTCTCAGTTGGTGGTACAGGTACCAAATACAACATCTTGGAAGGCCTTACATTCTGTACTTAGATGATGAATGGGGAAACAAATCACTACTTTTTAACTTGTATATAATACTTTATGCCCATTGTAAAATACTTTGTCATTGTCATTATATGCTCACAACATTTATGGTTGTAGTGTAAAAAGTTAATATACTTTTTAAAAAATATCTTGAACCAAACTAGAACAATCAAAAGGCTTATTTTCTGAAAATAGTGAAATAAAATAATGGGATTAATAAATGTGTTTTAATTTATTAGGACTGATGTAGTCACTTAGTACTTCTCACGCAGTCTAGCAGTTTCACTTCTTTGTTGGAACTGTTCTTGTCTGCAGACGGCAAGCCGCGGGAGAAACTTCAAGTCTTGCCTCGCCGGCTGAACCAAGTCCTCTTTTCACTAGTGAACGGCCTTGTTGGTGTGAAAGATCCACAGGAAAAGCTAAAACCAGTCATAAAAGAGCTGACAGCGGCCAGTGCCAAGTACAGTCTGGACAACGACCCCTTCTATCAAGGTGAGTTTACCATTTGCTTGACTTCCTTGAACTGTCTACCGCATGTTTACGATGGTTTAGAAAATCACTGAATCAGTAACTTTATGTCTTATATTTGTCTTCTCTGAGCTTTCTCTCTCTCTCACACATAAGAGCTAAGTTACAATCATCATAATTATTCTAAATCGAAAGTCCCTTAAATCAGAATTGGCCATCGTCGATAAGAATCGACGGGTGATGACAGAAGCCGAGATCCCGGACTACATTGAGCACAACACTTTCATCGACATCAGCTACAAGAGACGAGAAGTACCCGACATCCCAGGTGGGCCCCCACGCCATCTTCCCCGCCTGCCCGCGGCAAAAGCCTCGGATGCCGACATCCCCGTGACACGGAAGATTGAGGTCAACAAGTCAAAGGTAAAGGATGCATTCAAACACAAAAACTACCAGATACTGGTGAAAGTCAATGATACAGAGGTCCACATGTTTAGCGAAGCTAGCAGACATGTTTGTCTTGTTTTCAGCTATAAACTGACATTTAGAGACTCGCCATTGCGTAGCCTGCTGTGGTCGAGTATGTACATGTGATTGACTGGAGAATATTTTGCTGTCTGCTTGTTGGTGCACTTGTTCAGCAGCAAATAAATAGGTAGTAAGCATCCATTCCCTCCCTTTCTGTGTCAGGACGACACACGGTCTGCAATGAAAAAGCCGATGTTCACCTGGACGATGTCTAGAATGTTCACTGTCAGAGATGTCTTCAACGGAATGGTAGGTGACGTGCCCTTGCTTCTCTCCGTCACTTCCGGCTTCTACCGCAACTCTAGCGGACCTCACGTTAACCACATGGAAAAGTTCGAGACCGGGGAGGTAAGAATGCTTCCATTTCCAATGTTTTCTTGAAAACAGATTTTATTGCATGAGGCAAACCAAGAAGTGCATTTCCTTTTTAATATTTGTTGCAGATGCTGTAACGATTCGCGATTCAAAGCGTATGCTATTTTTGTTGTTGTAATTATTTGTCTGTGGTACCAGGGGAGAGCAGTCACGCAAGCGCTGACGTAATCCCCACGCAGATTATTTCACGTCATTCGACGTGTTTTACGTAGAGAAAGTTGTCATAGGCGTAACTACGGCGACTGCGGCCGATTGAGGTGGGAGCCATGCCGACTACACGGTACAGAGATTATGATTGGTCGGCATGGACCCCACGAAGAATCGCTAAGCAGTCGTCTTAGTTACCGCGTTGCTAATGGCCTGATTGGTCATTGGAGTGAGAGTAGATAGTTAAGTTAGGCAAACTAACATCGCTCTGGACAGAGAGAGCTGAGCAGTCAGTGGAGTAAGACCTACGAAGGCTCAATAGCTCATGGGCAGTAGGGTTTAAACGTCATATTAATCTTGTGTTTTATCTTTCCTTTCTCCCATCGTTCCATTTCTTTCATGTTAAACATTAAATGTGTTAACCGTTGGCCGGACCTTTTCTGTTGAAAAAGGTGGAAGAGTGTGGCGAGCGTGGTTTACATGAAGATGTTTACACGCGCTCGCATACATTCTTAACACACCCTTCCCAAAACGTTGCAGATGCTGTTTGCCTTCCAGAGGGCTTTTCAAAGAAGAGTGCTGTTACACGACTCTCAGAACAGGACCCTAAGTCTCCCACAGTCATCACCCATCCTCTTCAGAGTTAACGGTACTTGAGATGTGTCTCAGTTTGCAAATGTTTTGTGTTATGAAATTTCAGTTACACGTTGAGGGTTCTATTAAACTGGAGTAGTAGCACCCACACTGGTAAATATATCATGTTTTACTCAAGTAACAGTAGACCCCAGTTATTAGCACATTGTCCTTTTTTCCATCAATTTAAGGGCATTTTCATTTCGTGCGCCTTTGGGTCTTTCTCATCAGATATACAATGTTCATTATGAGCAAATCTGTTTACTTTCAGTGACTTGTATTTATTTTGTCAAACAGGTTGTGTGAAAGTAGTCTCGCAGTCAAAAAACAGTTTTAGTGTTAATAATAGTATCATAAGCAGTTTTATAATTAATATTAGTAGTATTTGGTAGTAAGTTTATTGGACCTTGATCCTGTTAAAAAGGGTTAGAGAAGACGACGACGCTTGACGATGTAGTGAAGACGACGACCCTTCCCGTGAGGCTGAGCTTTGCCCAGAAGGAGGACCTGCTCTTCATCGTGGACCGCAGCTACAGGACACACGAGTACTTCGGAGACCTGACACTCGTGTCGGTGTACCTGGAGCGTTTCATCTGCTGCTTATCAGTTAGAAATGAAGGTAAGGGTAGAAAAGACTTTTTAGAGAATATATCCCAACACACTTGTAGTGAACTCATACACTCAAAGACAACACACACACATACACAGAGTGAGAGACAGCGATGGACTTTGTATCTTTAAATTCTATTTTATATTTTAACTCAGACGGAAAGGTGACAGACAAAGTCGTTTCTTTGCCCTGTCGACTGCGGCAGTTGGGGATCTCAATGGTGAATGGAATCCAAGGAGAAAGTGGGCGTCAGGAGAAGTTCAGAGAGCTCCTTAAGACTTATAAGGAAACTGCTGAGAAGTTCCCTCTTCCTAAAGAACTTTTTTTCACAGGTGATGGAATAGTCTTATTTCCTGAGTGAATTACATTTAGTCGTGTAACACACACGCACATACACGCACGCACGCACGCACGCACGAACGCACGCACGCACGCTCGCAGAGGGAAATAGGGAGACATATGTCACTAATGATACGATGTTTTAACAAAGGAAAGGGTGACCAGATGATTTAACAGTTTCCTTACTAATTTTATATTCAATCTAAAAAAATGATACTAGACTTTGGAAAAAGAGCGATATCAACAGTTATTGTTATTATTGCAGAGCTGGCTTTAATCAGCAGAAAAACAAAGATTATTAACGAAGCGGATATTCCAGATTACATAGATGAAAACACATTCATAGACATCCTGATGAAAAGGTCAGGTCAGCGACAAGACGACGGACAAGTGAACGCCCCACCCACGATACCAAACGATCAGGAGGAGTCTCTGTACGACACATTGTCTCCCAGTGACAAAGACAGTCACCTGTACATTTCCTCTCAGTCTGATGCCATTAAAAACTTTCCAATGAAAGAAAACCTACAGGACAACTCTTCAACATTGAAAACTAATGTTGTTGTGAAGACCCAACAACCTCTTTCGCCTTCGTCAAAGCAAGTCATTACAGAACTTCAACAAAAGCTATCGACGGAGGTGCCACCCCCTCTTTCGAATCGTCCACAGGTGGCGCCCCCTTCAGTGAATGCTACTCCAATATCTTCGCCGGCGCCCGCACTGCCACCTGTTTCTCACCGAGCACCTCTGAGGTCGACAGGCTCTGGCGAGGCAAGTGAAAACCCACAAACCTTGATGCTGTCTCCAGCGTCCAGCAGACCAAACCTTTTCCAAGTCCCCGACCAGGCCATGTCTAGGTCGACCAGACCACTCCAAGATCCACCCAGAGGCTTCGACATTGAACGGTTGTCTGTGAATGATGTGTGTCGTCGTCTGAAGGACCTAGGGTTAGAGAAACACTGTAAAAAGTTTAAGAAGTCTCTCATCGATGGAAAACTGTTAAAACGAATAACTCGGAGAGCTCTGGAGGAGGATTTCAGACTGAGTGAAGTAGAGATCGTCAAGCTCAGTGCGTTCATTGACGAGGGACACATCCCTCAATAGCACAGTGTACCATGGTCTTTTGTGTAGAAAACAACAACAGCAGTAACTACAAATTGTGCTTATTGACTTTAGTTCTTGTTATTTCGTACTTGTTGTTTAAATATATTAAAAACTGAGCAAACATCACAGAGATAATTTAATTGGAGTATAGGGACTTACTGTCAACTGCCTTGACATCGCGGACTATTTTATGAACCACCTTAATGTCACTTTAGTCGTGATCCAAATCTCTCATGCATACTTTATTTAATATCTTTAATATATTTTAATATCTATCAAAACTGTTAAGGAGATCTATAAACTTTGGAATGTTACCTAGAGAGTTCTTGAAGGTATGTGAGTCTGGTGCATTTTTAATGTTAGCAGGTAGTGAGTTCCAGCACGTCTTTGTGAAAAATACAATTTGAGTTTCTTACTAATACAACTTTTCAATAAAAAACCCCTTTCCTTCTGAATTTCTAGTAGTATGTTTTTGTGGTGACAAGAAAAGTGCATTCATGTGAGTATTATCGCAAGGCAATAGTTAAAAGTGAACTAAAAATAATAATTTAATTACTAAACGAGTATCATACTACATGTATTTGGATATGAAGCAAATTGCCAAATAGATAATATATTAGAGACTATACTATTACAAGCAAAGTTTTTCATCTATAAATGTAAATAAGAGTAGAAACAGCCAGACTTAATAGTTTTTATTCTACAACTAAATAGAAGACACAAGATTGAGGAATTTATCGCACTTATTAACAAGAATTAATAACAAGCTGGGCTGACAGTATTAATTGCTAAATGAAGTGGGTAACCAAACACAGCAACAAACCATCCATAATCCACTGATACATGGCACTTTAGTTTGTATTCCAGTTTTCATATGCATATCTAAAGATAAATAAATTAGTGTTTTCTATCTCTCCTCAATATAAAATTTTGAGTTTATTCAGAAATAAACAATTTCACAACATTTTGCAAAACATGTAACTGAGGAAATCATCTGTCCAGTAGTAACTTGTGGTGCTAGGTACAATGATACAATCGCTCCATTAATTTTTAGTCTCTCACTCAAGCTATTTATTTTTTTTTTGTATAATTTTCTCCATCCTGTACATACCTATATATTGGTACTAACAGATAAAGCAGACTATTATCTAACAGTTACATGGAATATAGAGATACAGTGAGTGTATGAGTCGGTTTCAATATGTTTTTTCCTGTTATATTTAACGAAAATTAAGAAAGAGAGGATGCATGAATATTATTCTTCTATGTTAATTTAATGAATTGGTGGAAAGCTGATGATGATTAACTGTTTATAACAATTGTGTGAATGATGGTAAACTAGTGACTTTCTGTAAACCAAGACCAGTTGTACATTGTGTGCTGGTGTATTATAAGGCTGCATTGTGCAAAAGGCTTTTTAATTGTGTTTATTGCAGATATTTCAGGAAAGAGAGTATGTAGATGATAGTTCTAATATTTATTTTGCATTAGCAATTTGCCATGTAATAAGGTAGATCTTTTTTATTAGTATATGCAGACACGTAGACATTTTCTTTTCCTCTCTCTTCTTTTATTTAAAAAAAAACACTGTTTCTTCACTTCAGAATCTCTTCTCTACCTCTGCTCTTGTCTGTTGTAAAGATTTAAGAATGAAAGGGGTGTTTGATGCCAAGTGATGTGAGCTGTATTTACTGAATTAAAGCAATATGTCATCGCCTCAATGAAATCTCTTCAATATTTGAATATTTTATCCCCTGATCTTTCTTCCGTTTAGAGATTGGAGTCTTAGGTACTTCAGGGTGGAATTCTATCGGCGGCTGTAAGTGGTTCGTTTATCGTGTGTGGTCGAGTAAGTGTGGAATGTTCGCATGCTGCAGCTTGCTGATAAAACCATCCCCAAAGCATGAAAATACACACATCTCGTTTTATGTATAGATATAATTGAGTTTGCGCATTTATATATAAATAAAATAAAGTTTATATCAAAAATTTTCCTGCTTCGCAGAAGGTTCTATGCACTTAACAAGAGAAAGACTAAGACACAAAGTAAGACAGGACCGAAATGTACATAACATACAGACAGCCCGATGTGTGTCCCAGCAAACGCCAGGTTCTCCTCACATCACAGACACATCAACACAACACAGACAAAATCCATGTAGTCATCTCTGTGTACTTAATGGCAATGTCAGGTCATTCTTCTGCCGGATGATATTCATAGAAGATACATCTACAGACCGGAAGTCATTGGACTAGAGCAAATCAGAACAAATCGTCAAAAAATGTCCACATTATCAAAAAATAGAAATTGCAATAAAATGCTGAAGCACGTGATTGGCACTGATGGAAAGTCTACCGAACGACTTGTACAAATGAAGAAACATGGAGTTAGCCAGAGAAGACTAACGGCGAGGAAAAGAAAAAACAGAAGGACACATGAAAATAAAGTCCAGTATGATGCCGATGGTGTCATAAAAAATACAGGTCGGTATAATAGGCAATACATGTACAACAAATCCAAGCAAAAAACAAAAATACGGAAAGGTGGCCGCCGCAAGTTTGTTAGGAGAAGGGAAACCACTCCCAAGTTTTATTTATATATAAGAATCACTGAATAATGTCCTTTATATTAAAGGATTTTATGGTACTGCTTGTATGTTTAAAAAAAAAAAAAAAAAAAAAAAAAAAGAAAAACCCAAAAAACAAAGAAGCCAAAAGTTGTTTGACTCAGGCTTCCATACAAAACACAAATGGTCTGTCAGCGCTGCTCCACCCGAGCTGCCTTGGCAGTCTTTCTCTAGTGTCCCTGGCTGTGTGGGTACCCGTGTTTGCATGTGAAGAGATTTACACCCGCCTACGGTGACGGGAAAGGAGCTGTGTATAGACACAGAAGTTTCTGTTTTGTAGTCAAGGAGTGTCTGATCTGACAACCAGTTGAAAGAGTAATGTTTATTTAGGGATGTGTCCCTCGTCAATGAACGTGCTCAGCTTGACGATCTCTACTTCACTCAGTCTAAACTCCTCCTCCAGAGCTTTCCGACTTATTCGTTTTAACAGTTTTCCATCGATGAGAGATTTCTTAAACTTTTTACAGTGTTTCTCTAAACCCAGCTCCTTCAGACGTCGACAAACATCGTCCACGGATAACTGTCCGATGTCGAAGCGGCTTGGATGACTGCGGACCGGTCTGTCGGACTTCGCCATCGCTTGGGAAAGGTTGGGATTGCTGTAGGCTGAGGATTGCATGAAGGTGTGAGTGCTTTCTCTTAATGCTCCAGTGCTTGTAGACCTCAGAGGTACTCGGTGAGAAACAGGTGGCAGTGCAGGCGCCTTCGAGGATGTTGGGGTAGCATCCCTTGAAGAGGGCGCCACCTGTGGGTGATGCGGAACAGGGGGAAGCACCTCTGCCGAGGGCTTTGACAGGACAGCTGTGACGCCATCATTTGACGCCTCTACCGAGGGTTTTGACAGGACAGCTGTGACGCCATCATTTGACGCTTCTACCGAGGGCTTTAACAAGACAGCTGTAACGCCATCATTTGATGAAATCGAAACAGGCTCCTGGGATTTTGCGACATACTGTACAGTTTGAGAATCCCCCTCCAGGTTTTCCTTTGTGAGAATTCTATTTTTGTCATCAACGTCAGACGGAGGGAGAACGTACACGTGACTGTCTCTGTCATGGGGCCACAGGGTCTCGTACTGCGGGTCCTGATCCTCATCTTCTTTCGTCTTCAGCGGGGAGTTCAGCGGTCCGTCGCCTTGTCGTTGTCGTGGTCTTTTCATCACGATGTCGATGAAGGTGTCCTCATCTATATAATCAGGAATGTCCGTTTCCTTCTTAATCTTGATTTTCTTGCTGATTAAAGCAAGTTCTGCAATAACAACAAAACTTCAGTTGTTATTTTTTATTCTCACCCGTGCTGCCTTGGCAGCCTCTTATAGTCTATATACATATATCGTAACAATTCGTGACATTGCATTATTCAACTCCCCAATACTGAAGATATCATACAGAATGCATTTGACATGCAAGCATACATGAACCTTCGATAGTAAGTATATAAACTTAACATCACAAAGTTTGGGTGCCGCCCATATCTTAAAACGTTGACAACCCATGTTTACAGATGACATCTATCACTCCTTTTGAAAGAACTTCTTGGTTTAACCATACTTATGGGTTATAAGCCTATTTGCATTTTTATTGCCTCGTTTATTTGCCTGGTGCGTCAAGCATAAACAATAATTGATGTTTACTTAGGTTATGTGTTGAACTGAATCGAAGGCCATCTTTAAGTCTACACAACAGGGATAAGGTTTTGTGGGTTTACTGAGTTAGTGAGTGTTTTACTCCCACTGTCTCTGTTTTTGTAGTACAAGCATAAATATGGCTCAGTCATGCAAATAACAAAAATATACAATTACCTTTCATAAATGGATCCTGTCGAGGAGAGACACCTTTAGTAGCTTGGACATAAGAGGTGATGAGTTCCTTCAGCGTATCTTGACCCTCGCTTCCTCCTTCGAGTCCCTCCACCAGGGATATCCCCAGTCTCCGAAATCGACAGGGCAGGGCCACAATTTTGTTCGTCACCTTTCCATCTGAGGTGAAATAGAAAATAGAAAAATTCAAATAAAAACAATAAAGGCCTGTGTGCGTGCGGGCGCAAGTGTGTGCGAGTGTTCCAGCATATCCTCAGCTAATTGCTCGCGTGTGTGTGTGTGTGTGTGTGTGTGTGTGTGTGTGTGTGTGTGTGTGTGTGTGTGTGTGTGTGTGTGTGTGTGTGTGTGTGTGTGTGTGTGTGTGTGTGTGTGTGTGTGAAGATAATTCAAAATAGCTCGCGTCTTCTTCCCTTACCATCATTTTGAATTAACAAGCAGCCGATGAAGGGCTCCAGGTACACCGACACGAGTGTCAGGTCTCCGAAGTACTCGTGTGTCCTGTGATCGCGACCCACAGTGAACACAAGGTGCTCTTGCTGGTAGAAGCTCAGCCTCACGGGAAGGGTCATCGTCTTCACGACATCGTCAAGAGTCGTCACCTTCCCCTCGCCTTTGTTTACAGGATCTTAATAAATGAAATTAACACAATATTACTAAAGTCTTTGACAAAATAGTTTGCAGCATATATTGCAGGAAAATCAAGGGAAAACATGAAATACTCATGAGCTCACATAAAAGTAAGTAGTGAAAATAGTTAGAAGATACGTAGTTGTAAAATAATTCACTGCAAGGTCGGTGTAATGATTTATTCGATCTGAAGGTAAAATAGTTTGCGATAACAGACCATTCACTGCAGCTGGTACACCATGAGAACTTAACCTCGGACTGAAAGTGAAAAAACACGAGACACAGAATGAAATAAGGAATGATTTAAACCTTTGACTCTAAAAAGAATTGAAGACAGCAGTGGTAGACTGAGGGTTCTGTCATGAGAGTCGTGTAGTAGTACTCTCCTGTGAAAAGCCCTCTGGAAGGCGAACACTACCTGCAGCAAATGTAGAACATTGAAAACAAAATTTGCAATACAGGGAGACAACTGAGCAAGATGTTAATCACGTGTACAAGTGTGTGTGTGTGTGTCCACGTTTTCATTTTCTCTGACCATCCTAGACTACTCGCTAGAAATGTCAACATTCCTACCTGCCCAGTCTCAAACTGTTCCAGATGGTTGATACCCGGTTTGCTGGGGGCGGGAGAGAACCCCGAGCTCACGACTAGCAACAAGGGCAGGTCCCCCAACATTCCGTTAAAAACATCTCTGGAGGTGAAGGTCTTAGACTCTGTCCACGTGAAAAATCTTTGACTCTTAGAGGATTGTTCTTCTGTGTTCTGAAAAAGGAGATAAAATGGATAGAACTTCGTATTTATGTATATATTTATGTTTGCATGTATGTATTATGATGTGCAAAAATGTACCGTGTGGTGTGTGTGTAAATGCAGGTGGGAAGGTATAGCTCTCTCTATATATATATATCTTCAATCTAAGTAGCTATGTGGTTGCAAGTCTTCAAAGAGCAGTTTAAGGTGAGATACATGTAAGCTGATTTTTAAAAGCTAATGGCAACAAAATATTTTAAATGTGAGTGTCTATAGCTTACGTGTTAAATCGTATTTACTTTCAACACCTTGTATAACTGCATGAGGACAATAAAGTTTGATAAGGGACGGAATACTGCGAGCTCACTTATCATACACGCATAGGCCCTCTGCTCTCGTCACCTCAGACAGTTGTACATGACAGAATTGCTCTCATCTACAATCTACAAAGTCAGGTTAGCAGGTAGAGAGGTCACGTGATCCATGTCGAGACGCGGCGATGTCATCTGGCGACACCACCAGGCTCCTTGTGAAGACCACACTACGGCTTCTACATGGAAAAACTACTACTACCTACTCCCCTCAAACATTCACAAACAAACAAAGCACTGCTAACTTCAACAGCTCAGTGCTTTAGCTTTACAGAAATACATGTCAGCACCATAATACAAGCAGTCACGTGATTCGACATATTAAAGACAGTTCACACAGCAACAGCTTATGTGTTTAAAATATACTAGCTCTGATTGCAACTCTAGTTCATTTCAACTCGTATAAACACTCGTGTATATCGGTTATTTTAAAATAATATCCAGTGAAAATAGAAATTTTTCTAAAGCTGCAAAGGTGACGGGACTTAGTGAAGAGAATAGTTGTTTAAACTCAGCGCTAGACTCACCACCACACAGCCTTCACAAGTGAGCAGCTATGATAGCAAAAACTTAAATGGGTGGAGTTGATATAAGATACAAACAAAATGACGATGACAAACCTCAGTTTGACAAGACATGATGAACAGGCAGCAAAGACCTGAAGACCCGTGTTTACACCTTCCCTAACTAGCAGGAAGTACACTAGGAGATCACATGACCGTCACTGACTTGCTGACTAACCTGCTTTCACGACCTCACCTCCTGAAGAGGTGCAATAAAACTTCATTGTCACCAAACACTCCGAGCTTGACGATCTCTGCTTCACTCAGTTGTAGCTTCCCCTCCTCCGGCGCTTTCCCACCGACTCGTTTCACCAGTTTTCCATCGATGAAATATTTTCTTAAAGACTTTACCTCTGAAGGTTGGAGTCCAACTCTGGGTCCTTCAGATTTTTCCCAAGTAAGTAATAAATGTCGGAACGGTTTAAATAACCTTTGACTAGTCTGACAAAACATTTAGTCTCCAAGCTGCATCAACCCAGTGGTCGCTTCAGCTCTTCTTAATCTTAAGAAGTTTGTATTCAAACCAGGTTTATTATTTATTTAAGACTGTCTACAATGCGGACAACGAAACATACGGGGCTGTTCATACTCGGTGAATCCTATTTATACTTGAACAGAGGTTTATTCTTAGAAAATTCTGATTACAACGATTATTAATATCACATCATGTCCTGTCTTCAAATTTTTTTTAAAAATTGAAAACTGTGTAAATAAAGAGTAGGAATTTCATTACATATTTATATCTGTTTATCCAATGTTGTTTTTAATTCAAAAAGCTTTGCTTTCAAACTATTTGAGTACCACATTCAGACACTTAACATCATACCAACGATCAATGACAATCTACAAAACTAAATATTTTCTTAATTAAGTTTCGTTTCAATATATTTTTCTGTCACACAGTCAGCGGTCACTCTATTATGAGAGAAACGGATTAGTAAAAACTTGATAGATTTATAGTTTCGACTGATTACAGAATAAAAGAATATGATTCAATAATAGCTTCTCAACTATATAAGAAAATAAAGCAGTCTTAGTAGTCACGTGAGCATGTCTCCACACATTATAAAGTCTTATTCCATGGATTTTTTTTTTTTTGTTTCACTCTCCCCGTATCAAAATGCTCGAACATGACAAAAGTTGTAACATCCATTTTCTAAAGTAACAAAAGAGACAATGGTAAAAATTAATTTGGTAATGTAAGATCAATACTTGGTTGTTAATGAATCGCTGAAAACTATTTGATGTTAGAGCAAATAACAAGAGTAAGTCAAGCTTGATGGAAGTGGGTTTGGCGCTGATCTGTACACTGTCATGGCGATGTACAGAAGACACACGTCGTCTTCATTCACAGTCTGTATCTATCCACACTTATCTGTTGGAAATGTGAAACTCTTAATTACATTTCCACACATAAAAATACCCATATTAATTTTTTTTAATTTACAAGAAGTTTATGAATTGAAAAAAGAAATGGCCACGATGCCTCGCTCTGGTCTGCTCCCTACTGAACATGCCAGTAGTAGTTAACGTGTGGTTTGTTACTAGCCATCATCACAAACTTGCACTTCACAACTATGTAGGTAAAGGTAAAGCTCATCACAGGACTTTTTTTAGGTCAGTTTCTGGAAGCCAGCTTTAAGTACCCATTCACTTACTATTTTGCTGCCTTACCTCCCCAAGACATTGTTTATTGAGGGATGTGTCCCTCGTCAATAAAGGCGCTGAGCTTGACGATCTCTACTTCACTCAGTCTAAACTCCTCCTCCAGAGCTTTCCGACTTATTCGTTTTAACAGTTTTCCATCGATGAGAGATTTCTTAAACTTTTTACAGTGTTTCTCTAAACCCAGCTCCTTCAGCCGTCGACACACATCGTCCACAGATAACCGTTCGACGTCAAAACGGCGAAGTTGCCTTAGGGCTGGTCTGGCCGACCTTGGCATGGCCTGGTCGGGGACTTGAAAAAGGTTTGGTCTGCTGGACGCTGAAGACAGCATCAAGGTTTGCGGCTTTTGACTGTCTTCGCTTGAGCTTGTAGACCTCAGAGGTACTCTGTGAGAAACAGGTGGCAGTGCAGGCGCCTTCGAGGATGTTGCAGTAGCATCCCTTGACGCCTCTGCCGAGGGCTTTGACAGGACAGCTGTGACGCCATCACGTGACGAAAGCGAAACAGGCTCCTGGGATTTTGCCACAGTCTGTACAGTTTGAGAATCCCCCTCCAGGTTTTCCTTTGTGAGAATTCTATTTTTGCCATCAACGTCAGACAGAGGGAGAACGTACACGTGACTGTCTCTGTCATGGGGCCACAGGGTCTCGTACTGCGGCTCCTCATCTTCTCTCGTCGTCGTTGGGGAGTTCAGCGGAAATTCGTCTTGTCGTTGTCGTGGCCTTTTCATCACGATGTCGATGAAGGTGTCCTCATCTATATAATCAGGAATGTCTGTTTCCTTCTTAATCTTGATTTTCTTGCTGATTAAAGCCAGTTCTGCAATAACAACAAAACTTTAGTTATTAGTCATTATTCACATTCTATAAAACAGACGTCAAATTAATGCATTCCACAGCCTGTTTTATGTTCAATACTGACGATATGATTTAAAATACATTTGACATCCATGCCAACATCAGCTACATGTTCAGAGGGTAGAGTTCACACTTCACATTACAAATTTTTGTTGTCCTCCTTATCTCAGCACAGTTGTGCATAAAACAAGCTAGTTGTTCTTAGTGCGTTATTGCATGACAGTACTTGCACGAGATACTGTTCTTTATTGTGTGAGATGACACTTTTGAGAAAGACTGGGATAAAATCTACGTATCAAAGGAATATAAAAGGAATTAAACCTCGTTCTCTGTAAGATTCATGCAGGAAGGACATTTGCTAGTACTCTCTGTACTAACCTGTACAAAACGATGTTTGTACGCATTTATATCACTCTCTCATAGACGGGAAGGTGTTAGAGCATCCATGAAGTCTTGTACTTTTTCCAGAATCAAAATACAACTCTGGCATGAGAGTGAAAATATGAGACTGGTATAGCTGAAAACGTCTACTGTGTCTCGTGTTTGCAAACTTGTTTGCACCACGACATCTATCAATCTGAGTTTGAATGTAGAAAGAAAAATGTAATGGTCTTCTACTTCATGCCCTTACGATTCTAAGGCTTTTTGCATTTTTTTGCCTAGTTAGTTTTGCCTGGTGCATCAGGTTTTACCAACTAATGATGTTTTCTTAGGCATATTAGCCGAAGGCATTTCCGGCAGTCGTGGTCAGAATTTCAGTTCGCATATAGCAATTAACCAGGAGTGGATAATGTACATGTATCACATGTGATGGTGTATGAATTGGGACATTCAGATACCTCTTACACGCATGAAGATGTACTTTTTTAGAAGAATATCATTATAAAGGACTCACCATACCTTGGATGCATACAAAAGAAAGTTGTTTTCTACTACAGAATCAAATCACTTTTTTTAAAGTATAATTATACTTTCGATAGTTTCTAGGGTTATATGTCAACCTTTCATAAATGGATCCCGTCGAGAAGAGACACCTTTAGTAGCTTGGACATAAGAGGTGATGAGTTCCTTCAAAGTATCGCGACCCTCGCTTCCTCCTTCGAGTCCCTCCACCAGGGATACCCCCAGTATCCGAAGTCGACAGGGCAGGGCCACAATTTTGTTCGTCACCTTTCCATCTGAGGTGAAATAGAAAACAGAAAAAAGAGAAAAGAAAGAAAAACGCATTTTATTGAGGGCGTTTGTGTGCATGCGTTTGAGCACGTGTTCAATAATATGATCGCCAAAAACATAGTATGTATAACTATGTGTGCGTGCCTACACGTATGTGTGTGTGTGAGAGAGAGAGAGAAGATAATTCAGAACAGCTCACGTCTTCTTCCCTTACCATCATTTTGAATTAACAAGCAGCCGATGAAGGGCTCCAGGTACACCGACACGAGTGTCAGGTCTCCGAAGTACTCGTGTGTCCTGTGATCGCGACCCACAGTGAACACAAGGTGCTCTTGCTGGTAGAAGCTCAGCCTCACGGGAAGGGTCATCGTCTTCACTACATCGTCAAGCGTCGTCACCTTCCCCTCGCCTTTGTTTTCAGGATTATAGTAAATGAAATTATTAATACAACAAGACTAAACTCTTTGACACAGAGTAGTTTTCAGCACATGGTACAAAAACAGTCAGCCGAGACAGTGAGCAGAGTATGGCACATATATTGGTTGTTACAAAAATAAAAGACAAGAAATAATCATAAACTCACATAAGGATAACATTTAACCTAAGACTGTAAAAAAAAAAATATGCGACGCATCATTAAGTCACGAATTATTAAACCTTTGACTCTGAAAAGAGTTGAAGACAGCAGTGGTAGACTGAGGGTCCTGCCATGAGAGTCGTGTAGTAGTACTCTCCTGTGAAAAGCCCTCTGGAAGGCGAACAGTACCTGCAGCAAATGTAGAAAAAAGAAACACAGTTCAAGTATACAACTGAATGAGATTTTAATGACAAGACAAGTGCTAGTGTGTGTGTGTGTGTGAGAGAGAGAGAGAGAGAGAGAGTATATGTGTGCTTCTGTGTGTCGTTGCGTTTATGTCCTAGACTAGCCGATAGAAATGTCAACATTCTTACCTGCCCAGTCTCAAACTGCTCCAGATGGTTGATACCCGGTTTGCTGGGGGCGGGAGAGAACCCCGAGCTAACGACTAGTAACAAGGGCAGGTCCCCCAACATTCCGTTAAAAACATCTCTGGAGGTGAAGGTTTTTGACTCTGTCCAGGTGAAAAATCTTTGACTCTTAGAGGATTGTTCTTCTGTGTTCTGAAAAGGGAGATAAAATGGATAGAACTTCGTATCTATGTATATATTTATGCTCGCATGTATGTATGGTGTACAAAAATGTACCGTGTTGTTTTGTGTAGTATGTTTATTTATATGTGTGAATGCAGGTGGGAAGGTACAGCTCTCTCTCTCTCTCTATATATATATACAATCTAAGTAGCTATTTAGTTGCAAGCCTTCAAAGAACAGTTTAATGTGAGATACATGTAAGCTGATTTTTAAGAGCTAATGGCAACACAATATTTTTAAATGTGTCTTTATAGCTTACTTGTTAATTTATATTTACTTTCAACACCTTGTATAACTGCATGGGGACAGTAAAGTTTGATAAGGGGCGGAATACTGAGAGCTCACTTATCATACTCGCATAGGCCCTCGGCTGTCGTCACCTCAAACAGTTGTACATGACAGAATTGCTCTCATCTACAATCTACAGTCAGGTTAGCAGGTAGAGAGGTCACGTGATCTATGTCGAGACTCGGCGATGTCATCTGACGACACCACCAGGCTATTTGTGAAGACCACACGACAGCTTCTACATGGAGAAACTACTACCTAATCCCCTCAAGCATTCACTAACAAACAAACAAAGCACTGCTAACTTCAACAGCTCAGTGCTTGAGCTTTACAGATACATATCAGCATCGTGATACAAGCAGTCGCATGATTCGACATGTTAAAGACAGTTTAGAAACAGCTTATGTTATGTGTTTGAAATATACTCGTTCTGATTGGAACTCTAGTTCACTTCAACTCGTATAAACACCCGTATAAACACCCATATAAACACCCGTGTATATCGGTTATTTTAAAATAAAATCCAGTGAAAGTTGAACTTTTTCTGAAGTTGTGAAGGTGACGGGACTTGGTGAAGAGAATCGTTAAATTTAACAATTAATGCCTAGAACTAACGATAAACAATTAGCCATCAGAAGTGAGCAATCACTAATGGGGAGGTAATATTATATTTAAAATCAAATATTACAAACAAATGACGATGACAAACCTTAGTTTGACGAGACATAATGTACTGGCCTCAAATACCTGCAACCCTATGCTATACCTTTGAGAGCTAGCAGGAAGTGGATACGGAGGTCACGTGACAACGCGTCCCTGTCAACAGTTGTAAGAGTACTCGGGTACAAGGGGCAATGATATTTGCCAGCTGTCAACCAGCCGTCGTATACCGGTTTATCATTGTTTATCATTGTTTGTCCAGGGGTGTGTTCTTTGTCAACAAACAAGCCGAGCTTGATCTCATTACTTCACTCAGTTTAAGTTTCTCCTCCGGCCCTTTCTGACATTTTTCAAGTTTTTCATCGATAAGAGATTGTGTTTATAACTTTACCGTGTTTCTCTAACATTATATACATTATCTAACACAGGGAGATATCCTTACAAACAACTGTTCGATGTCGTAGCGGTTGAGATGATGTTGGACTGGTATGACCCACCCTACAAGACTCTCAGGCGTTGAAAACCGCATCAACACAGTGGTGGCTTAGACCTTCTGAATCTTAAGAAGTTTATATTAAAACCATGCTTCTTGCTTTAATACAGACTGCATTTGTTAAACACTTTTATTCCACAATACATTACAAGTATAGCACATACATACATAGAATGTTTTAAGAAGTATACATGCATACAACAACATAGTGAACACATAAGATAATATGAATACAAAGCTATTCATCTGCTACAATGTAAGCAAAAGTTTCATTTACCTGCCTTCTTTCAACACTTTCCGGACTAAAAAGGCAGATGTCACAGAAATACTGGTTAAATTTGCATAAATCATATCAGTCTGTAACATTTGCTGTATATGGCATTTATCTCTAAGCCACCCTGTTACTTTAAAAGTTCTCTTTTTCGCGAATGATACCGTTATTTAAATGACTAAATGGGGGCCACTGCTTCTGAAAGAATATTTGTGTGCTTTTACTAGATGCCACAAATTGTTCCACAATATATCGGGATAGTTGGATATTAAGATTAATTTATTAATGGTGCTGTCTTTCTAATGGGTGAATGACTAGTGTGTCGGTCGGGTGACTGAATGCTTCTCACCTCTTGCTCTCAGCCTCAGCTACATGCTAGCACCGACTATTTAGTAAAAATCCTTCCCCAAGACTACTTGTCGTCAAGTATCCATTCCCGCCAGCTGGGTGGACTGGGGGAGGTGAGCTGAGTGCCTCTCAGAATGAACGTCAGCGTTGTAACCACTCAGCTCTCCTCTAAAACCTGCATTGTGTTATGATAGTCATTGTTTATCTAGGGATGTGTCCCTCGTCAATAAAGGCGCTGAGCTTGACGATCTCTACTTCACTCAGTCTGAAATCCTCCCTCAAAGCTCTCCGAGTTATTCGTTTCAACAGTTTTCCGTCGATGAGAGATTTCTTAAACTTTTTACAGTGTTTCTCTAACCCTAGGTCCTCCAGACGTCGACACACATCGTCAACAGACAACCTTTCGATGTTGAAATGCTTAATGTGACCTTTGGCTGGTCTGGCGGACCTTGACATTGCCTGGTCAGGGACTCGGGAAGGGTTTGGTCTGCTGGACGCTGCATGCTTCGTGAAGGTTTGTGGATGTTCACTTGCTTCTCCAGGACGTGCAGACCTCAGAGGTACTCGGTGAGAAACAGGTGGCAGTGGAGGCGCCTTCGAGGATGATGGAGTAGCATCCCTTGACGAGGGTGCCACTGGGCGACTGGGAAGAGGCGGCGGAGGTGTCGCCAATGCTTTTGTGGAAGATTCAGATTTGAATTCCTTTGATGGGGGCGCCACTTCCGGCCGATACGGAATAGGTGGGGAGACATTCCATTCTGTCGATCCCTTCAGGTGAGCTTTTGCGATGACATCCCTTGACGAAGAGATTGACCGAAGGGTCTGCACAGCAGGGTTAGTTCTCCACGTTGAAGAAATTCCTTTCAAGTTTCCTTCTGTTGGAAAATCTTTCACGGCATCAAAGTGAGACTGAGGGAGATGGTACATGTGAGTGTCTCTGTTTGGGGGCCACAGTGTCTCGTACTGAGGCCTCTCCAGGTCTCTTCTTGTCTGCAGGTCCTTCACATGTCCATCGTCTTGTGGCTGACGTGGCACTTTGATCAGGATGTTTATGAATGTGTCCTCATCTATGTAATCGGGAATATCAGTTTCCTTCATGATCGGGGCTTTTCTGCTAACAAAAGCGAGTTCTGCAATAATAACAAATCATCATCATCATCATCATCATCATCATCATCATCATCATCATCATCATCATCATCATCATCATCAATATCATCCTCATCATCATTGTTATCATCATCTTATATGGTATGTGAGAAAGAATATAATATACACTATAAGACATTGGTTTCTTTCTTTTTCTTGATATAATCCCCATCATGTGTTTGTCTGTGCGTCTGACTATGCGATGTGTGTAAGAGAAATGCACGACTAGATGTAATTCACTTACCTTTGAAAAAAGGATCTTCCGGAAGAGAGAACTTCTCAGCAGTCTCCACATAAGTCTTAAGGAGACCTCTGAACCTCTCCTGACGCCCACTTTCTCCTTGGATTCCTTTCACCAGTGAAATTCCCAACTGCCGCAGTCGGCAGGGCAAAGAAACGACTTGGTTTGTGACCTGTCCGTCTGAGTTAAAATATAAAATAAGTTCTGTGGGAAAGAGCGACAAGGTGTGCGTATAGACCTGTATATATATATATGTTAGTGCGTTTGTGTGTTTTTATGTATGATTGATTTGTACGTGCAATGTGTTCAAGAAAGTCTTACCTTCATTTCCAATCAACAAACAGCAGATGAAAGGCTCCAGGTACACCGACACGAGTGTCAGGTCTCCGAAGTACTCGTGTGTCCTGTAGCTGCGGTCCACGATGAAGAGCAGGTCCTCCTTCTGGGCAAAGCTCAGCCTCACGGGAAGGGTCATCGTCTTCACTACATCGTCAAGCTTCGTCGCCTTGTCTTCGCCTTTTGTACAGGAGCAAAGTCAAATAAACTGATTACTGAATACCACTAAAGCTAATACTAATTTTTGACCGAGAGACTACTTTCACATACCCTGCAAGACAATAAAAACAGTCACTGAAATGGAACAGATTTGTTTGTAAGAAACATTCATTTCTGATGAGGAAGATAAAAAATATATACATTAAATGAACATAACAAGCAAGAACAACCTCTTACGAAATAAAGTCCACAATTATGTGAGCCACGAAGACTAGTCACCACTGTTCACGCTGCTGTTACAATGTAATACAACCATCGACATGTAAATAAAACTTTACTAGATAAACACATTTGCCAGCTCAAACACATCTCAAGTACCATTAACTCTGAAGAGAATGGGCGATAACAATGGAAGACTCAGTGTCCTGTCTTGAGAGTCGTGTAACAGCACTCTTCTTTGAAAAGCCCTCTGGAAGGCAAACAGCATCTGCAACAAATGTTAAAAAGGAAATGAAGTTCTTGATTTGCCGCATGCAATAAAATCTGTTTTCAAGAAAGGAAATGGAAGCATTCTTACCTCCCCGGTCTCGAACTTTTCCATGTGGTTAACCCGAGGTCCGCTAGAGTTGCGGTAGAAGCCGGAAGTGACGGAGAGAAGCAAGGGCAAGTCACCTGCCATTCCGTTGAAGACATTTCTGACAGTGAACATTCTAGACATCTTCCAGGTGAACATCGGCTTTGTCATTGCAGGCCGTGTGTCGTCCTGACACAGAAAAGGAGGGAATGGATGAAACTGTGTCATTCTGGCCCTCGCGTACTTCTCAATTTACTGTCAAACAGGTGCACGAACACACACACACAATGAAGGGTAGTCTCGGGAATCTTTTGTCGTTGTGGAAGAAGCTGACGTATAGTCATTTAGACATATATAGAAATAGTTTGTATAGACTTACAGACCTGTAGACTATACGCTTTCGTGTTAAATACATTGTCTAGAATTAGAACTCTGTACACTGTACACCATTTCACTGTGTGTGTGTGTGTGAGGGAGAGAGCGAAAGTGAAAGTCATACATATTTCAGTGATGCACCGGCTGGTTCTGTACATATGTGAAGTATTGAAGAAAAATATGCTACACACACTACTGTGAGTCCGTCTGACTGGCTAATATATATATAATACAGTCACACATACTTCCCTAACTGCGTGAAGACAAGGAAGTTTGATAAGGGAATGAACAGATTTGGATTCATTCTTTCTACAGTGCATGCTCTCACCTGTCGTCTGCTAGACAATATGTAATAAAGCCGCCAACCTGACCAAATGTCAGCCGATATGCAGTGTTGTCCATAGGAATGGGAATCCCATGGGAATCCCATGGGAAACGTCCCATGGGACGGGATGGGATGGGACAGCACACATTTGTATTTCCCATGGTAGTCGATACTTGATATTGCAAAATAAATTTACTGTTATTTCATTCATCAAGGATTTAAATCTTTCCTCTGAATCATCTATTGTATGTGAAGTAGCAGGAATTATAGAACAAAAGCCGAAAAGTGGTTTTCAGTGTTGTCCATAGGATTGTTAATACCATGGGAATCCCATGGGAAACATCCCGTGGGATGGGACGGGATGGGACAGGAATAAATTGCCATGGGACGGGATGGGACGGGATAGAAAAATATGTCCCATGGACAACCCTGGTGTTTACCCTCTCTGTGAATGCGATGTTTGTATATCGAGAAGGTGTGTTCACTTGTTGTTTTGTTTGGAAATTACATCTTGTTTTACTCAATAAGAAGAAAATCCCACCCCAGTAGTCCTTTAAACAGTTTTTAAACCGACTCCACTGGTTGTGTGCGTCTAAATTGCGAAATCCACCCATCGTATGGCTTCATTTTACCTCCTTACACCATCTCCCTCCTGTTTTCTTTGCTCGCTTACAGTTATCATGGTATGGAAAAATAATGAAAATACAAAGTAATTTGTTCTGTGTGTACATTTTCGTCTATAAAATTCTCAACCATAAGCTATGAGGGGAGATAAATACTTGTACCGTGTATTTCGAGTATACTGCACACTTACACAAGGGAGACTTTCATTCTTTCTTTTCTACATATTGTGACAAAAATATCCTCGCCATCATATTGTTTGATTAACAATGATAGTTTCCAGTCATAATCTTTCATTAGACTTTGACTTTCCTTCCATTGATGCCATCCGTGTTTGTAGTCATCCATGTAGAGAACTTACATTCTGAGGCCATAATTGTTTCCAAATCACAGGCAAATCACATGCATGCAACCTTTTGTTATCTTCCATTTTTTCACAGTTGTTGAAAACCTTCCTATGTTAGATGCTGCAGATGCCTATAACATCCCGGTTATCTTAACGTATTTCCACGGTTTGTGTAAACCCCCAATAAATATTTACCTGCCATCTGGCAACATGCCGTTTTGTCTTGATGAATATATGAAGTAAGCGAGGGAGGGGTGACAGAAGAAGTGATTGAATGAGAGACTGAAAGAAAATGAGAGGGAGAGAAGTACGAATGAGGTCGTATGGAATTTGCATGCATTGTCTTTAAGTACACATGAAAATCATATCAGCTGCGACATCGACTGGGTCCAGTCAATTCAATAACCTGTGGAGGTGAGAGCAGAAAATTTCCCATCAGCCAGCACGCACAGGAAGCGAACCTCACACACGAAGGACAGCTCTCCAGGCAAACGACTTGGTATGATGGGAGGGATGCTGGCTTTATCGTGATGCCCCAGGCTACGACTGTCTGGTTCTCCGCTAACCTTTGACACTTAGCATTTAGCACAGAAAAGTGCGAAAAATCGATTTGTAAGCACTTTTCAAGAGGCCATTAAAGTGATAATCCCTGCGTTTACTGGAAGATGCTGCACGCGGTAGGAAGCAATTTATTTTGCGTTCACCCCTAGGCTTGGAGATGTGCTGCCGACCGGCCCGAGACTAACGGTCCCTACTGCTTTATGAGGGAGTGGCTTCCTCTGGAAGGTCCTCTTACAGGATCTTCAAACCAATGCTCTATGAGTCTGGCATCAGTGAAGATGCGGGAATAAGCTATATTTAACCCCTAGACACCTTCATGAGATTCACGATTGTCATTCCCTCCCATAAGGGACAACAGTAACAAGTACAACACCCATAGTCGTTCTCCTTCAACATTTCGTGTACCTTGTCTGCAGTCAATCACTCACCCATAAACCTGAAAATGATTACTTGAGTGAGCACACTGATTTCACAAAGGTAATGGAAGAGAAAAGTTGCAGGAAATAGCAAATATCACTGAGAAAATGGAACTTACTAGATAGGTTTGAATAACGATCTTCACCATTTGTGACATTAAAAATAGGAACAAGAACCCGTCGAGCCTGGGAAAGATCCCGAAATCTCTCATGATGACCTTCTCCCTTCGTTCATGCACTAATATGAACATCGAAGATGGACGATAATAGGTATTTGCTGATTTGATCCTTCGACTAGTTTTAATTAAAGTGCAAATTTGCAAGAAAATATTTTTTTCCTACTCAAGTTCTCGTTGGGGTTTTTTTTGCACTATTTATTAATAACAGTAATAGCTAAAGGATTCTTTTCTCACTTCGGACATTACATATGATTGTGGAACGACACAAGTTTTCTTGTTGTTGTCATTATTATTATCATTAATTTCTCTCTCGTGTCTCTCACTTACTCCCACTCTCTCCTACCTAGAGGAAGAACTGTGTTTTCTGGCAGGTGGGTTTGACGAAAAATGTGCTCACATTTACTTCTAAACTACAGCAACGAATTGAATCTTTGTGAATAAGTGTTCACGTAGAGTTTATCGTTTTGACACAGGGACTACATTGTTGCGTGTTGTACTTTAGAGATAATTTCTACTTTTTTGTAAGTGTTATAAACTTTGATCTGAACTAAAGGTGTGGTAACCTGGCTGAGATAAAAGTGTTCATTAGTGTTCATTATTACGACAAAGATGTGCAACAATATCGATCTTCCATTGTTTTTTGCGTTGGTACACTTTACCTTAATAAGACTTCATAACACAAACAATATGCTCACACTTCAAACCCCATTACAAATGCTACTAGCGCACCCATGACTGCGTGAAACCAAACCTGTTTGGTAAATAAAGATGTTTATTCATTTGTAGTTCTTCAATCTTAGCAGGCAATGCTCAACAAACAGAGCAGTACATTATTGTAGGTCTATGGTATGTCCAAGTCGCCTCTCTGTAGTACCCGAGAAAACTAAGGCATCGGTGCGTCAGCAGAGAGTATGGATAACATATCCATAACCATGGATAACCAATCCACGCTCCTGGCGCCGCCACAGGAAATAGTTCAAAGTTCATCAAGCGTGACTCCCGCGGCGAGTTCTCACGAGAAGTGGACGAGCCCTGTAGCCACGAGAAGTACAGTGTTCCCTCGTTTATCGCGGGGGATAGGTGCCATGATCAGCCGCGATAAACGAATTTCCGCGAAGTAGGGACATACATGCAATAATAATATATACATTATGCAGGGCTTCTGCTAAGGCTAAATTCTTTGGGGTCCCAGGGACCCCTTCTTCAGATTTCTAAGGGGTCCCAGGCTAACTCTAAGTGGTCCCTTTACAAAGTTGAAAAAAAATCAACAAATCAACTACTTTGTTCAACTGCCTTTCAGGCACACAAAGCACTGTAATGTCTAGTCAGAAACGGCGAGATTTCTGTGCCATGAAGTCTGTGCAAACATCTGTGATGAGCTTATGCTCATTGTACTTGGGTGCTCACTTTCTTTCCATTTCTAAGGCAATGAATTTAACCACGCTGTCAACGACATCTTTGAAATAAGTTAAATAAGCTGCACCTGGTGGTGGATGCGAGAGGATGTATGAAAGTATGAATGCCTCAGATGCCATCATTCAAGAGGAAGTTCTCGACCGTAACCTGGCAATTAATAAGTTAGTGAGAACTAGAGTTGTAAGAAACACCAACGAGCTAAAAGTATAAAAGTTGAGATAAAAAAAAAACTGGTGCAAGGTAGAAAAGCAAACCTCGGCAACACGTGGCGCCCACAGCTCAGTGACATTCAGTGGATTCTGAATGTTACGTAAATCATGAGATGAAGGGGGATCGAAGGTGTTTGAAACTGTACAAATAAATGAAATGAATTTCAGTTGCAAACTATATTTAGCAATAAAACGCCTTTCTCAGCCGATGGCAGTCCGCACCTCGTGTACTCCTACCTTCCATCGCACGGACGATACCCCTCATCCCCCCGGTGGGAAGATATCGGCCTTTAATGGAACTCTTCTTGGTAAGGGAAAACAAACTCAGTGCAAGGGAAGTTACTCTCGCCTTCCAGCAGACGACAACAATAGGTTGGTCTCCGACGTCAGACACTATACTTACCCAATTTTGTATCTGTTCTTCGCCCATTGACGAAAATTGAAGGGGTCCTCCGAACTTTTAATGCGTACTGTACGCAATTTTTTGCGTAAGCAGAAGCCCTGTTACATGTAAAACAATATCATGTTAGTGTAAAGGAATATATTAATCATGGTATTAATACAGTACAATAACAAATAAGTGTAAAAAATTATAACTTTACTCAGAGAAACCCAAAAAACTGATGTGAACTGGCTGCGAGATGGGAGATAACAACCATGCCTCGTCGCTTACGCATAGCAATGGATTTCTCATACACAATTATTTCTTTCGTCTGTCTATCTACAAAATAACCATGGTATTTTAATAGAAATACTAATACAGCTTCATTTTTTGTCTTTTTCCTGTTGAAATATCTCTGGTATTTTGTAGAAGCGCGGAAGTATCATCGATACTTCACTCAAAAAAAAACCAAAAAAACCGCGAAGTAGTGAATCCGCGATATATGAACCGCGAAGTAGCGAGGGAACACTGTAACTGGGTAAACCTACGGGGCAAATACGGATAGAAAGTGCTCGTTTGTCAAGATGATTAGTTAGACCTTCACTTCTTTCTCATCTTCTCTAGATATTACGACTTGCGAGACAGGTAAAATCACCGCAAAATATTATGTCTTCACTGTTCAGATTCAAACTTATGCTGTTGCTGTCAGACACTACAATACTATGTCTGGCAGGCTGACTGACACATCCCCTCCCAGACTTGTGCCTGCTAGCAGGAACACTGAGTCACAACGTGAGACAGCCGTAGACAGAACGTAGCTCCGAGCACAGACTTTGTCCTTAGTCAACAGCTGCTGGTTGGCGATGACTCGTCGCGCCCTTCTCTCAAACTGCTCTCTCTTTTTCTTCTCCCCTCAACCTCTTGTCCTCCCTTTGTATATCTCCCGGTAGGGGTAATGTGCCATGTTTCCAGGATGTCCTATAAACACAGATGGGACAACACAGACAGCGGTTCACGTGCTCTAGCCCAGATGTCAACAAATCACGTGCAGTCCGCAGGTTGCGAGACTCACCATGACCAGAGCTCGTGCTCACCTGTGTGCAAGCTACGAAAAGACTTCTCGCCAGGTCAATTCTGTGCAGAGCTGCACGACTGTAAATCATCAAACTACACTTTCTAGCAAAGGTACGATGACTAAATTTAGTCATTACAATTGTTATAGGTCAAGGAATAACCACTTTGTTACTCTGTGTAGTCCTCGGAGCACAGTGAACAATACCTGCTTTGTTCATGCATTTGTGTGTATTGGTTTCTGTCTCGGGGTGTATGTGTTTGTGTGTGTACATTTATCCATTAAGTCTTCATGTCAGGAAACAGTGTTTTGGTCTTTACAATTAATAAATAGAATTTAAACTACATGTATTTCTTTATTATATGAAATATTTAATTTTCTGCAATGACAATTATTACCTGCACTCATAGGATTCACTTCCCACCACATACATTCACAGGCACACACACACAGGCGCATATACACACTGAGACTCACACACAGTTTGGAACCAAGATTAATGGAGGAATTTACATGCCTGGTTTAGACAAAGAATATGAGAAATATGTTGATCAGTCGAGTACCGTATTTGCACATTTAATGAGTAATGCAGTACAGTCTACAGCTAAGTAAACTCTTAACTCCCCTTATTCCTAGGTTGTCATGTGCTTTCTTTAATGTTACTCATGAACTCTGACCTTCTATTCATGATAATAATTGACTCTTTTCATTCTTTGGTGCTATACAGATACTATCAATCTAGGTGCTCTTAAACTATTACACGTGGTCTAGAATTGAAGGAATTTGGTCAGAATGTTTATTGTATATGGGTTTACAGTTACCTCAAAATACCATTGCTTTATTAATGTGTGCTCTTCATCATTTACAGATAGCAGGTTTGGTAAACCAGCCTTTAAAACCAGGTCAGGTCAGCCCGTAAGGTAAGTGGCACCAAACTTAATATAGACATTTTTGATTAAAATTGAGGATTCCTTTCATTCAATGACATATTTAAATTTCCTTGAATAAGAACTGTTACCCGCACTCCACAACACATCTCTTCAACTCCCTTGACACATGTATTTTAGTAATTTCACTTGCAATGTCACCTTTCAAGGATTATAATAATGTAGACACATTGATTTCATGTAACTGCTTTTGCAATTAAGATTTAGTGTTTGTGTATTTAGATTGTCACTTTATTGAATGACATAGTTGAGTTCCATTGAATGACAATTGTTATCTGCATTTGTTGCATTCACTTCAAAGCGCGCATGCAAGCACACACACACACAAATACATAGGCACTCAACTACTTCTTCCACTACTTGCATGGTGATTGGCTTTGGAAGGAACTGCCTCTAGGTTTTTTGTGGGAATTTCACTCTTTTATCCATCAAGCCACCTCATTTTTTCACTATGGATAATGGTGTATAGTAATTGGCAGCACATATTTACACAATGATATTAGCTTACACAATGCTTTTTGGTTGCATTATATTAGCCACAGTTGTACTTTTCTCTTTTATGTTTTCAGGTTATTCCCATTCCTTCCTTTTCCACCAACCTCACTCCTTGCTTCCCACACCATATACTTCATCAATTATCTTCTTTAATCCCAGACAAATTCTTTTTCCCTCTTGTCATCATTTCATCATTTCCAACCTCTTCCCTTCCCACAAACCTTCCAATAGCCTCCATATTTTGCCCTTCTACACATTTGCTTCACACCAATTTCCAAACCTTCTCAACTTTTCACCTCTACCTCTCACACTTTGTTACCATCCAACTCCCTCTCTCTCCTTCCCTTACAAATCCAACTTTACCCCTTTCTCCACCCCTTTATTACCTTTTCCTTTCCATCAAACCTTTCCTATCTCTTCCTTCCACTTACCACCCCTTCATTCACCTTCTCTTCCTTCTCAACCCTTACTGCCTTCCAACCTTCCCGACGAGACGGACAAGTGGTGCTCATGGCAGTTACCGAGTGTGCAACGCTTCACCATCAGCATCTGTCTGGTCGCAGACACAGAGCTCGAGGCTGGTAGATAAGCGTTGGTCCTTGTTAGGCGCTGTTAAGATCGAGACAGCAGTGCGGCCTATAGGACGAGAGAGACATGGAGTGGCACACGTTAGTGCCAGAGCACTCTACGCTTCATCATCAGCAGTTGTCTGGTCGCAGACACAGATCTCGAGGCTGGTAGATAAGCGTTGGTCCTTGTTAGGCGCTGTGAAGCTCGAGACAGCAGTCCGGCCTATAGGACGAGAGAGACATGGTGTGGCACATGTTAGTGCCAGAGCACTCTACGCTTCATCATCAGCAGTTGTCTGGTTGCAGACACAGAGCTCGAGGCTGGTAGATAAGCGTTGGTCCTTGTTAGGCGCTGTGAAGCTCGAGACAGCAGTCCAGCCTATAGGACGAGAGAGACATGGTGTGGCACATGTTAGTGCCAGAGCACTCTACGCTTCATCATCAGCAGTTGTCTGGTCGCAGACACAGAGCTCGAGGCTGGTAGATAAGCGTTGGTCCTTGTTAGGCGCTGTGAAGCTCGAGACAGCAGTCCGGCCTATAGGACGAGAGAGACATGGTGTGGCACACGTTAGTGCCAGAGCACTCTACGCTTCATCATCAGCAGATGTCTGGTCGCAGACACAGAGCTCGAGGCTGGTAGATAAGATAAGCGTTGGTCCTTGTTAGGCGCTGTGAAGCTCGAGACAGCAGTCCGGCCTATAGGACGAGAGAGACATGGTGTGGCACATGTTAGTGCCAGAGCACTCTACGCTTCATCATCAGCAGTTGTCTGGTCGCAGACACAGAGCTCGAGGCTGGTAGATAAGCGTTGGTCCTTGTTAGGCGCTGTGAAGCTCGAGACAGCAGTCCGGCCTATAGGACGAGAGAGACATGGTGTGGCACACGTTAGTGCCAGAGCACTCTACGCTTCATCATCAGCAGTTGTCTGGTCGCAGACACAGAGCTCGAGGCTGGTAGATAAGCGTTGGTCCTTGTTAGGCGCTGTGAAGCTCGAGACAGCAGTCCGGCCTATAGGACGAGAGAGACATGGTGTGGCACATGTTAGTGCCAGAGCACTCTACGCTTCATCATCAGCAGTTGTCTGGTCGCAGACACAGAGCTCGAGGCTGGTAGATAAGCGTTGGTCCTTGTTAGGCGCTGTGAAGCTCGAGACAGCAGTCCGGCCTATAGGACGAGAGAGACATGTGGTGGCACACGTTAGTGCCAGAGCACTCTACGCTTCATCATCAGCAGTTGTCTGGTCGCAGACACAGAGCTCGAGGCTGGTAGATAAGCGTTGGTCCTTGATAGGCGCTGTGAGGCTCGAGACAGCAGTCCGGCCTATAGGACGTGAGAGACATGGTGTGGCACAGGTTAGTGCCAGAGCACTCTATGCTTCATCATCAGCAGTTGTCTGGTCGCAGACACAGAGCTCGAGGCTGGTAGATAAGCGTTGGTCCTTGATAGGCGCTGTGAGGCTCGAGACAGCAGTCCGGCCTATAGGACGTGAGAGACATGGTGTGGCACAGGTTAGTGCCAGAGCACTCTATGCTTCATCATCAGCAGTTGTCTGGTCGCAGACACAGAGCTCGAGGCTGGTAGATAAGCGTTGGTCCTTGTTAGGCGCTGTTAAGCTCGAGACAGCAGTGCGGACTATAGGACGAGAGAGACATGGGGTGGCACACGTTAGTGCCAGAGCACTCTACGCTTCATCATCAGCAGTTGTCTGGTCGCAGACACAGAGCTCGAGGCTGGTAGATAAGCGTTGGTCCTTGTTAGGCGCTGTGAAGCTCGAGACAGCAGTCCGGCCTATAGGACGAGAGAGACATGTGTGGCACACGTTAGTGCCAGAGCACTCTACGCTTCATCATCAGCAGTTGTCTGGTCGCAGACACAGAGCTCGAGGCTGGTAGATAAGCGTTGGTCCTTGTTAGGCGCTGTGAAGCTCGAGACAGCAGTCCGGCCTATAGGACGAGAGAGACATGGGGTGGCACACGTTAGTGCCAGAGCACTCTACGCTTCATCATCAGCAGTTGTCTGGTCGCAGACACAGATCTCGAGCTGGTAGATAAGCATTGGTCCTTGTTAGGCGCTGTGAAGCTCGAACAGCAGTCCGGCCTATAGGACGAGAGAGACATGGTGGCACACGTTAGTGCCAGAGCACTCTACGCTTCATCATCAGCAGTTGTCTGGTCGCAGACACAGAGCTCGAGGCTGGCAGATAAGCGTTGGTCCGATAAGCGTTGGTCCTTGTTAGGCGCTGTGAAGCTCGAGACAGCAGTCCGGCCTATAGGACGAGAGAGACATGGGGTGGCACACGTTAGTGCCAGAGCACTCTACGCTTCATCATCAGCAGTTGTCTGGTCGCAGACACAGAGCTCGAGGCTGGTAGATAAGCGTTGGTCCTTGTTAGGCGCTGTTAAGCTCGAGACAGCAGTGCGGCCTATAGGACGAGAGAGACATGGTGTGGCACACGTTAGTGCCAGAGCACTCTACGCTTCATCATCAGCAGTTGTCTGGTCGCAGACACAGAGCTCGAGGCTGGTAGATAAGCGTTGGTCCTTGTTAGGCGCTGTGAAGCTCGAGACAGCAGTCCGGCCTATAGGACGAGAGAGCATGGGGTGGCACAAGTTAGTGCCAGAGCACTCTACGCTTCATCATCAGCAGTTGTGGTCGCAGACACAGATCTCGAGGCTGGTAGATAAGCGTTGTCCTTGTTAGCGCTGTGAGCTCGAGACAGCAGTCCGGCCTATAGGACGAGAGAAACATGGGGTGGCACATGTTAGTGCCAGAGCACTCTACGCTTCATCATCAGCAGTTGTCTGGTCGCAGACACAGAGCTCGAGGCTGGTAGATAAGCGTTGGTCCTTGATAGGCGCTGTGAAGCTCGAGACAGCAGTCCGGCCTATA